>NW_004955421.1:3303350-3341471 GCF_000276665.1 Chinchilla lanigera | reverse complement strand
CCCATCCACTGAGGAATGGATAAAGAAGATGTGGTATTTTTATACAATGGAGTATTACTCAGCTATAAAAAAGGTAAACTCAAGGCTTTTATGAGTAAATAGGTGCAACTAGAGACCATACTCATAAGTTAAATAAATCGGACCCACATGTGTAAACATCTTACTGTCTCCCTGGTGTAGGAACCTGAAAGAATAAGTAAAACTCAAAATGTACAATAGATAATAGGAAAGGGAAAGAAATTTCTCAAAGGAAGGAATGACTGGGATGAGGGGAAAAAAGAAAAAGGAAAGAAGGAAGGCTATCTATATCTATATATCTATATCTATATCTATATATATCTGGGATAACTGTTCTGCTGATATCTGGTGGTATATTGAAAGGAACAGTTAATGCTTAAAATTTTTATGTTCTGACGAATTTTGTATGGCTATATGTGCTAATCTGAGCAACTGATTTGAAGGCAACAATATGCAATGGAATTACCATGGTGAACTCCTACCATCTTGTCTAGTGAAACTCTGTATTATCCCTAATGTTTTATCTCATAATTTTTTATTATTCTCTTTAGTGGTTTGAACAATCTTCTACTCTTACATCTGGTAATCTGAGCAACATAGTTGAGGATAACAATATGTAATATAACAGCCACTGTTAATTCCTGTTATTTTTTCTTGAAGCCCTGTATCACTTTTAATGTTCATGCTTTGGTTCGTTTATGTTTGTGATGCTGCTATGCTGCTATTGTTCTTTATTCTTCCCATTTACTACTCTCTTTAAAATAAAACAAATTTTTTTTTGCTTCAAACTATATCTTCAAGTGGACCACTTTCTAAGCTTTTCACTAATATTTGTTTAATACCTCTTCTTCTTAAGTGAGAGTATTATTGTTTCCTAACTGGTCTCCTTACTTTCAGAATATACTACACCTGCAGTTTAAAAGTGAAGTTTATTTTGGCTCATGGTTTAGCAGTCTCGGTCCTTGCATGGTCAGCTGGCTCTAGGCAGAAGTGTCATGGTGAAATGTTCCAGCAGAGGAAAAATAAGGCAGGAAGGGAAGGGAGATATACCCTTCAGTTGCCCACAGTGACCTGTCTCTTAAATCATGTCCTACCTCCTATCAGCAAGTTAGCTATAATGTCCTTATAATCCACTTATCCTCCAAAGGTCCTACCTATGACTGAATGATGCTTTAGTGGGACATCTAGATATAAACCATATCAACTAATAAGGTCCATAGGCTCTATGCATCATGGCCCATCAGAATATTCTACAATGATGGAAATATCCTATAATCTGTGGCTTTTAACACAGTAGCCACTAGCCACATGTGCTTACCAAGTACTTAGAATATGGCTAGTATAATTGAATAATTAAATTTTTAATTTAGGTAATTTAACTTAAAGATAACTAGCTAGAGGTGGTTAATATTTGTCATATTGAACAGTTCAGATCTAGTCCTTGGATTCACCGTTTATCTTTCTGGCTTCCTTTTTTCATTTCCCACTTTTCATAAAGTAAGCTTGTTTCCATCTCTGACTCTTTGCCCAGATTTCTCTCCTTTTCCCTCAGATCTGCACATAGCTTCTGCCCTTACTCCATACATGTTTCTGACTCAGAAGTTAATTGGTCATAGAATCCTTTCCTGGTCACTGCTTTGGCCAGCTTAGATTGCTGTGACAAGAATACCACAGAATGGGTGGCTTAAACAAAAACCATTTACTTCTCATAGGTCTACATAGGAGGAGTCTGACATCAGGGTGCCAGTGTGGTCACTTTCTTCATGATGACCCTTCTCCTGACTCAAGGGTATTTGGATGTTTTCTTGCCATATGCTCAGATGGAAGACAGCTGAGAGAGGGCCCCATCACACGACTGAATAGTTCTTTTTTTTGTTTTGTTTTGTTTTGTTTTGTTTTCTGGCACCAGGAACTGAACTCATGACCTTACGCTTGCCAGGCAGGCATTGTGCCGCTGAGCTAAATCCCCAGACCCTTATGACTGAATAGTTCTTAAAGGCCCACATCCAAACATCATCATTCTGAGGATAGAGTATGAACATAGGAATTTGGAGGGAGCACAGATACAGTATTCAGTCTATAGCAAAACTATGAACACGAGCTCTCCACGCCACCCCTTTCTACCTATACTCCTGTGTAGCTTTATCCCTGCTTGAAATAATGCTCTCTTGTCTTTTTTTTACTTTCTCCAGAAGGGGAAGAATAGAGTTAGTGGGAAACTGGTTCTAGGCTCTGAATTTCTCTAGATGACACTGAACAAAGGGATACAGGAGCAAGGGGGTTGAAAGCATTTGTGAGAGACTACAGTGATGGAGAAGTGCAATCTGAAAAGTTAAATGTATGAGGGTCAGTGAAAAGAGGGTAAGCTTACTGGTTTAGTGAATTTTGCACTCTGATGGGATAAAATATTGGAATAGAAGTAGAATGAGAATTATTTGGAAAGATACCAGGTGACTGACATAGAGTAGAAAGCTTTAAAAGGAGATTCTGGAAAGGGTGCAGGCAAAGTCTCAGGAATGCTCTCGGAAGCTGGTGGCTCACATGGAGGTGGGCATAAGACAAAATCATAGGAGGAGAAAAATTGAAGGACGCAGAAGTCAGGTATTAGTAAGAATGATCAACCATGTGACGATCACCAAGGATTATGATTGGAGTAGTGGTAGAGTGAATTAGCAAAAGACTGGATTTATCACTGTGGAGACAGGAAGACCAACTTGTGTTTGACAGGTGACTGCAGAGAAAAGCAGTGCATAAAAGAAACCAGGAGCATAAATTTTAAACCTAGGAGCTTTATGGGAGGGGGAATAATAATCTGGAAGCAGCAGTAAATCAGCTTCCCCCACCAGCACATCGGAAGGAGGCGAAAAGAGTCAGCACTTGAAAGCCCTGCACAGCAAGGACTGGGTGCCAGCAAACAAGTGAAAGACACTTTAGAGAGGAAGCTGGAGATAGGACTCTGGGGAAGCGTGAATTCCAGAGGGGTGGAGGCGGGAGATGAGGGGCGGGGTGGGCTGGCAGACAGGCAGGCCTGTGCGGAGGTGAAGCCGGGAGAAGGGCCCTATAGCACTGTGCTCTTGTGCTGATTGAAATCATTAGGGAAAGGGTGTGATGTGATTCTTTTCCAAGATTCCCAAGTTATCTTGTTCTGATAGAAGTGACTGTGGGAAAGGAAATGTGGGATCGTGGAAGGAGCACACCGAAGTCTAGTGTCTCTTTTTACTCCCCTGACGTCAGTCTGCAGGACAAAGGAGCAATGACATTTCTGGCAACTCTGAGTGGCTTGGGCTCCTCCTCTTTTCTTTTCTCTTGTTTCTGTCCTCAATCCTTCATTCTTTGTCATATCTCTTCCCAGCCTCCCCCCAAATATGCTGGGTCAATAGCACAAATGATGCAACTTCTGGGAGCCAAGACACATCCTGTCTCCACCCCGTACGCTGCTTCATATCCCTCCGCTTAGGCCTCCTCAGGGCCAATAATGGGTGACTTCTGGTTTTCTGGCTTGGTTGACCCTATGGACAATGCTTCTCTATGAATAAACTCACTAGAAGAAGAGCGCATCAGAAGGACTGAGGTGACATCTGAGTTTAGTTTTACATAGAACGAATTTAAAATGTTTGCATCAAGAAGGATTATCCACGGGGCAGGTGGATATATGGGTCTAAGCTCAGAGGAGAGATGTTCAGATTGGATTCAGATGTGGGAGTTATCAGCTGGTGGATGAAATGTATATAGGTCAGTTACAGGCGAGTAAAGACCTGGTGAGATTATGGAGAGCAGGAAGGGCTGAGCGCTGACGGTAAAATGATAGCCTTTGGAGGTTGGGTGGAGGAGGGAAAGGTGCCTATTAAGACAAGTGAGGAACAGTAGGAGAAATGAAATGGGAAACAAATGAGAGTAAAGGATTAGGAGAGGGCAGGAAGTCTCTGTTTTCCACAAGGTAGTGATTTCAGCACTGGTGTTTAATGCTCCTGATTCTAAATCCAGACCTGAGAGACAATATTATACAAACCAGGGAGCTACAAAAGGGAGTGTTCACTGAATCAAGCTGGTAGGATTCCTGTGAGAGTTAAGTTGGTTGAGGCTGAAGGAAGGTCCTGGGACTGTCTTGCTGAAACTCTTCCAGAGATGCTATGGAGATTTAAATAAGTGGACACTTTTCTGACAACACACAAATCAACAAATTTGACTCAAAATGCCTTCAACTTTTAAGATAGGCTCTAGATTTGGATATGATGGGCAGTTTACCTCCCCTCCCCTAAATATTGAAAGAAGAGATTAATTCTGGGTTCTATAGGGGGAAAAATCCATGGACATCTTCCCAAAAAAATTTTCTAACTTGCCATATCTTTAAAAATAAAATGTTACCAGGAGCACAAAAGTGACAAATATAGAATGATCTCGCTTACGTATATAGATGTAAAAATAATACAATATTGGCATCCAAAACCTAGAAGTTTATTAAAAGAAAATCCCTATGGCCAAGTAGGACTTGTTCCAGGAATGTAATAGAAGTTTATTATTAGGATATCTATTAATATAACCCATCAGATGAAGAGGCCAAAGGACAGAAAACAATCACATGATTACTTCCATGTTTGCCAAAAAGTAATTGAAACAACTCCATATCCATTCCTGAAAGAAATCCTAGCAAGATAGGAGCATTATTTATCTTTAAAGAAACTCAATCTCAGTTTAATTGTGAACATGTGTAGAAAGTCTGGGATTTGTGTAGAATGGGATCTTAGTGGAATGATCTGGCTGGAAATGGACTTGTCTTGAAGTAGAATTTGCAGTGCACCACATGATCTTTCTCAGGCTCAGTATGCACTTGTGGTGGCTTCCAGTGTGGCTGGTGCTATACAGGAAAGTGAAGGATCCCTCTGAGCAATAACATGGTTTTCCAGATCTATTCATAGGTTGCAAATGGCAGATCTCCTTTTAAAATGCTGAACAGTATTCCATTATACAGAATATTCCATTTCATTATATATATATGCATTTTACAGTCTCTTTACCCATTCATCCATCAGTGGATACTTTGGTTGTTTCCATACCTTGGCTATGCTGCAAGTGCACACGGAAGTGCAGATACCAAAACAAGGTAGTGATTCGCGTCTTTTGGGATAAATGTGCAGAAGAGAGATTACGGGGTGCTATGGCACTTCTGTTCTTTATTTCTTCAGAAAACCTTCATGCTGTTTTTTATAAGGACTGTACCCATCCACATTCCCACCAACAGAGAACTTGGGTTCTCTATTCTTACTCCTTCATCAACATTTGTTTCCTTTTGCCTTTTTAGCAATAGCCACACCTAAAGTGCTCTTTTGGAGCAGTGCAATTTGCATTTTTCCAATGACTTGTGATGGTGAGCATCTTTTAATACATCTGTTGGTCATTTTTATGTCTTTTTCGTATATTTGCTAATGAATAATAAGTGGAATTGAAAAGCTCTTATATTACAAAATTAGTATAAAAATACATTCCCTGTGTTCCAGCTATCACCTATAAACATCTATCTACTTAAATAGTTATCATCTTTTTCAATATAGTACTAGGGGTTGAACTCAGGGCCTCTGGACTGAACTAAATATCCAGTTATTTTTAATTGTTTTTTTAAATTTTCAGACAAGGTATTGTTTATTTGTTAAATTGTCCAGGGTGGGCTGGAAATGCCTCAGCCTCCTAGGGTGCTGGGATTATAGGTTTGTGCAACCACACTCAGCCTATCACATCACTAATGTAATAAATTATTGTCAGATAGGGCTGGGTGTGGTGGCACATGCCTTTCATACCAGCACATGGGAGGCTGAGGCAGGAGAATTTCCTTGAGTTTGAGTTCAGGCTGGGCTACATAGTGAATTTAAGTCTAGCATGAACTATGTGCTGTCTGAAACAAAGAAACAAAGAAATAAAGTTATTGTCAGATATGAATGAGAAGTTCTGTTGTATAACTGCACAGAATTGCACAGCAGAGTGATTAAAGGTAGCTATTGTACAGTGTATTTTTCAAAAAGCTAGAAGAAAGGATTTTGCGCACTTTGATTATAGGCAGCTGAGTTAGACAGAAATATTAGATATATTATAGGCAGTCAGCCAGGGCCAGGTCCTCGAAAGAGGCACTGCAAAAGATGAGATACCTTGCAACTGTGGGGGAGACAGACACCTCCAGCTGTGGACAAAAGATTAAACAGATGCACCCACATACTTCCCTAGGGATGGACCTCAGGGATTGATACTCTAAATAGGTAGCAATCACCTTGAAAAAGCCAGGAAGAGTCACTATCCCAACCCCCTACAGGAAAGGTCCCTGTTCTGTGTTCATGCCCGCCTGTTACATGACTCGCTTTCCCATTTGATCCCAATTTAATCAATTTTACCTGAACAATTATATTTGTAGTCTTATCGGTTGACCACAGTTTTGTCTCATCCCATGCCCACCTAGAGCTCTGATATTTTTCACCTTAGACCCGTCTCACCTCATGGATTTGCTGTATAAAAATCCCTAAAAAGGATAGGTTCCTAGGCAACCCACTCAGGTCCCTCAATAAATATATTCTGCTCTTAACCTCCACTGTTCCTAAAATTCATTCTTCAATTTTCAAAAAAACACAAACTCATCCCAGATATTCCAGATATCATTCAGGTTGAGAGTTTTCCCCTATATCACTTTGTCATAAATATTTTCACCAAAATGTTATTTTTATTACTTGATAGAAAAAAAAAAGCAAGCTCAGATGGATAAATAAGTAAGACTTCCAAGAAGGTGTTTGTATTATCAAAGCTACTATAAAGCTACTGTAATCAAAATATAATAGCAATACAAAAGTATAGTACTAAATCTAAAAATAAAGTTAGAAGTCACCAAAATACACCAGATGAATGTGAAAGAGAATCTAGTACATATTACCATTTATTACATAAAAATGTAATATTTCAAATCAGTGGAAAAAGAATAAATAATTCAACAAATGGTTTAAAAATATCTATTAATCATTTGGCAAAAACTAGATCATTCATAACTCATAATGGCATAAATTCCAGATGGATTAAAGTGATAAAAATAAAAGCATAAATTAAGATCTAGAGAAAAAGAGAGATTAATATTTTTCTGCTCTCAGGGTAGGGAAGACTTTTTCTAAATATAAATGAAAAACAAAACTGTAGCTAAATCCATTTGAGACATTTAACAACACAAGAAAAGAAAACTATATTGCAAGTACAATAAAACTGAAAAACAAATTACTATCTGAGAACATGTTTGAAATACATAATTATTTTAATATGCATAAAGAATTTTAAGAACTCAATAAATGGATGAACATTATTAGAATAGGCAAGGGCATGAATTGATAGTTCACAAAAAAGATAATAAAAATATGAAAAATAACCTTCCTTAGTAGATAAATATAGTTTAAAAAGTGACAAAATCCAATACTTGTTTCTCCTTTAAATTTGCTGATTTAAGTAAGTGTCATACTACAACTCAACAACAAGAACTAAACAAACCAACTAAAAAGTTGGTAAAGACCTTGAATAAACCCCTATTCAAAGAAGACACACAAATGACTATAAGTACATGGGGAGATGCTCAACATAGAAATTTTCTTTTTTCTTGACCAATTTTGCATGCTTGAATCTGGTAATCAGACTGATGGATCTGAAAACAACAATATGCAGTATAAAACCATTGTTGAACTCCTACCATCTTGTATGGTGAAGCTCTGCATCATTTCCAGTTTTTTTTAATTACTTGTTATTGTCTTTGATTGTTTGATCAGTCTTACATTCTTATGTCTGGTGGACTGAGCAACTTCGTTGAAGATAACAGTAGGTAATGTAGCAACCATTGTTAGTTCCTATCATTTTGTTTTGAGGTCATGTATCGTTTTTGTGTTGTTTTAATTTTGTCTTCATTGTTGTTTTGCTAGTTTTTAAATTTTTAAAATAAAAGAATTCAAAAAAAGAAATACAGATCAAAACTATAATGAGATACTACCTCGAACTTATTAAGATAAAAAACAATTGGTTGGCAAAAATGTGAAGAGCCTGAAAGTTTTTGCAAAACTGGTTGAAAACTAAAATAATATAATATTGTGGAAATTGATGCAGCAATTCTCAAAAAGTTAAACAGAATCACCATCCACTCCAGCAATTCCAATTCTGTTTATGTAGTCAAAATAAATGAAGGAAAGACTTTGAACAGATATTTGTAGACCCATTTTCATAGCAGCATCACTCACAACAGCCAAAAGGTAGAAGCAATTCAAGTGGTGTCTACTGACACAGGAGTGGATAAGCAAAATGTGGTACGTGCGGGTAACAGAACATTGTTCAAACCTACGAAGAAGGGAATTCTGACACATAGACATTATGCTGAGTGAAATACAGTCAGGCACAAAAGGGCAAATATACGATTCCAAGTTCCTACAGTTGTCAAATTTATAAAAAAAGAAAGAACTGGAGTTGTCAGAGACTGAGGGAAGGGGAGAATAGGAAAGCATTGTGAATAAGTTCAGAATTTCAGCTGGGAATGAAAAATTCTGGAGTTGGATGGTTGTGAATGTGCTTAGCAGAAGTGTACACTTGAAAACTGTTATGGTAAATTTTGTTTCACATACTTTACCACATTAAAAAAATCCCAGTGATTAGGGTTTTGATGACTACTATATGAAATTAAATTTGAAAAGAGGATGAAGCAGAAATAAAATTTCCCTTGCGATTCATAAGCACAGACCACCTTCATATAGACTGGAGGCTCAAATCCATACCTCAAACTGAAAAAGTAACAAATTTTCTTTCTCAGCCAACGATGGCCTGAGGACTTAAAGGAGGTAAACACTCTGGAATTGGATATCTTAGTAGAAGACCCTACATTACATGTTCATTCTCTCCAAATAGATTTATTTCAATACAGTCCAAATCAAAATGTCCAATGATGTTTTTGTGGAAAAAGATTAGGTGGTTCTAAAAAATATGTAGAAATGCAAAAAATCAAAAATAAACAAAAATCAGTTTTCACAAAGAAGAGCAAAACTGCAGGGCCTACTCCACAAGACACCAACTCCTTTCAAACAATGCCATCACATTTAAGCTATGAGAATGAGAACAAAGAAACCAAGAGGGCAGAACAGAAACCTTCACATGTCCAAATTACTTACAGCAAATGTGGTGGTACAGCTAAGACCAAACCTCAATCCTCTACTTCACATTTACTAAAAAAGCAATTCCAACTGCATTTCAGATGTACCCATAAGAGGACATAATCTTGGAGAATACCTTCACGACTTTGAGGTGTATAAACACTTTGTAAACAGGACACATAAAGCACACCCATAAGAGAGGAGATTAAAGAGGACTATATTATTTATTTTATTTATTTTTATTTTTTTGGTTTTTCTCCGGTAGCGGGAACCGAACTCACGACCTTGCGCTTGCCAGGCAGGCACTTTTGCTGCTGAGCTAAATCCCTAGCCGCTAAAGAGGACTACATTAAATTAAAAAGTTGTGCTAAGCCAAAAAAGGTAGGTCTTTTATTTTAGAGTACAAGATATATATATAATACATCTCTCTTAGTTCTTATGTCCAGAATATGTAAAGAATTTCTACAAATGAAAAAGGAAAACAAGATAACCCAGCAGAAAAAATAGACAAAAATTTTGAAGAAGGAAGACATCAAATGCCAATAAACATGTAAAAACATATAAGCTCATTAGTCACTGAGAAAAATACAAGTTTAAAATCACACTCTAATATTAGTCATCACCCATGAGATAGCTAAAATGAGAAAGATAGAACTTCTTATTTTGGGTGGTGTGAAGGATCAAATCCAGGGCCTATATATGCTAGGCAAGTACTCTACCTCTAATCTAAATCTCCAGCCCCAGAAAGAATCCTTATATATCGCAGGAAGGGGCATGAACTGGTGGAGCTACTTTGGAAAGTTGACAGTATCTATTAAAGTTGAAAATATGAATACCCTGAAAACCAGCAGTGCCCCTCCCAGGTATATGTCCAATAGAAGCATTTCATATTTATCACAAAGGATGTGTACCAGAATGCTCACCAGGATACTGCCTAAATGATACAGATGTCCATCATCAGTAAAGTGGGCAAACTAATTGCTTCCTATTCATACAATGGAATGCTGTGCACAGTATAAATGAAAATCACTGCTGCTTGCAGTGTAGAGAAGAATCTCACTATGTAATGCAGAAAAATGTAATGTGAAAGACAGGTAGAAAAGGTGCATACTGCATGATTCCATTGACCGAAGTTGAAAAACAAGTAAAAGTAATTTATTCTGAGGTGCGAGCCCAGTCTTACTTTGGGAGAGTAGTGACCAGAAATGGGCATGAGGGAGAATCTGGGGTGCCAGTGACATTCTATCTTGTGGTTTGTGTGGTAGTTACATACAGATCAAAAATTTGCTTTAACTGAAAATTCATTAACTTGAAATCTTATAGTATATGCACTTACGGTATACTTCAATGGAAAGCTTACTAGGTAGTGAAAAAAGTCCGTGACAGAACTTTTTTGAGGTCACTCTGATAACCAGAATGAAATACCTTAGAAATGTTTATAGTCAAGCCTAGTAATACAATTTATCATGAAACTAATGAGAAATATATACAATATTTTTGCATCAGGATATATGTTTAATATTTTTAAATAAAACTTTGAAGATAATGTAAATGTGGAATCAGAAAGGACTGGTGAAACTGATGTAGAACAGTGAAATGGAATATTAGGCCATCTTTAATATTCATATTATTGATTATTTAAGAGTATGGAAAACTGTGTGTCAGACATTATGTGGAAGGAAAAGAATAATGTGCACTTATGAATATACTATTCCAATTTTATTTTTAGTGGGTATCTGCACAAAAAAGGAAATGTATATGAAAATCAATACAGCAAAATTTTCACAATATTTCTAGGAGGTTGTGTGATGAATGCACTTTTTCTTTATATTTTTCTAAGTGCACTGAGTATTATTTTTACTTGAATAAGCATGGAAATAACTAAAGGATATAGCCATCCCTGTAAATACAGTAGCTTCTGACAAATGCTTAAAATTACTGGGTAGCATTAGGGACAACAAGTTGGTCACCTTTGGCAAAGTAATTCCTCTGGATTAAAGTATAAACATGAAGCGAGAAAGACAGTGAGTACAAATGATTCTTTCAAGTACTTTGGTTGAAAAGTTATAGGAAGACATTAAATTTTGCTTTCCTGGGCATTGTATAATCCTCAGACTCTAGATCAAAGTTTCTCAAAGTTAGCTGCATAAGAAATCACGAAGGAAGCTTTAAAAAGTACTGTCAGAGATTTCAATTTAGAATGTCTAGCCTATGTTCAGGCTTCCTCAAGTGATTTGAATGCAAAGCCAAGGTTTATTTCATCTTATCCCTTGAGTAGAAGTTAAACTTGTTTTCAATAATAGCTTCGCACACATTCATCAGCTATACTGGGCACAACGTAAGTGCTGAATAAATAGTTGCTGATTGATGGACACAGAAACTCTTTTGAGAGATTTAGAGCTTTTTCCCTAGGTTGGGTGGTAGTCTTCTTTCAGACAGTACCTTTCAAGAGTCAGAGGGCACGTTGGTTCATGGCTCCAAAGAGACTTATAGCACACTCCCAAAATCTAAGCCACATATTGGTGGGTATGGGGGATGCAAAGTAATTGAGATGAAATCTCCCTGAAGTCAATAGCATAACTACAAGTCCAGGAAAGAATGTTCTGTAGTACTATAGTGATGCCAGTTATGGTTATTGAAATTATTCCAGGGATGGTATTTGGTGTTAGCTAGTGGTTGCAGTCTTTTGATTTGAAACAAGAAGAGAATATAAACAGTGCTTTAGGTTATATATTAGGTGTTTTACACTTTCTTACACCTTACAACTGAAGGTCCTGCCAATTGGATATCCGTATTCCTATCTTAGAGATAAGGAGATATTAGGTAACTGGCTCATGGTCACAGAGGTGGCTACTGGTTAAAAGAGTTTTCAGATATTGTCTATTTGATTTCTAAATGTGTAATCCTCCCACATCATTGAAATGTGACCTTGGGGTCATACAATTGATGGCAAACGGAATCCACATTAAACCTTCACATTAGACCCTAGCAAGCTTTCTGTTACTGAAGTAGTAACTGAAAGCTATGTACTCTTTATATCTGATAAAATATATAAAACCCTTTGTATCTGATAAAAGCTATAAATTCCTTTCTCAAAGAATACACAGATGCATGTTCACAGACAATTTTGAATCCTGGTCCTCTTAATTCACAGATTTTCTGAAGAGCATCCATGAACCTACAAAGAATACACTGGCTCTTGATTTAAAACACCTGTAACATGTGGTAATGAGATTATAGGCATATTTACAAAAAGAACTCTTATATTTTAGACATGGAACTTGAGATATTTTCAGGTGGAATGATTTAATGGCCTGAGTTTGCTTTAAAATGATCCAGTGTATGGGGAAGGGGTGCTGGTGATCATAAGGGGGTAATATGTAAAATAATAAATACATGCTTTCTATGAATTATAATTACTGAAGTTGGGTGGTAGCGCCTGTGACGATTGTTTACACTGTTTTTCCTTTTTGGGGTATATTGGAATTTTCCATAATAAAATAAATTTACACAACTAAATGATCCACAACTTTAAAAATACCTAGAATAGATTATCTCTAATATTTCTAATTTTAATGCTCTGATTTAGCATTTCAAAGCATTAACAAAGTAAATGTACTTCTGGAGATATTTTAGCAACTCATTTTATGTTCAGTGATACTTTATGTGTTTCTATGGAGTCAGACAGTTTCATATTTTATGACATTATTGGGCCCTTTGCACTAGAGGGTGTGTGATGATACCATTTTCCAAAAGATTCTGCGATACTCAGTTTAATTACTCCTATAATATACCTTTCGGGGAAAAAGTCCCCAAGTAAATACAAAGAAGCTAGGCAAGAATTGGTTACTAATCATTTCCCATGGTCACAGGGCTCAGTTTTCAAAGATCTCTTAATATGAGAAAACACAATGTGGCGAATGATTTTTAGTGGTGTGTAGAATCCTGAGCCCTCCAAGGGAAAGGGGCTGATAGAAAATGGCTCACAGGCATAAAAGCCAGCTGCAGGCAAGTTGAGAACTCTTGAGCTGCCTTGTTCTGGTCTTGCCTGTGTGCTCAACTAGCTACATGATCTTCGGTAAGTCATCCAACCTTTCTAAGCCTCTACTTTTCTATCCATAAAATGGGAATAAGAACAGAAACTCATATTTTGAAGATTAAGGAGATTTCTTACTTATAGGAAGCATTCAGTCTGCTTACTATTGTTCTCTCAACTATGTGAATATATAAAAAAATGACAGCGATGTAAAATATAAATCAAAATGCTGTCAGTAGTTACTTCTGAGTTGTGCACCCATTATTTGTTGCTCTTACACTAAAAGAGTTTTTAAGAAAAGTAATTTAAAAAGTCTTCCTTGAGAGTGTTTAATGCCCAGAGTGACCTGAATCATGCTTGTTCCATGAGATACACTGAAAAACAGCTTTGTTGATGTGTGTAACAGGCATCATGATTATATTACGTTTATAGAGCAAAATGTGATGTTTTGTTGTATGTATACAACACAATGTGGAATGATTAAATCAAGCTACTAAACATATGCATCACCTCACTTACTTGACATTTCTAGTGGTGATAGGTTTGAAATTTACTCTACTAAGTTGAAATATATGTATTTTGACAAACAGACTACTTCCCAGGAGAGTGAAAGGGAGTGATTCCTATGGTCTGGCTCACATGTTCCCTACCAGGCTCCCATCTTCAGGGAGGAGGATTCTCGTTCGTGCCAATGAGCTTTGAAATGTGGTTGTCTGAATAAAGGAGGGTCCATCCTTTCTCTGCTTTTGTTTTATGCCACCCTGATCTCTTACCACACCACTAGCTTACCCTGTTTTTGAGGGGTATGTGCCCTTTGAAAATATCATGAATGCTATGACATGAAGTTTCCTGAGGTTCAGGGGTCCATCCACTGTTCTTCTCCACTTACTACAGATGATTACATCATGACAGCAAATGTAGGAATGTTTAAATACACATCAGGTGTGTGGACTGCTTTGACAAAAACTGACATATAAATTTTGAAACCACAAGGCAGATAAATTGGTGGATAATTATGGGCATTACATATAAGATTTTTGCTTTGCCAAATAATTTACATTAGGACGTCTATAAATAGCAAACCCATACAGTGTGTTTGAACCATGCTGGTGTTTGTCCAAAAGCTAACACACCTACTGCAGAGCAACAGACCCAATTCAAAAAAGTTTAATACCAATTACACACATGGGTTTAGTTCTATTTAAATAACTTTAAATAGAATTAAAATTTTAGATAATCTTAGAAATGGCCACTACCGTGTATCCCTTCTAAGACTGATGGTCAGTTTTGGACAGTGTAAAACCCCTGAACTTTTAGATGGAAGAGAGGTAGTGTGTATGTGTGCTGTGAGACTGCTTTGGAGTGAATCATCTGAGGGGAAATGGATTTCACTTCTTTACCTCAGAAAGAAAAAAAGATATAAAAACTTATGCTATACCAGGATGAAAACTTGGTGATCTCATGTGTTTCTCACAATGATCTTGGAAAGTGGAGGCTTCTGTTCTCATTTTCAGCCGAATTTTAGAATAGTGGACACTCACGCTCATGGTGAGATAGCGAGCAATTAACAGAAAAAATGGAAATGAAGAAAGCAAGATTTCTGTGATTACCATCTTTGAGAGTTAACTGTAGGGTGTTGGGAAATGTACAGCGGCCGCCATCATACCAAGCCACTGGATTGTGATTTTGATGCTGCTGATTTGCTCGGTGGCTTCCAGAGATGCATGTGTAGGGAGACTGGGCGGCACTTTCCACGCCCGTCTAGCTTGCCCTCCAAACTAGCAGCCTCTTTTCCTTTGCTACCGGACAGGGTCTGCCTCAGTTGCAAAACTCACAAGGAAATCTGTACAAAGAGCCAGGAGCGCTGCACTTACAAAATCCGTATAACTACAAACTCCATCTTACGATTTTTCACTCCCAGCGGAGTTTGCCATTTGGCATAGCTCTGTTAGCAGACACGTTTTACTTGATCCTCTTCCAAGATTTCCAAACATGTGCCTGGCACCCACACGAGTTTCAGAGGAAGAGTAACAGTGACAGGAGAAGCGCTATGGAGTCGGTTTTGTGTATAGATGTTAGTGTGACTCTTACAAAGCCAAGTGTAAGTTTTCAGAGTATTAACTTACAAGAGGAACACCAACTTTCTCATGAGTGCAGTATTTCTCTAGGTGATTTTTTTTTTTTTTTTTTTACTATTGTTAACATGCTGATGGGCCCTGTTAAGCAAAGGGTCTCTGAGACCCTTGGGATAACACACTGGCTGCTGGGCCGGTGCCAAGGCTTTTCTGGAAAAGTATCCCAGGCTGTCTCCATCCCTTCGCCTCCAGAAGCCACCTAACCCCCACAAGCGCTTGGAGGCACAAGCAGGTTCAAAGCACCAAACAACCAAGACTTCTCTGCCCTCCCCTGAACCCGGAGTCATGTGAATTGTGTGTGCTCCCGGAGCAGAAGCTTAGCGCAAAAGCTGGGGTCTGCGCGGGAGAGAAGACCGGGTCCACAGGACGTGGTCCAGCATCTTTAACAGTGGGTTGTGCCGGACATTCAAGTCTCAAGGGGCGGCCGGTCCTGGAGCCCAGGCCAAACTACGGAGGCATCTTAGCTCCCCGGGGAAGCGCCAGATGGGAAGAGAAAAGGTGAACAGAGAGAGGGAGAGGTGAGTTTGTGTTCTCTTGAGCAAGTGTGCGGTACCTTGGATTCCTGGCTGCTGGTGGATGCAGGAGAGGGCGGCTGCTCGGCGCTCGCCGCCTCCTTGGGCAGCCCGTCCACGCCGTCCTCTCGGGCGCCTCTCGGGGGGATCATCGTGGCCGGGCGGGAACGGTGTTGGCTCCTGGAGGAACCGCGAGGCTCGCCTGCCTCGGCGCGCTCTGCCCGTCACGCTGGGTGGCTCAGCTCCGGGTCCCTGGGACTCCCATCCACGCCGAGGTGCCGGCTCGCTGCCCTCCCCCGGCCTCGCCCCTGCCCCGGGCCCTGCCCACCTCCCCTGCACTTCCGCAGGCGGTGGGGCGGGGAGCGCGCTCACCGCCCCGGCGCACTCGTGGCCACCTCGCCTGCGACCGCACAGTCGTGACTGCCACCCACCCGGCAGCAGGAGCGGCTTGGGCTTGTCCGCCTGGGGAGCGGGATGCGGGAGGCGGCTCCGGGGCGGGGCTCGCGGCCAAGAGCGGAGTAGTGAGGGCAAGCGGCGCCGGGGCGGGGGCGGCAGTGCCCAGAGGAGCTCTGCTTGGAGGCTAAGCTCTCACCGACTCCGGTCGGGGTGATTCCTCGGATGGGTGGTGAAAAGCCAGACCAAGCCCTCTTGCCCGGAATGCATAGAAAACCCACAAATGGTATGGCTAGGAGGGACCACCTGCAACAACTCCCTTATCCCTCACCCAAGAAATAGACTCTGAGAGATATAGTGACTTAACTAAGCTGCTTGTAAGGTTCAATGACAGAGATCAGAATCAGAGTGGAGGTGCAGGTGGATGTAAAGTAGATAAATAATGCAATTAGTGTGTGGACACCTGCTTCTCATTTCTGTGCATTTTGCCTTAAGCCCTTTGCACTTTTCACCTTGATTAAATCTTCACAATCATACTATGGGGCTAGGTACTATCACTTCCATTTTATAGGCAAGGGAACTGAGGTTTTTAATAATTTGCTTCAAGTCACCCAGAGAGTAATGGGATTTGGACCCATCTTGGCTTTGAAATCCATACATTTTGAATTGTGAAGCCTGAAGTCTAGCATGACCTTAGCAACTGAGGAGCAATCAGGAGTCCGAGGCTGGCAAGCTTAGGACTGTACACAGAGAAGCAAACCAGTCTGCCTTAGTTAAGCTTTTGGAAGCTGTGAGATAGCATCTCCAAATAAAGGTACATAAGGGTCTAGTTTCATTTGAAGACACAATCTGAGTGTGCTGCAAAAGGAAATACATCTAGAAACTTAAAGGCCTTTTCTCTAGTGATAAAACCTCCTTCCTTAATTTTCTAACTGAGTTTTGTGAACCTGTAACTGTGGGTGTTTGCAGGACCAGAGTCTTGGGTGTGCACCGCCTGCACTTATAAGGGGCCCTGTGCTTGCTTTTAAAGCTCGTGTTTAAAAAATTAACAAGGGGCTGCATTTTTATTTTGCATTGAAACCTGCCAGTGAGTATATGGTCCTGTATTCTTCTCAGAATGTTTGTCTTTAGGAATGAACTTACGTCTTTATCCTAGACACCAGCTAAAAGCTTCTGTTCGAAGTGTGTACCTTTTACAGTATTTAGGCTTTGCTCTGAGAGTGCTCTAAATTCACTAGTGACTCTCACTTCTTTGGCCAGGCCATATTCGTTAACCTAAATGGTCACTGCTTTTTTTCCTTAAAACACAATTCCTGACTGCTCAGTAGAGACAAAATTCTAACAACCAAGTCTTAATAGTAGCAAGTGGAACACACAAGAACAAGAGCAGCAGTATCCCCATGTCCTTATGAAGCACCATTCTGTACCAGATCTTGTACTAGAAGCTGATACAGCGGGGGGTAGGGGGCATAGATTAGGTTTGTACTCTTGGATCATGAGTCAGCTGAGAGAGAGAGACTAATCACACACACACACACACACACACACACACACACACACACACACACAGTCTAAATAAATCTCTACAAGCAAAAGTGTAGAATTCTAGTGAGTGTGTCCAGATGTGAAACCTGAGCTACTAAGCTACCTTAGGGACTGTCTCAGGAAATAAAGCTCCCAGGATCTACTGGAAATTTCAGTCTTAGTGAGCAGGCATATTATGGTTTATTACAAAAGTGTTCCTCATTAGACTTGGTTTTTAAAAATAATTGATGATGTTATCCAGTATTTAGGTAACTACTTAGCTCTAATTAGTAAGTATACTAGCCAGTAACAATGAAAAAAAAGTATGTGGTGGTAGGAACTGAACTCAAGGTCCACTCTGGCTACACACAGATTCTACACCTCCAGGATCCAATTTCTTTTTTTTTTGTAGGGTCTCACCACATTGCCCATGCTGCTCTCAAACTGTTGGGCTCAAGTGACCCTCCTGCCCCGGCCTCCTGCATAGCTTGGACTCCTGCACCATCCCACCTGCTCTCTTCATCACCCTGACCACATCTCAGCAGCAGAAATCTTCAACCTGATAAACAGTAGATGCCTATCCTGGGACACTGGGCACTTCTCTGTGGTTTCTCAAACTAACCAAATCCTTGTTTATGGGTTTCTTTCAAATAAACCCCTTTCCATTCCATCTTTATATGCAGTTAACTTCTCCTATTCTTCAAGACACATCTGCAGGCATTTATTACTCTTCAAATTTCCATCTGTGACCCATTTACCTTATTCAGGTTTCCAAATCAATGTCATGTTGCTGTGGTATCCTTCCCTATGTAATCAATGACAAAACTGTGTGTCCTTCTATTGGACTGGAACTTTGCTAGAGAAGGGATAGCATTAGATCCTTGTGTGTTCAGCCCCTGGTCACAGTGTGTGTTAACAAGATGGTGAAAAGAGGCTGCCCTTGTAGCTCTCAGCTCTAAGATAATCTAGTCATTTATTATTCCAAATGTCCTTAACACTGAGTAGAAAAAGACCCTGTATGCTTCTAGAAAAAAGGTGGCATTTAAAATCAAACAAGCTCTGCAATACTGAGGATTTTTTTCTATATTAGCTTAAAAGAAGATCTTAAATTGTGAATCATGGCTGGCTGTGAATGTGGGACTCACTGACATGCATAGGGGTAATTCATGTTGGAAATGGTCACGGAAGTGGACAGAAAGCTGCTGTCTGAGTCTGTGGGGAGAGGGCCACTGACAGGAATGGAAGAAACTATATTCGGAGCCCAGGTCACAGCCTAGATGGTCACATTCAATTCCCAGTTCTGGGGTGATGAGAGCGCTCTCATTTGTCATAAAGCAAACCTTGAGCCTGTTACTGAAGGAACATTGGTAGACTCCTGGTGATTCCCAGAGAACAGTGCAGAGGACTGATAGTCTCCACCTACTGAGGGCCGGGGCATGGTAGACCCAAAAAGTGATTCTTAGGGCCATCTGATGAAGCACTGATGTGTCTGACCAAAAGTGAACCTTTTCATGGCTGTGTGTGAGATACCTCCTTATACTACTAGGCTCTTTACACTACCAGGATTATTTCACTGAGAAGCCTATAAGTCCTGCTTTAGAAGCTGTGATGTCATTTTAGCTGTGGCTATCAAGATCATTTTCACTACAGGCTGGTAAATCTTGGGAAAAGGGGCTGTACTCTAAGTCTCAACTCTAGCAGGACCCTGTGATTTCTGTAGTTTTCCTTTGTGGTCGCCTTCATTCTGGCTGCTGGGTAAATATGAAGCACACAGAAATGTGTGGCGTACGGAAAGTTATCTCAACAAACTTCAGCTGGAAGCTCTTTCTCCTGGTTCATTTACTTATTAATTTTAAAGAGGGCACAGCGCTCCTCCTGCTCACACGCAACTGCCTTTTGCAGTAAACAGTGCTGAGCATTAGAGCGTGTAATGTTTTCAGGCTTCTCTCACTGATCTGCTCCCAGTTTGTATGCAGAAACTGGGTTTTCATTCTATGGACCTTGACTTCTTCCAGAGTCATTTGGTAAACAGATATTAGTAAGACTACTAACATAAGCTGCCCATACTACAAAACAAACAAATAAACAAACAAAAA
Source organism: Chinchilla lanigera (assembly GCF_000276665.1). Taxonomy (NCBI): domain Eukaryota; kingdom Metazoa; phylum Chordata; class Mammalia; order Rodentia; family Chinchillidae; genus Chinchilla; species Chinchilla lanigera. Next base: position 3,321,617 of record NW_004955421.1, on the reverse strand, counting down.
CACCAAGAGAAAGGAACACGGGATATAATGGAGGACTGACAAGGATGAAGGGGAGAGAGAGAGAGAGAGAGAGAGAGAGAGGGAGGGAGAGGGTGAGGAAGAGAGAGTTTGGCAATTGGAGTGCTGATAATAACAACAGCTGCCATGTACTGAACTTCTAACATTATGGACATTCTTTATGTGTCACTTATTTACTTCCCTCAAAATTTTAACAAGATAAAAAAATTAGGCTGTACAGTGAGAGTTCCTACAAGGATTTGAACTGTGGTATATTCTGCTTCTGGACCAACTTTTGACCTTTGTACTCTGTTGTTGCCTAGACAAAAAAAGAATGGAGATCTGTTGGAACGGTAGACAGTTTTAGAAGGGAATTGCAAATTGTGAGCTAGAGGCATCCTGGTAGACATAAGAAAAGTCCACAAAATAATGTACAGTTGTCTACTCCACTCTCCTTAAAAGTATATATAAGCCAAGCGCAGCACAGGAGGCTGAGGCAGGAAGATTGCAAGTTTGAGATCACCCTGAGTAACTTAGCAACTTTGTGAGACCCTGTCTCAAAATAAAAAAAAGAAAAAATGATGAAGATATAGCTTAGTGCAGATACTTTGGATCCAGTCCTCAGTAATGCACACACATACAAATATATAAGCAGATCTACATTTTGAAGTTAATAGCCAAGATGTTAAGACAGTCAGGAGAAATCAGCCATTAGCATTATTTCTCACCCCCCAGCTACCTTGCCAAATGCACCAGCTTTCAAGCGCAAAGCAACCAAATGCTTCATTCAAAGTCTCACACTGCGGTTAGCATGACAGCACCACTGTGAGCAACTCTTATGTTTAGCTTCGGTCTTCATAACAACTCGTAAGTGGGCTTTCCTCAGAATCAAAGCTGATATTTTGATTTAGAGACTCATATTTTCAAGACAAATGAGATTCAGTTTAAGTATTCTTGTTTATAAGTGTCACTTAATAATGACATACAATAATAATAGTTGACCCCATCATATAGCATTGTTTGACTGCATTAGAATTATTCCTGCTGGAAATTCCTGGAAGAGGAATTAGGGTATTAGTCATTTATTTGTTACTTTACCAAACTATTTGATGATGGCTCATTTATAGAGAAAGTAGTTTTTTATAGCTCACAGTTTTGGGGGATGATAATCCAAACAGCATGGTGCTGTCTTTAGTGAGGGTCCCCTTGACTGCATCACATCATGACAAATACTATCATGCCTGGAAGACATGCAAGAGGGACGATCACACGCTGAGAGAGAAAAGCAGGGAGCAACCGAGAGGTAACTGGGATCCTTTGGGAACCACTATTTTAACCCCTTCCAAGGACAGGCCTTCAAGATCAAAAGACATTCCACTATGCTCCTCCTCTTAAAGGCCCCACCGCCCTTCAGATGGCCACCTCAAAGTCCAAGCTTCTTCTCATATCAGCTAGGGACCAAGTCTCATACACTTATTTTTTGGGTTAAGATCTGTCTCTCTTCTCTAAAACACGTAGATGGCTGCTTCAAGATAGTTGCAATCTCTGTGAGAGACAGGTCAGCTTGAATCTTTATTCTACTTGTAATGGAAAGGCCATGAACCTAAAATCCAAACATCTCAGCTCTTCGACTTAAAAGCAGCAAGATCTCACACAATTGATACAGTCTCTTTTAGCTTCAATTTCCTTATGTCTAAATAGGACAATAAATTTTCTGTCATAAATTTTCTGTAAGGATATAATGCCCAGTCAAGATAGGAACTGATATTATTTTTTACTGTCATCATTATAATTGACTATATAATTTTCATAAATGTATTTGACTTAATTAGGTTCACTGTTTTTTATATCCAGGTGCATATACAGTATACAGTGCATATACAGTATATAGTATACACAAGTATATCTGCTGTATATTTCTAAAATTGCTCATAACTCCTTGTTTGGAATTTAAAATTTCTTGGGAATGTATATGAAGTAATTTATCTTATAGATTTTGATTCTTTGATGAGCAAATAACATTTAATTTTATATATCCTCTTCTATGAATTTGAGGTAATCGTTTAAGAGGCATATGGCCCACTGACCTTTTTTGCTCATCAGAAATGCCCAGTATAACCCCTTTCCAAGATTTAGAGCCTGCAGTCTCCTGCAATTCCCTGAATCAGAGATCCCCCAACAATTTCTATGGTCAGATTTCCTCATGTTTTGGGTCTCCATATTCATCCTCTGCAAATACTGCCTTCATTCCTTTTCTTATTCATTGTTCTCTGGAATATATTCTATGATGTCAAGAGCTTCCCATCTCAATTTTCCACCCTATGCCCCTGATGTTTACATGCTCAGATTGCAGTACTCTTACATATCTATTAAATGGATGAATGGATGAATGGCAAATTGTCAGTGCTACAGAAGAACCTGTATATTATTTTGTATTTCACTTATGAATATGATCTCTAGTTGCATCCATTTACCAGATGTTGTGAAAGGGAAAGAAATTGTTCAAATGGAAGGAACAACTGGGATGAGGGAATGGAAAAAAAGAAAGAAAGAGGGGAAATATATATATATATGTATATGGGAGGATAGCTGGGATAATTGTACTGCTGTTGTCTAATGGTTTATTGAAAGGAACAGTTAATGTTTAAGTTTTTTTTACTAATTTTGCATGCTTATACCTGGTAATCTGAACAACTGATTTGAAGACAACAATATGTAGTATAACAACTGTTGGTGAATTCCTACCATCTTGTTTAGTGAAGCTCTGAATTGGTTCTAATGTTTTTTTTAAAGTTCTTTTTATTCTCTTTAATGGTTTGATCAATCTTGCATTCTTACATCTGGCAATATGAGCAACTTCATTGAAGATAACAATATGTAATATCACAACCACTGTTAATTCCTATCATTTTGCTTTGAAACCCTGTTTTTGCTTTGTTTTGTTTTTGTCTATATTGTTGTTATTTTGTAATATATTTTATTCTCCTTAAAATAAAAAAAAATATTCTGTAGAAGGAAAGACAAAAAGCCAATATATTAAGTGCCTATCTAAAGTCAATGCATGGGTGGCACAATGCACATATATTTATTTTCTTGCTCACCAAACCCAATGGCCATTACACTCAGTTCTGGAATATATGACAAAATTGCCAGTTTGGCAAATTACTGTTCAAGTTTTAAAATTGCTTAATATACTAGAGAGCATTTCTAAATATCTTTTTTCTGAACAATAACTTTTTCATTATTCAAGAAATATTCAATAAGAATACTGAAGAAATTAAAAATCATTTAAAGCTCTACCCCACTTTGCTAATAACTATTAGCATTTTGATTAGCCTCCTACTAGAAACACATACATATATGGCTGTATTTTCACTTTGTATTTACACATATTTACACAAGAATCCTAGGATAATAAGCATTAATTGTAACTTCCCTTCTTTTCATTTAAGAACATGTCATAGTTTTGCGTCAATAAATAGATGCATACATCATGTTTTAAAATGTCTGCATGACAAGATGATAGGAAATTCAAAATGGTTGTTTATATTAAATATTGTTATCTTCAACTTGCTATTGTTTTTTCTTTTGAAAATAAAAACATCTGCATGTATTCCACTGTATAGATGCACCATAATTTATTTATGAAAGAACATTTCCTTTTCTTGCAAAGAAATGTTAAAAACCCATTGCAAAGAACAATTAAAAACTCGTTCCAAAGAACACTAAAAGACTCATTGTCTCTTTTATTCCTAAGTGGCAATGTGGCAAGGTAAGTGCTATTAGCCCTGTTTTGTTTAGGAGGCCATCGGAAGTCTGACAGGCTTTATGACTTCTTTAATGGGATTTGCTAAGTACAGAGACTTTGAAGTCCACATTTTAGACTCCAAGCCACAGACTTGCCCCAGCATGGAAGCAAACAGTAAAACTCAGCGTGAATGTGGTTGTGTCAGAGTCTTGCACAGCATGGTCTGAGAGCATGTGTGGGGTAAGGACAAGGTCCATCAAGTAGAAAGGAAGCTGGAGAAGACTCTAGTAGATTTGAAGGTGACTATGATTATTTTTCTGGAAAAAATAAAAGGAAGCAAGCATTTTTGAACAGAATGCACAGTACCAGTACAGACATGGAGGTGAGGTGTGCCAGTGTGGGTCTATTTCGGTTTGAGTTTTAGCCGCCATTTCTTTTCTTTGGGAGTGACATCTGCTAATCGCATAAGAGATTCCTGGAAAAAAACCTGAAACATTGGAGCTAGAGAAATCTTTTGAATAATCTCTTCAAGTTCTTCTACAAAGGCCTTCAAATTAGTCTCAACGGGACACTATTGGTTGTGACTAGTACCAGAAGGAGGGAAACGCATATCATAGTGATTGCTGGAAGGTCAAAAGGGGTCACAGAGAAAAAAGAGCCAGAATTTAGGGAGTTCTGAAACACACAGAGAGCCCCTTCATTTCCACAGCCTTTGGGTCCACAGCGAGCTCTGGGTCCACCTGAGACAGAAACCCACTCTGTAAATGTGGCCCTAAAATTTAAACACCAAATAACAGGCATCCTTACAACTTTTAATGACTTATTAACATCAGTTTAATCATTATATATCTTAACTATTTCCCCAGAAATGAGCAATAAGATTGACTTTCAAAATGAAGAATAGGAATTTTGGCAACAGACAAATAGTTGCTATTCTTTATCCATAAAGTTTTGAATTTACTTTGAAATGTACCCCAGATACTTATATAGTAATGATGGGTACAAATAAATCTCAAAAGTTCTCATTACCATGTTTTCAGGGATGAAGATTATATGACCACTCTGCCTTTCTGCCTCTTGTAACCTTCTGTGTTCCTACAATTGCTCACTTGGCAGCCACGAACCATTCTTCACGCACTTGACAACTGGCCTGGAAAAGATGACTCAGGGCTTAATCCTTAAATGCCACGATCTCCCCTCCATAGCTGAATGGGACTCACTCTCAAGGCCTGGATGAAAGAAATATACTTAGGTTTCTTCTGCCTTGATTTTTGCAGACCTGGCCAAAATGTTGAGACTTTGTCTCCTAAGATGCCAACAAAAATAGTTAATGATAGTTGATAATTGTTGCTTATCAGATATAAGTTCAGGTGGGAGATGGCACCTATGGGGCTGTCATTCACACAGAACATCACAAGTGTCTTTTGATTGCATCTTTGTCTCTCATTTCTTCCTTGAAATGTAGACTTCTAAATGACCCAGTATTTTAACTTAAGGAGGCCAAGTTAGGAGAGCACCTTTGTACTGAACACAATTACTGAGTTTCCTGACAGAGTCAGAGCTGCTAATGTATGGAATAAGATAAATACCCACATTTAAAGTAGAAATGTGTCCTATTTTGCCATTTAGTTTTCTTCACGTCTTTTATATAGTGAGTGGCCATGTCTTGCTCTTTCTAGCTCTTTAGTATTCGGCTTAGTATATTTAAGATCATTACCAAATAAGGTGCAGCTGTCTAAATGAAAGAAATCTTTATTTAATTCACTGACTTATTTACCAAAAGTTGTTGAGATTTGCTGCACACCAGGTTTTCTATTAGTTCCAGGAAAATAGTGTGGGATATGCATATTTCCTGACCCAAAGGCAAATTCAGCTTATTGAGAAAGGCAGAAATAGGGACAAATAATATAAATATTATTTCATGAATATGAAGAGAGGGCTGTGGGAAACTAGAGAAAGAAGGGTAGTTGTACTGAGAACCAGAATTCACCGAAGTAAAAGGTAAGCAACTACTCTAGAAGGAAAAAGAAAAATGAAGGCCATTCTTGGCATCTTCAGATTGGTAAACATCCTTGCTTATGTTTTCTAGTGATATGCTGCAGTACATGGGTATTTATTGTAATTAAAATTTTTGCTTAGGATGTAGTGAAGGGATCCAGAAATAAGTTATTTGTGGAAGTCTGCCATCCTCAGTCCTTGCAAATCCCCTTCTCCTCTTAACTGATTTAATTAACTGTCCTAAATTTACCCCAATCCTCACTTAAATTTTCTTTCTTTTCATGATACCCACTATAATCTATGTAACAAAATATATCTTAGACATGTATGCATAGTTTAAAATTATGTGGAATTAATTTGTGTGTACAAGTATTTTAAATACCATAAAACATATTGCTTGATGGAACACTTTTTCTTTCTAATTTATTTCAGGAAATTTACTTTGATTTTTAAAGTACATTAAAAATAAATTATGCTAAGATTTTTTAAAATTGATGGAGACCCATGTTGCTGAATATATTTTCTTGTTCTATAGAATTCTGTTGTATCTAAATCTGTTACTTGTTAATGAACTATCAGACTGTCTCTGGGTTTTACCTAAATGAATAATGCTAATACAAACATTGCAGTTATATTACTTTTGATGCCAGTATGCACACATGAGTTAAGTATTACAGTTGTTGTCTTCAATACATGACACAGTCATTATTCTTAATTTTATCTCTGTAGATTTATTTGCACTTTGCTGATGATTAATCAAGCTTAGCACTTTTACATGTGATTATTGGTCATTCAGATATTCTCACAAACAGAATAAAAGAGGTAGAGATAAAATAATATATTATATTATATTTATTATATTGTTATATTATGTGCATGAAGTTCAAAACCTGGCAGTCCCTGGTGTCAGACGTCATGACAATGATCGTCTTTGGGGAAGAAGGATATCTCATAATCATGAAGAAGCACTGAGCTTTCTAGGGTGCTTAGTGAGGTGCTATTCATTCTTTGCAGTGGAAACTCATTGAAATGTATAAGAAGATAATGTGAGCATTTCTCAAGATACACTTCAACAAATCATTTATTTAAATCTTCAATAACATGTACATAAAAATGAAAGTCAGAAGACTTTCGCTTTTACAAAGATGGAGTAGCCATATTTTTCCTTATTTGTCTTACTAAGGGTGATGAAAATCTTTAGGTGATATCAATTATGACATAACAAAACTGTTAATGATAGAGGAAAATAGACTGATGTAAGCCTTTTGGACCCAAGGGATGACACAGTGATAAATTCCTTGGATTTTTTTGCCTTATATATCTCAGACCTAATGAAAGATGCTTGCAACTTAGAAATCCCAATGGAAACATAAAAAATTTCCAACAAAATCCTGCTCTCTCATAGAAGGAGGAAGACAGAGGTCACCTTAGAAAGATGGAAAACTTTAAAAAATTATATTTCTTTCTCTAACTAGCACAATAATTACACAAATCGTGGGAAGTTGGTACTTGTACATAACACATTTTAATTTTCTCTTACATCCGTTTCCCCTCTTTTCTTTCTCCCACTTCTCCATGTCTTGGTCTCTTTCCATTTTACAAAAGATCGGTTTCCCATTATCACTTTTGCTCATAATTTATTTATATTTTAGATTTCTTATATAAGGGAAACCATACGCTATTTCAGCTTGTGTGTTTCATTTATTTCACCTCACATTATGGTCTCAAAGTGTAAGAATTGCAGAAAAAACTATATAACTCTATCCCAGCCTGAGCCAGCATAGGCTGAATGAGGAGCCTGGGGTATGCCAGGATCTAAAGAGATACTTCAAAAAAATAGAGAGCAGAAATTTAATTCCCATTAGCTGGCAATAAGGCTTATCCACGATGTCAGTGGGGACCAAGTAGAGACTTCTATCACCACCCTGAGAAATGAGGATCTATGCTGTCCCCCGGATAATTTGGACTCCAGACTCCAACTGGAAGTAAAGAGGTACTTGCTTCCCTTTTCCTGCAAGAACAATGTCACAGAAAACCAGGTAAAAGACTTAAGATTCAGAGTGTCACAACATAATACAAAGTGTACTGTTTTGAACAAAATTATTTTTTGTGGTTTGAACAAAGATTATTCTTCATATCACAAAACTGGAAAGCAAGTGAAATTCAAAAGGCAATCAATGAATATCAAACCGAGAAGAAAAAGGTGTTTAAATTACTCTCACAAAAGTTTTAAGGCAGCATGATAAAACTGCTTCAATCACCAGTTGCAAATATGGTTAAAACAAATGAAAGAATGGAAGTCCTTACGTAGAAATTGGGACTTTTAGTAAAGAAACAGAAATCACAAAGAAAAATTAAGTGAAAGTTTTACATAAAAATGTATAAAATTGAAATAAAAACTCCATAGAAGGTTTCAAAGCAAAAAAAAAAAAGAAAAAGAAAAGAAAAGAAAAGTGACAAAGGAAAGAAAAAACAGAGAACAGCAAATTAAAATTGCACAATCGGAACCACAGACAGAAAACAGATGGAAATATAGACCTCAGGGTCTATGGATTTATGAGAAAAGATTAACCTTTACGTCATCAGAATCCTCAACAGTGAGAAAACAGGATGGGACTAAAAAAGTCCCGGAGGAAACAATGGCTGAAATGTACCAAATTTAGTGGGTTATAACCCTACAGAGTGAAGAAGCAGAGAGAAGCACAAAAGGAGAAATCCAACAAGATCCCTGCCAGGACAGCTGATAATTTTATAAAAAGTACACAACTTTTAAACTAAGTTTATTGGTACATTTCAGATATACACAATGATAACATTCATCATAGCGAACTTAAACCTATAGGTGATATATCTTAGTTTCTGTTTTTTTCCTCATTACCCTCTCCTTCTTTCAACCCCTCTTCCCCTCCTTATTTACAAAGCTTTGTTTCCATTTTATGCTTTTTTCTCATTTTTCCTTTTCCCTTCCTCCCCGCTCCCAGTTCCCCTTTCCTTTTGAACAATTCCTTCTTATTTCATAATGTCTACTATACGTTTTGTTCTTATTTACACTCAGTTTCTCAAATCAGAGAGACAGTGTGGTATTTACACATGTGTGTCTGATTTATTTCACTTAACAGTATGGTCTCAAGGTCCATCTATTAAGCTAGAAATTTCTTAAGTTTATCCTTCTTTATGGCTGAACAGTATTTCACTGTATTTTAAAAAACCCATCTTTTTTATCTGTTCATCGGTTGATGCGTATTTGGGTATTTGGGTTGTTTCCAAGATTTAGCTATTACAAATTGTGCTGCTATAGACATGGGTGTGCACATTTTGAGAAAAGTCAGAAAAATGATACCTTAACCTATAGGAGAAACAAAAATATGATTTCTCATCAGAAACCAAGGATGTCAGAAGAAAGTATTGTATTTTTCAAGTACTGGAAGAATAGAACTATCAAGCCAGACTCACCAGTGCCCAGTGAAAATATCCTTCTGAAAAAGAGGGGAAATCAAGACATTCTCAAATGAAGGGATGGTTAATAAATGTGTTACTAGCAGATCATTAGAAACAATGGCTAATGGCACATTGATAAGGGAAGGAATATGATGAACGAAGAAAGAAAAATAAGAAGAATTATGGGTGAATATAAAAGGCTTTCATTGTCCTCTTGAGTTTTCTAAAGTATAATTGACTACGAAGGCAAATATTTTAATACTGTATGAGGTGGGTTTAAAAGTATGTAGAGGAAATATTTGAGACAATTATATTATGAATGAGGGAACGTAAAAGGTAAAATTTTTATATTTCACTTCTATTGATAAAATGAAAATGCTGTAGCCTATCAGTTATTTAGATATAATAGTAGTACCCAGTAGTACTCAGAACTTCCACAAACTGTTATTCAGATGCACATAAAAACACACAGCCAAATAAAAATGGGATTTTAAAAAATGTTCTGCCATTTAAAGATGTTGACATCAAAAACATGATTCATAACAGGAAAAAATGCTAAGCCTTACTTAATTAAAAGAAAATAATACTTTGTGAAATATCTGATTAAGAGAATGAAAAGAGAAGCCACAGAGAAAATGTTTACGAACCACATATATGACAAAGGACTATCTCAAATTTACAAAAATCTCTTAAAATTCAACAGTAAAAAAGCAAGCAATCCAATAAGAACATGGGAAAAATGCATGAAGAAACATTTCACCATAGCACAGACACATATATATATAGATAGATGGCAAATATGTACATGAAAAGATGTTCAATATCACCAATAATTAGAGGAACGATAATTAAGACCAGAAAAATGTGAGAACTACACACTAATTGCAAGGGGTGCAGTAAAAAATGGTACCAATACTCAGTGTTGGTGAGGAAAAGGAGAAATCAAATCATTCACATGTTACTGGTGGGACCAGAACATGATAGTTTTGTTGTTTCTTTAAAAAACAAACTTTTAGTATGTGTCCTAGCAATTTCACTCCTGGACATTTATACTAGAGAAATGAAGATGCATTTTTTGATAAAACTTTTACATGAGTTTTTATAGAATCTCAGTTAGCAACAGCAAAAATGTTGAAACAACCTGGATTAGTTTCAACAGTTTCATGCTTAAGTAAATGGAAAATCCATGGTATAAGACTCAGCAATAATAAAAAGATAAATTATTGATAATTATGTTGAGTGATAAAAGCCAATTCTAAAAGTTTACAAAGTATACTATTTTATTCACAAAATATTATTGAAATAATAGAAATGGAGAACTGATTATTGGTTGCTAGAGTTAAGAAGAAAATGGTGGCAGAGAGAAGTGAGTGTGACTAAGTGGACAGCACAAAGAATTCTTGAAATGGTGGAAATGTTTTGTGCCTTGACTGTGTGAAGGTCAGTATCCTAGCTGCAATACTGTAGTGTGGTTCTATAAAATGTGACCATTGGAGAAATTACAGAGGGGGTCTTTGCATTACTATTTTTGTTTTTCTTCTGGTACCAGGAATCGAACTCATGACATTGCGCTTGCAAGGCAGGCGCTGTGCTGCTGAGCTAAATCCCCAGGCCCTCTGTATTACTTTTATAGCTCTGAATATAGCTGTGAGTTACTTTTACATTTGTGAATCTACAAATATTCAGAATCGAAAGTATAGTAAAAAGTATACAAATTGAGTAAAATAAGTGAATAAGAGTATCTGATTTAAAGGTAAGTATATCTAAAGAGAGAAATACTAAAATCTGCTCAATAGTTTTGCTTAGAAAAATGTAATCAAAGCAAATAACTTCATTAAAAGAAGAAAGAAACAGCTTTCATCTTCAGGGAGAGTGAGGAAATCCACACTATCATACTAATTCCCCTAGCCTCTTGAAAAATTACATGTTGCAGTAGCTGTTGAAATGAGTAATTTAATTGTATCAGCTACCTCATTCTGGGGATAAATTACTACATAGTAGAGAGAGGGTAAAAGAAATTATAGATTTGTTTCTTTATAACTTTTATATCTTTATAACATAGATAATCTTATATACTGATGCCATCTGTAATGGACTTATCCTGATGCTGAATAATGAAAAAGAAATATAATGTAAGAGATAAAAAGAAGTGTGATTTCTGGTTTCAGCTCACACATGTAAAAATCTGGACACCATTATTTTTTTCCTTATGACACAAAAAAGTAGATTGAAAATCAACAACTTTTATTTGAGTTATTTGTTGTATACAGTCTGAGGCTAAACCACCACCCTACAATCTGGAGAGAGAGGTGAGTGGAGAGAATCACTGCCGACATTCACTTATTTATGACAAAGCTACTGAAGAAACAATGACTGTGAAGTAATTTTCATACACTGCTGGAGGCTAAGGATAGATCGATAAAGGAGAGAAATTCCTGAGGGCCCAGTCCAGAGGAGAGTGCCTTGCTCTTTTATGGGTTTCACTTCTGCGGATACTACAAGATTCTTGCAGTGAAGATCATAGGTTCATCCTCTTCCCACGTTAGGTTTTGGGCAGGGTAGAGAAAAATAATCATTTTATCATAGGTCCAGAGTAATCTCCATATTGAAGTCAAATACTGTAAAGGCAATGTTTTTAAAGTCTTTTCTGACCTTGAGTGGAGAGAAATACACCTCCTCCAAATCCCTCTAAACTTCCTGTCTCAACTCAGAGGAGGGAAAATGAGAATGTTTAAGTAAGTAGTCTGGGAGAAATGAGCTAAGTTAAAATGAAACTACACTTTATATTTATGAAAAGTGGTGAAAGCAGTGTTTAGAGGGACATTTATAACATTAAATGTATATATTCTTAGAGAAATCTAAAATCAATAATCAATAATCTAAGCTTCTCTTATGGGAATCTAAAGAAAGGAGAACAATATAAGGCTAATACAAGTGGAAGAAAATAAATAATAAAATGCGTAGCACAAATTAATGTCATTGAAACAAAGAAATTAATAGAGAAAAATCAACAAAAGCAAAAGCTGTTCTTTATTTTGAAGAGAAAAATAGAAATAAAAATAAAACAGTTTCAAAAGTCTAATAGGACAGTAAGAATAGATAATACATTGTGTACTGTTATCTTCATAGTAGTTACTCAGAGTAAGAGATACAAGCATGAAATATTGTCCAAACAGTATTAGCGTAGCCGTTCTTTGCAATGAACTAAGAGAACCTAGCTGTAAAACTTGCTTAACTGCCTTGTGTGTATATATATATTCCCTTTTCCCTTCTTCCTTCCCCCTTGCTCCCATAACACTTTCTCTTTTCTTTGGAAAAGTTTCTTCCCAATTTACAATATCTATTGTACACCTTGGATCTTATTTACTCATTCGGTTTCTAGCACTAGTGAGACAATATGATGTTTACACATTTGGGTCTGATTTTTTTCCACTTATGAGTATGGTCTTGAGTTTCAACCATTTACCTAAAAAAGTCTCCCATTAGTCCTTCTTTATGACCGAATAGTACTCCATTATATTAAAGAAACACATCTATTCTTCAGTTGATGGGCAGTTGGATTGTTTCCAAGATTTGGACATTACGAATTGTGCTGCTGTAAAATGGTTCCTGTGTCTTTGGTATTTGTTGTCAGTTGATTTCTTGATGATAACCATTCTTTCTGAGGTAGCATGGAATCTCAGTGGGGTTTTTTTTTTTTTGGTACCAGGAATCGAACTCAGGACCTTGCATTTGTCAAGCAGGTGCTTGTGCCACTGAGGTATATCCTGAGCCCTCAGTGATGTTTTAATTTGCATCTCTTGAATGACCAGTGATTTTGAATATTTTTTTCATGTATTTCTTTGTTTGAGAAGTGTGTATTCATCTCAGGTGCCCATTTTTGGGGTAGGTCTTTGAATTTTGGGGGGGGGTCTGAGTTTTTCAGTTCTTTTTATGCTCTAGACATAAGTCTTTTGTCTGAGGGACAACTGGCTATAACTTTTTCCACTCTGTGGGCTGTATTTTCATTCAGTTGGTTATTTTTTTGTTGTGTAAAAGCATTTTAATAAGATGAGATCCTATTTGGTGATCCTTTGTAATATTTCCCATATGGTCTGGGTTTTATACATGAAGTCTGCCTACACATATGTCTTCAAGATTTCTAACTATTTTCTCTTCCAGTACATTAAGTGTTTCTGCTTTAATATTTAGATCTTTGATCCGTTTTGACTTTAGTTGAATGCATGGTGACAGACATGAATCTAGTTTTAGTCTTTAGCATATGGAAAACATTTTTCAAGCACCATTTATTAAAGAGACAATCTTTCTTATAATGCACGTTTGTCTCCTTTGTCAAAGATAAAGTGGCTGAGTGTGTTTAGAGTTGCATCTACATCGTCTATCCTGTTCCACTGATTCTCAAATCTGCTTTTTTGCCAATGCTATCCTGATTTTATAACAGTAGCTTTGTAGTATACTTTCAGTTCAGGGATTGTGATACTCTTGACCTGCTTTTGTTACCCAGAATTCCTTTTGTTATTCTAGATCTCTTCAGGTTCGAAGTGAATTTTAGAAATTTTTTTTCTAGTTCTTTGAGATATGCTAATGGTGTTTTGATTGAGATTGTGTTAAATCTGTATTACAGTTTGGGGAGTAGGCCATTATTATTATGTTGGTTCTTCCTCTCCATGATCAAGGGATATCTTTCCATTTGCTGCTATCCTCTTCAATCTCTTTTTGCAAAATCTTATAATTTTCAGTGTACTGATCTTTTATTTTCTTTGTTAGATTGATTCCTAAGTATTTCATTTTTTGGATGCTATTGTAAAGGCTGTTGCTTCCCTAATTTATTTCTCTGTGAGTTTTTTGCTTGTGTACAGGAATTATATTGAGTTTTGAGTGTTGACTTTGTATCCAGCTGCACAACTGAATTTGATTATTAATCTACAAGTCTTTTCATGGCGTTTTTGGGGTCTTTTTTGTAGACAGTCATGTCATCTGCAAATAATAATAACATCTTCCTTTCCTATCCTTATTCCTTCTATTTATTTTGTCTAATTACTCTGCCTAATGTTTTGAGAACTATATTAGATGGGAGTGGTGATAGTGGACATCCTCTCTTGCTCCTGATTTTAGAATGAAAGCTTTAAGTTTCTGACCATTAGCATGATGTTAGCTATTGGTTTGCCATAGGTGGCTTTTATCAGATTGAGGTAAAGACCATCTATTCCAGTTTTCTGTAAGTTTTTTTTTTAATCATGAATGGGTGTTGGACTTTGTCAAAAGCTTTTTCTGCATCTAATGAGATGATCATGTGATTTTTGTCTTTGGTTCTTTTAAATTAGTGTATTACATTTATTGATTTGCATATGTTGAACAATCCCTGCATTGTGGGATGAATCCTGTTGGTTATGGTGTATAATGTTCTTGATGATTTGCTGTATTCTATTTGCCAGTATCTAATTGAAGGTTTTTGCATCTATGTTCATTAGGGAGATTGGCCTGTAGTTTTCTTTTTTGGCTGGGCTCTTCTCTGGTTTTGGAATCAGTATAATACTTGCTTCCAGGAATGATTTTGAAAGTATTGTTTTACTTTCAATTTTCTTAAATAGTTTCAGCATTAGTTCTTCTCTAAATTTCTGGTAGAATTCAACCATGATTCCATCAGAACCTGAGTTTTTCTTTGCTGTTAAATTTTTAATTACATTTTCAATTTCATTGGTTACTATTGAGTTATTTAGAATATTTATGTCTTCTTGATTTAGTTTTGGTAACTTGATTGTGCCTAGGAATCTGTCTATTTCTTCTCTGTATTCCATCTTATTAGAATACAGGTTCTCACAGTAGGTATTGATGATCTCCTGAATTTCTGTGTGATCCATTGTGATTTCTCCCTTTTCATTCCTAATTGCTTGGAATTTGTGTTTTTTGTTTCCTCTTTTTGGTGAGGCTTTTAGGAATAAATCTAACAATATATATTTTCTTCATTTCTTTGAAAACATACAGTGGGAAAAAATAAAAATTAAGAGTTCTGCATGTGCATATTTGCAAAAGCTTTATATTTGCCCAAATCTGAAATTAGCCAAGATGCTCTTTCATTGGTGAATGGATAAAGTAAGTGGTGCATTCATGCAATGACACATTGTTCATTCATAAAAGCAAATGGCTATTGAGTTGAGCTTTTAGTCCATATTATTAAATGAAAGAAAATAAACTATGACTTCAGTTATATGACATTTGGAAATGCAAAACTATATAGTCTATGGTAAAAAAAGTAGTGAATAAACTTAAGGGTTAGGGAGAAGGAAGAATAGGTGAAAGTAGAAGTTTTTAAAAAGTTGTTTAACACTCAGCTACCTTATCTTTGACAAAAGAGCCAAACATGTTCATTAGAAAAAAGTCTTTTTAACAAATGGTGCTGGAAAACAGGCTTTACACATGTTGAAGACAAAACTAGACCCATGTCTGTCACTATGCATTCCACTAAAGTCAAAACAGATCAAAGACCTAAATATTGAAATAAAAACACTAAATGTACTGGAAGAGAAAATAGGTAGAAATCTTGAAGACATAGCTATAGGCAGAGACTTCCTGAATAAAACCCAGATTGCATGGGAAATACTGCAAAGAATCACCAAACGAGATCTCACTAAAAAGCTTGTGCATAATAAAAGAAATAGCCAACAGAGTGAAAATAAAACCCACAGAGTGGGAAAAAATTATAGCCAGTTGTCTCTCAGACAACAGACATATCTAGAGCATATAAACAACTGAATAAATCACACCTCCCAAATTCAAAGACCTACTCCAGAAATGGGCATCTGAGGTGAATACACACTTCCCAGATAAATATATGAAAAATGTTCAGCATCATTGGTCATTTGAGAGATGCAAGGTAGTCTCCTTCTGGGGATTTTCCCAGAAAAATTAAAAATTATTCACAATGACCAAATTATATAAAAAAAAATGATGGAATATTACTCAGCTATAAAGAAGAATCAAATCATTTTATTTGCTAGAAAATGGATAGAACTGGATTATTTAAATTGAATAAGCCAGACTCAGAAAAAGAAGACAAAATTTCATGTTTGCTCTAATATGTATGTGTGGAATCTAGAGAAGTAGCTGGGAGGGATATTGGACATAGGAAAGGTATCCACTGGGAGGAAAATAGGGAGGGTGGGTATGATCAAAACACTTTTTTTCCTGCATGGAAATGTCACAATGAAAGCTTTTAATCACTTGTACCTTGTACAATTAGTATTCACTAATAATTATAATAGAAAAGAATTCTATGCAACACATTAACTATAATGTTTGGTTTGCAACAAAAGTTGAGACATATGAACAAACAGGAAAATGTGATAGACACACAGCAAATAAAGCAGAGATTTGAAATTGCCCTTGTAAGTGTCCAGGTAATAGATTAGTAGATAGTGTTCAAAGCAGCTATTATAAGTATGTTCAAAGAACTTAAGGAAACCATGTTTAAAGAATTGAAAGAAAGAATGATGATTATTTCATCAAATAGAGAATACCAATGAAAATAAATTATATATGAAAAATAAATAGAAATCTAGAACTCAGAAGTGTATAAATTTAATGCAGTCCCAATCAAAATGCCAGCAGTATTCATCATAGGTCTAGACAAAACAATCCCAAAACTCATATGGAAGCAGAGGAAGACCTAGAATAGCAAAAGCACTGTTGGGTAGCAAGAGTAAAACAGAAGACATCACAATCCTGGATTTCAAGTTACATTACAAGGCTACAATGATAGAAACAACATGGTACTAGCACAAAAACAGATGTGTGGATCAGTGGAACAGAGTAGAGGATGCAGAAACCATGCTCAGACCTAGCTATTTCCATTCTAGTTAGCTTCCCAAAAAGTTAAAGACATCATATTACAGACTTGCATATCCATGTTTATAAGCAGTACTACTCAGCATAGCTCAGTCTTGGATGTAGCATATATGTCAACCAGGAGATAAATAGATTTAAAAATGCAGCATTTATACACAATGGAGTATTATTCTGCTATAAGGATTTATTTATGTCATTTGTAGGAAAATTGGTACAACATGAGTCCTTAATTTTAAGTAAAATAAGACAGGGAAGCTGAAATATTGCGTGGTTCTCTTATATGAGAAATCCAAACTGTAAGTAAATTAAAGAATAAAATAAACACACATAAGAAATAGGGAGATAGTTCTTTTGCAAATGGGAAGGGAACAAGGGCTGGGTGGTTTGGGGAAGGAGAATTAAGATGTGCTATGTACTGGGGCTGGGGACTTAGCTCAGCGGCAAAAGCACCTGCCTGGCAAGTGCAAGGCCGTGAGTTCGGTTCCGGGTACCGGAGAAAAACCCAAAAAAACAAAACAAAACAAAAGATGTGCTATGTACATATACTCACTCCCCACAATGAATATAACCATTATGTACTGCAAATATGTACTAATAAAAATAAAAGTTAAAAAAGCAATCCTGTAGCTTTGCTTGAAAAACTTATGGCTGTCATCTGCTCATTTCTGTGTATCTCAAATATCTCTTTTACCCATCTACCATACATTTATACATCTACCTCATTATCTTTAAATTGGAACTTCTAGGTTAGCTTTTCTTCCTGTTCCAAGTGATACCACTCTCAGTAAAGAAGAACCCCAATTTTTATATCCCTAGATTCCTGTATTCGTTCGAAGAATCCCAAGCAGCCAGAGGAACCATTTCTCTGGTTCAACAGTCTTTTTTCCTGTTTTCTTCTTTTGTTACTTTTTGTCTGAGAACTGTTTATACTCTGTTATATACAGACTGCTGGGGTTGGAAGAAACCGAGGGAAGTTAATTTAGTGCTTTTCCTTTATTCCCAAATGAGAAAACTGAGTAGGCTATTGTACTACTCAAGGTCATTCAACGTTCTAAACCCATCATCTCAATTCCACTATGACATCTCCTTCCTTTTTATAGATACTCCCTTCTTTTTTTTTTTTTTTTTTTTTTTTTTTTTTTTTTTAACCGAACTCATGACCTTGCGCTTGCCAGGCAGGCGCTTTGCCGCTGAGCTAAATCCCCAGCCCCTTAGATACTCCCTTCTCAACACCCAGATTT
>NW_004955421.1:3189164-3303250 GCF_000276665.1 Chinchilla lanigera | reverse complement strand
TTTTTTGGTTTTTCTCCGGTACCGGGAACCGAACTCATGACCTTGCGCTTGCCAGGCAGGCGCTTTGCCGCTGAGCTAAATCCCCAGCCCCTTAGATACTCCCTTCTCAACACCCAGATTTTAATTCCCTAGTCTTTCAGGCTCATGTTATATAAGATGTAAGAGAAAGATGGACCGTGAAACTAGCATTTGGAGGGGAGAAAAAAATTAAGAAAGACTCTACTTTGTGTATGTTTTTGGACCTGTTTTGTTAAAAAGCTGGCTTATCTTGTTTCATAAAGTGTCAACTCCTCAGAGGCAGCATTGGATCTCTGTATGTGCTATGCGTTCACACTCCTGGGAAGCGCAATCAGGAACGCCCACTAGTCACAGCTTTATGCTGTGGGACATGTATATGCTCAACCGGATGAATTTTTCCTAATCCTTAAGAAATTGGAATTATGAGCCTAAATGAGGAATTTTAATAATATGATCAGGAAGATACACTGGGGAATATGAAAACTCAAAGATCCCCTTCTTTATACAAATCTTGTAGGGAAAATCTGCAGTATTTTAAAATTAGATACATAATAAGAAACAGGGAGATAGAGCTTTTCCAAAAGGGAAGGGGACCAAGAGTTGGAAAGGGTGGGAGGGGAGGGAGGGGGAAGCAGATGGAAAATAAAGATGTGTGTTACACATGTTCCAGCTCTCCATGATGAATGTGATTATAGTGTGCTGCAAACATGTACTGATGGAAATTAAAAACTAAACATTAAAAAGTAAAGTTATTTTTTGTTGAACATCTCTTCAGTGTTCATCACTGAATACTGAACCAATCACAATTCCCCAGACTGGAAAATCAGACTAATCATAGAGCAGTTACTGACGAGAGACAGGGGCAAACTTTAAAATTCAAACTTGTTTACATCACAGCATCAGAGAGAATGAAACTGAAGTCTTCTGTATTTCTTCAGCCGGACCATACACTCTGCACACCTGTCTGGAGCTGAGGAGTCAGGTGGCTCCTCCTTTTGTTTTTTTCTAGGAAAGGAACCCTTGGATATAGGATCAGTGTGGAAAATAATTGAGAGATAAAATTATCCCCCACAAAACTATTATAACTGGATAATATGCCATATAACAGAGAATGTGTACTTCAGTGTACAGGGATTGCTTGATTAGAGCAATGTATTATAACTGATGAAAACCAGACACCTCAGAAGAGAAAAAAAAATTATAAATTTCATTCATTAGAAATTAGCGTAGTACTGTGAATTATTGTATATTAACTGAGGGATGACTCTGTTGTTTAAACGCTCATAATAAACACAGCAACACACTTTAGAATTTTTCCAGACTTCTCTAATGTAATTTTTAATGTCTTTCTTCTTTTACAAGAATTTCTCTTTCTTTGGTCAATATTTTATGGCTCATACACTCCCACCTAAAGTAGTTGGGACTGTTTGAAGAACAGAAACAAGCAGTGGTGTGGGCATTCTGTGCTTCACTGGTTTCTCTAATCCTAACTGACGTAGAGGCTGCAGGAGACGCCATCACCACTGTCTAATTCCCACAGCTCCAGTGTTTTTCCCACAGTCACCCCAACTTCTCCACTGGTGATCAGGTGTGGGCTTGACCCACACAAGGGAACCACTAACACACATCACTGCTGGTAGAAGGTTGTTGCTGCTTGCATTTTTAGGTGTGTGTAAACACCTGAGTTAGCATTGTTGGGGGCAACTGGTCTCAAATCCAGCCCCATTTCATACCAGCAATCCTTTTCTTCCTGGTACTTACTTCTTCCCAATTCAACATTGCGGATCTCCAGAGTATACATAATGTAATATAACACTGTTTAGTCATAGCCAGTCTGAAAAGAGGTCCCTCCATTCCACCAACCCGTGTCTTAAATGATGGCCCAAGTGTAGCGGCTGTTGTGTTATTCGTAAACACCAGTGAGAATCATCCTATTTCCTAGGAAACACTTAGCAGGGTCAAACATACTACCCAACAGCCGCAAGTTTGTGTTAAGAGCTATGATGTGCCAGTCACTTTTAAGTGCTTTTTGTGTTGATTATCTCACTTACGAATTCTTACCTCTAAGAGGTAAGAATATCATTTCCACTTTGCGGGTGAAGCTCATGTGACTCCAAGAAATAGCACAACTTGCCCCAAAACACAAAGCTATTAAGTGAAAAAATTCAGGTTACAGAATCATGCTGTTGGTTATATGACCTCAGATTGAGCAGCACCCTGCTAGGATTTAAAATACAGATGGGACATCCAGATATATTCTTGTGACTTAAGCACCTTGTCTTTCATTTACAGGCACACGTAAATGGAGACTGTGGCATAAATCCGTTCAAACAAATTGGAGAAGTTGATGTTACATGCATAAACAAGGTTCTCTTAGAAAATCTCCCTCATTAATTGCCTTTGTGGCTAGCAGTTTGGAGTTTTCAGCCTTTACACTTGCTCTTATGTGCATATTTTAGGTACAGATCGATCTCAAACTGAAGGCAAAATAATTTTTTCGTCTGTCTGGAAACAGTCATTTGTCAAGCTGTTCCTGAAGATTCTTTTGATAGTTCTGTTGAAGACTAAACATGTTACCTTAAGCAAGATTGTCCACTGAGGGAGGTGCTATGAGAAAAACATTGAGGGTCAACATGAGCCCAGCACAAATGTACTTGTGAAATATTTTCATACAACTAATTAAAAAAGGAAAAATTTGAAAACATTATAATTGCTGCAATTTTAAATTTGTGACAGTTTTTTATTTCAGCTGGAATATTCAGCACTCATAGCTATTACATATTACTTAAAGTTACTTAAAAGAAATTAAGTCTACACCAGTGAAGGAAAAGTTCATATGTTTTCCTAATTGTGTTCCATTAGGACAGAATTTTAATTTTTAGAAAATTAATTCTATTAGAGTTGATGTTTGAGGTAGAGAGGTTGAAAGAATTGATCCACTTAGCACTTATTTTTTCGAAGAGGCCATTAGCAAACCAACATATCCTTCCTGTGCTCTAATAAACTATTATTTTATCCATTCCTTTCTCACAGAAGAATTAAGATTCTGTACATGATACCAAAGTCACAGAGAACAGAAAATACAGCTACTAAGACTGCTGAACAGGGCAATGATGGAGGGAAGGAAGGAAAAAGAAAGAAGAAGGAAAGATAGGAAGAAAGAAAGCAAGAAAGCAAGCAAGAAAGTTTAATGTAATGGAAAAAACCTCAAAAGCACAGCACAACATCAAACAGCACTTAACAAGTTTTGAAATCTCTTAGCTGACATATGGAACATCTAGATACACTTAAAAAAAAACCCTTCAGCAACAACGAAGTGCCCACAAAATCCAATGCTTAAACATTATGTACCAGGCAATTACGCGGCTTTAGCTGTTACAGAGCATACAGCATCCCATGGGCTCGACCCTGACCTTTGTAGTAATTAAATTCTAGGTATCAGAACATAATCATATTAATAGCTACCAGGATAAAATGTGAATTATCTGAAGTTTCCTGTGTGCCAAGCACTACACTAAGTACTTTGCACTCGTTATTTACTTAATATTCTTGGCAGTGTATGAGACAGTTGCTACTCTGATTTCCATGACATAAATGAGGAGATCCAGGTTTAAGCAGGTGACACAAATTATTTCAACTCACTGAGTATATGTTAGATTTTATTCTGCCATAAAACCCTTAAAATTTGGGTTAGGACACGAGTCATTTATTCAGTACAGAACTGTGTGTTTATTGGCACAGGTTCGGTTGGGCAGTCCCACTGCCAGGCTCACTGGGCTCACTTACCATGTTGGGGATCATCTGCTGGGTCTCACATTCCTTTTCTTCCAGCAGGCTGACTCAGGCTTGTTCACATGCTGGCCTCAAGTTTACAGGAATGCAAGGAAATTACAAGCCCTAATGAATGTTCAAGTGCTCACCAAGTTTGTTCTTGTCACAAAGCAAGCAGCATAGTAAACAGATTCTACTTCTTAACTGGAAGAGCTGAAAAGTAAAGTAGAAAGGAGAGCATAGGCATTTTTGGCTGCTTTGTGAAATCACTACAGTCCTTACATGACAGAGCCTTGCTTTGAACACTGATTCTAAAGTTCATGTCCTTAATCTGATCTTCCCCGTGATTCTAAAATCCAGGTCTCTTCATATTCAAAAACACCACCCCACTTTCTGAGAGACCTTTTGCTTTTTGTCTATGCATTTTACAAGATCATACACTTTGCAACTCCTGCCAAGTCTTAGCTGTCTGTGTGCTGCTGTTCTGTGCACACATCCATTAGGGAATTTGTCACATTATAATGAAGGATTTATCATGATACAGTGACTCTCTAGGGCAAAATTTATGTCTAATTATTGCCTCCAGCCCTGATGCTTTGTCCAGTCTCTGGTACAGAATTTATGCTAAAAAATGACTTGTTGAAGAAAGTCATAATAATGTACCTACTTGAAATCAACTGATTTTCAGTCTTATAATTGATAACATTAATAGTTAATGATGCATACTACTATCACTTTCAGTAAAATATCTTTAATTCCTTTAACAAGGTAATGATCAATATTTCAAATTCCAGAAAAATTGTTATTTTTGTGTCTCTGATAATATCCACAACATTAGTTTAAAAAAAGAAAAGAAAGTTAGATACACAGAATAAGAACTCTAGAATTGAATTCACATCACACTCAGCAGCCCTGGGAATGGGAGGTGGGTGGTTGAATTGCTCTTGAACACAAACATGCATGTAGGATGCAACAATGCGATCACACTTATGCTTCATTTGCTCCAGCACCATGTAAACCACACACACTTCCCATTCCTTTAGAAATTTAGCACTCCACGGTCATGACCGTTGTAGAAGCAAGTGAGACATAAGGGACAAATATTCAGATAAGTGACTTGTTCTTTAATGTTCCCAATACCACCAAGAAGCTGGTAGAATGCTAATCCATGTATGCTTCCCAGGTTGCATGCGCTAGTATTAACTTTGAGATGCCCTGTACAAAGGACTTTTGTACTCTATACTTGCCAACTGTGAGCCCATAGCCAGTTACTCAATCACTGATTCTCAGTTTCCTCTTGTGCATCCTACGGCTTGTGGTACCATCGTGATGAAAAGACAGAAGTACGTATGTGAAACACTATGCCAAACCCAAGGGAAGCAATGTAATGAACTACTTGTGTTGTCATTTTCAACAGTGACAGGATAGCAGTGTCCTTGAGGTAAGTTTCAATTCTTAACTTCTTGCATTTTAGTAGGCTTGAATTAAACTTATTTTTATTCAAAGAACAAATTAAAATACATATATAAAAACCCCTCAAATCCATGCTGCATCTTTCTTGTTCTTATTTAATCCTTATTTATAAACATGGATAGTTTTTTCTTTGTTGCAATAATTGTGAAAGATATTATTTTAATGTTTACTATAAAATTTTCACTTAGTGTCATACCCTGAGAAATACTTCATTTGCCTGAATTTTAAAGGTTCAGGAAACGATAGGTAAAGATATTAGTTCTGGCTTCTACTGGCTGTGTAGTTCCTTCTGTCTCCATAAGGCTTTGAAATGCGTAAGGGCTTTTATATTGCATTTTTATTTAACACAGTAATCTTGGGATGCTGCCATAGTAGAACATTAATTGTAAGTAATACTGTTGAGTGTTTACTGTATGCCAACCCCATTCTAGCAATTAGCGTCCCTATTTAACTCACAGGGAGGCCAAGTGCCTTACTCAGTCTCGCAAATCCAGTGAAATCCTGAAGTGGGTCTGAAAACATAGATCTTTTGGCTATGGGTCCAGCCTTCTTTCTGTTTGACTGCGCCCTTTCAGAGAGCCACAACTGGCCTGTTTCTGTGAGTCATGCGTTTCCGCTGGGATGGACAGCCAGGCGCTGCCACGTAACTTTTCATTTTCTTTCACTTAAATGTTTCCTTCTTCCTTCCTTCCTTCCTTCCTTCCTTCCTTCCTTCCTTCCTTCCTTCCTTCCTTCCTTCCTTCCTTCCTTCCTTCCTTCCTTCCTTCCTTCCTTCCTTCCTTCCTTCTTCAATTTTTTGTTATGTGTATTTGCAGTACATAATTCCATTTAATGTGGGGAGTTGGTGCATGCATATAACATATCTTCTTTTTTATCCCTTTCCCCTTCCTTCCATGAGGTCATTTTTCTTCTCGTGGGGGTAACAAAATCCAGGAATCAATAGGATATGCAGATTTTTCTTCTTCCTTTATTAAAATCTCACATCAGAGATGTGTCACTCTCACATAAAAAGTTATAGATAGGGATTTTGAGTTGTATCAGCTCTTAACATAAATCCAAAGATAGCTTGTCATGGAAAAATCAGCAGATTCTGTAAAGATGGGAGGGGATATAGGGGAGGGAAGAGGAGGGGGAATGGGGGAGGGAGAGGAAGTAAAAATGGCCAAGGTTCAAATCACTGTATATGTATCAAAGCCCAGGCTGAATGTAATCGTATGTACCACAAATATACACCAATAAAAAATAAAATTAGAAAAAGAACATGACAAAGCTATTAATTGCCCTAGGCTTCCATTTCTTTATTGGCCAAGTCAAGACTTTTAATGAGGCATTCTTTATTTTCTTCTTGCATCTCTCCAGCACTGTGACTCTATTCCTGTTTCCTGATGTACTCACCCACCCACAACTACCTACTTTGTTAATAGTCTAGTGGAAGGCTTTAAAAATTTCCTAAGTATCATCACAAAATCATTGCATGTGAACGTCCTGTGTACCTATTTTCTTATTAATAAATCTATATTAAAATGCTGTGGAAGTTCTTTAGAACTTTTTTCTGTGTGGGTGCCTGAATAATGTTATTCATACACTAAACACATAAATTAAATATAAGCATTGCTAAAATTATAGACACAATGACTAATGCCTAGAGGAAGATATGTAAAATAATATAAATTCAAAAATTAGACATAACTTCTAAAAGTGAAGTTAAAAAGTAAAGCTATTTGGCCTTCTAAAGGCAGTTTTAGACTTTATCTTTTGTTTGCTACAAGAACCATGGAATCAAGAGAGATTGCACTATTCAATTTATCGGACTTCTCAAGCTTATTAATTTAAAAAATGCAGCAGATATAATTACATTACAGCATTAGAACATGATATATTAAAATAGCACATTTTAGGTAAGAACTCCTTTAATAATGCTAGTAAGCAATAATTTAAGTACATTCTAATTTCTGTATATTCTTTGTCCTTAGAGTCACCCAAAATTCTGCAATCTAGGTCCTGCAAATTCTATTTTAAAGTTTAGAAAACTGAGATTTAGGAGTGATTGAAACATTGGTGTCAAAAGTAATATCAAAGAATAAGTTAGTTTTTATATTAGTAAAGGACACTATATAAAAATTAACAGTTAGATGGTCATATTTTATTTTTCTTAGCTATATCTCCCTTCTCTTGTTCCTTCCTCCTTCCTTCCTCCTTCCCATCCTTCCCTCCTGTTTGCATAAATATAAACAAATTATATGACATAAACACAAATCATAAATGAAAATATAAACACTCATATACAAATATTTGGCTTAAAAATTCAGCAATATAGACAACTTCAGCATTACTGCCTCACAGCTATGGCATTAGGGAGAATATTCTATAACCATTCAATGGAGAAGAAAAATGATGGAATCTGCAAAGTATTGTTTCAGTCTAATAAGAATCTATATTCAATTCCTTTCCCTAGAAAGATAACAGGGAAGGGAAATCCTTCTAGGAAGGAAAACTTTTAATCAGCTTTCTGAGCAGTAGCTGGTGTGGACAGAACAAAACTGTAATGGTTGATATATTGTGGCAAGCTGAGAAGTTTAGAAGTTTAACTAGGAGACTCAGTGGGGAGCCAGGGTCCTTACTCTGTGAACCTTTGTGCAAGAGAAGGGCATGGAGATGGTGGTGTGAGTGCTATATACAGCCCCCCTGGGGGTGGTAGCCTGCTTACAATATAATGGAGGAAAGAGGCTTGCCCCCCCCTTTGCTTTTGCTGCTTTTTTGTCTTCTGCAGCCTTGAACTGTTGCCCCTGTGCCATGCCACCCTGCCTTGGAGCCAAGTGATTACAGACTACAACCTTTGCAAACTGTGAGCTGAATAAACCTTTCCTTCCTTAATTTTGGGTGTCGGATATTTTGTCTCAGCCATGAGAGAAAAGTAACTGATACATACCATCACAAAGAGTTCCACTGGAGTGAATGATGGACTGGAATGAACATGCAATGCAAAGATATTGTGTCCCCAGGCAGTTTACACCAGGGTCAGGTGACAAGATTATCCATTCTGTCCATATGGGGCATCTTTTATTCATTTCCCTAGTGTGTGATTAAAAAGCTCATGGACAAAGTGGTTATGGTATCAGGGATGGAGACCTGCATGGGCTGATGAGTGTAGCACTCATGATCTAGTCACCTTCTACACACATGAGACTTTGGGGGAACACATTAGATCTAAACTTTAACACCCTCCTTTCTGCCATGCTGGGACAGATTTTAGTATTCACAAGAGTAGTACAGATTTCAGGTGTGCATATTTACCTTTCTGCCCAAGTGCTTCTTGCAGCAATATATTTGTTAACTTACAGAATACTTTCTACAATCCCACGGTATCCCCATGACATTGGTCCTTATCAAGGTACACATTGGATGGAAAAGCAGAAGAGGCAATGAATTTATGCTTGTAAAACCTACTGATTTTATCGTGTGGCCTATTATGCAGGAAGTCAATTAAGGATAAAACGAAACAATGACTTACAGATTTGAACACTGTCCTTTGAGTATCAGCCGTGCTATAAAGCAACTACCAATGTCTGGTGTCACTTCTCCTATAACTAGAATGAAGAGGTTCGGGAACTATGGGCACAAGTGGTTTCTCTCACCACTCTACCTAATCAACTTACAAAAATTCGTTTCCTACTCCTGTAAATTTAAGCTGGGTGGATTTGGAGTGCCTAATGCTGAGGAAGAACTGCATCCACTAGAGAACTCTGTTCTCATTCTTATCAAATGGAAGCAGAGGCTACCTAGGCATTTTGATCTCCTGATGCTACTCAGTCAACTTTCAGAGGGTGATCAAAGCTAAATGATTGATTTTTCTTGTTAGGGAAAAGAATTTCGCTGTTGCACAAGGGTTAAGGATGCAGTGAAGTCTATATTGTAACAGTAGGCAGTGCTCTTGTATACATTTTCTCAAATAATTCTCATGATAATTCAATAAGGAAGGTGTATCATAACTCTACAAATGAAAGAAATGAGGCCCTAAATGGTTAACAGGAAATTTTATGCATCTTTCCAAAAGTCTTTCAATCAAAGCATGCCAAGGTTGTAGATTTAATGAGGTTCAGTTGCCACGCACTGTTCTACTAACATTTGCAGAGCACATACCACAGGCCATGCGTCATTCCCATCATTTTACATATATCTACTAATTTAATCTGCTAGAAAGTCTTGTGAAGTGCTATAGAGATTAACATCTTTCTAGAGCTAGGGAAACTGAAAGAAGAAAGATTGTACATAAAACTTTCTTAGGCGTTTGGGTTTGTGCCCATATAGATGAGCACCAAAGCCTACATGCCTACTACCCAACACTCCTGTAACTTACCCTAAGAAGGTGGCTGTCTTTGATTTGGGGCTTTGTCCCTATGAACATATGAAGTGAGCTAGTTAATTCTAGTGAAGTGACGGGCCAAGGGTCCGCTCTTCCACCAAGGGATATGCTAGGCAATCCCGTGTATTGAGGTTTCCAGGAGTTTTTCTGCATGGAAGAGGTGTTTTCCCCTATTCCAAAGAGAGCAGCAACAGCTATAGGTCTCACTTCCCTCCAGCCCATAAGCACATTGCACAGAATAGGATTCTGCCTATAGCTCTCCCATGAAGATTTCACCCTCCAAGCTTATTTCTCAAAATCTGAATGAGGTAGATTTTATATCATCCCTTGACACCTAAACATCATGACACTTGGAAACTTTGACTCTTCCTCTGAATCCCAACTAGAACAGAGAGAACATTATTTTTCCTCTAGCAATATGTAACAGTACAATTAAGGGAGGCAGGGGATACAAAACAAGAAGGAAGTAACAAACAGAGATGCAGAAACACGTTAGAGTTTGTAGTGCTGTGGTTTGAAACTCTCTTCAAAATTCATGTAAAAATGTAATTGCCATTGTAACAGCATTAAGAGGTGGGGATGTTAAGAAGTGATTGGATCGAAAAGACTGCCTTCATGAATAGGTTAATGACACTATTGTGGGAGTAAGTCATGACAAGAGTGGGTTTGCTATGAATTTGGTGTCTGCTTGCCACACCTACCCTACTTCGCTCTGAGTGCTTGTTTGTTTGCCTTTTTTCTTTATGTTTAGATGCACCATGAAGGCTATCACCAGAAGCTGCCCTTCAGTCTTAGACTTCCCAGATTTTAGAGCCACAAGGTGAATAGATGTTACTGTTTATAAATTATCTAGTCTGGTATTCTGTGACAGCAGGAGAAAATAGAGTAAGACAAGCAGTAATCTTATTTTCAGATGGTATAATTGTCTATGTGAAAAGTACAGGGAGACCGAGTTAAAGATTATCAGAATTCATTAGAGGGGACACTAAAGTGGTGGGTTAAAAAAATTAAAGTGGAAATGCCAAAGTTTTCTACATGTAATAATGAGAAATACAATGCAAAAGAATCTCATTCACATGGCAAGATTAATGTTTTTTTAAAAATAGGCTTCACTGAATTATGGAGAATTTATATATAATGAATGAAATGAGGCAAATTAACCACAAAAGCTCCTCTCCACTGGATGAGTGCAATAGGTACTTAGTTTGTAACTACTGAGTTAGTAAACGGAGGGCACAGCTTGAGATTTCAATGGTAAGGGAAGACTTATCTTGTTTCTGGGTTAGAACACATATTACTACAATAATGATCAATTTTATTTGCGTACTTTGAAGCTTGATATTTGGACAGGTTTCAACCTAGACAAGTCAATTCACTGTGTTAGGTTTTCATTTCTTCATTTTTAAATTTAAGTTATCCCATGAGGTTGTCAAAAGGACTAAATAATACACTGTCTGTGTTGGTTTGGGGCAGCTTATTTTGCAAGGGGAACAATATAATACAGGACACATACTTTATATGATTATTTATAAGTCACCCAAAGAACAGTATACAAAAGAGTGCAGGGAATCTGTCCACACACTAAGACCAGGGAATCCAGCTGAGGGCCTGGATCCCACAGCAATGTCCTACATGAATCGAGCTGAATACCCAGAGCTCATAACAATGCCTCCTACGAATCCAACTGGAGGCCCAGAGCCCATGACAACATCTCATGCAGGCTTGTTTCACGGATCTGCTTGGAAGGCCCAAAGGTCAGTGGTGGAATCTACAAAGTCTGTGCCAGCAGGAAGAAGGATTTGTGCTAGCAGGCTGAGGGATCTGCACTGGAGCCAGGAAGTGATGCTCAGAAGAACCACAACTCCCCCAAAAGGTACCACAGCCATCGTCGGCAACTGTGAGGTCCCGAGCTCCTCCGATGATCAGGATGGCCGAGTTCCCATCAGGGAAGCCAACGCAGCAAGCTTTTCCAGGAGGCCGGCAGTGCACCATCTTCCCCTCTGGAACCAGGCAGCTGTGCTCAAGTGAGGACTAGAGCTCCCCAAAGTGAACCAAAGCCATCTCAGTGCCAGCGAGGTCCCGAGCTCCTCAGAGGATAAAAACACTGTCTTTGGGAGTTCGTTTCATAATGTCATAGGTTTTATACATGCACTTTGGTAATAAAAGTTAGCCCTGTCAGTAGAGTCAGTCTTAGGAAAGGGACACATGAGCAGGGACAATGCTGACAATTTTTATCAGATAGGACTTAGGCATGTCATACATAAGGTCCCTAGTCTTCATAACCTGACACTGACCAGAATAAACTGGATACATTTGATGTTGCGCTCAACTTGAAGACTGTCTTGAATGTATTTGTGGCTTCAACAGCCACAGTTGCAGAGAACTCTCCATCTCACTTATCATGCCAAATACTTTAGAAGGAAATTGTAATCCCACAAAGTCAGTTGTTTTAGTAGAAACCTTGGGAGTACAATTTTATAAAGAGATATTTTAAATATGAGATAGGATACAAAAAGGGAAGAAGAATTTGGTATTTCTCTGCAGTGAATCTGCTAAGAATTTACAGGGCACCTAAATTATGCTAGCCCCACTCCCACCTCCTGTCCTAATTCCACGCTTAAATTTGAGATTACTGTAGTGAGCACTTCCTTAGAGCCTGTTGTGAAAAAGCAATGAGCTCTGAAAAAAATGGAGCAAAACAAATGCAGGAGTGTTCCAAATTAGTCTTAAAGCTTGGAGCTAATAATGTAAATTACCTTGGTAAGACCACCTAAAGGGAGCTTTCTTTGGAAAGTCTATTTTTAACTCAGAGCTTGAAAGCAACAAAGACCCAGTAAAAGACCTCTCTTGCTTGACAAATGACGGAATGCATGTGCCCTGGAGTGGGCTTTTCTTACTATTTCTCTAGCACTACACTCATAAGGATTAAGGTAGATTCTGAGTTTTAAGGTGGATGCCAGGAAAGGACTGCTTAACCTCAATTTCTGACAGGCTGAGATCCCAGTTTTTCTTAATTTCAGTGGCAGATTTCTCCATTTTAATACACTGAGAGGAGTAAAATCATTTTAAGCACAGTATACCCATTTGCTGGCCTTTGCCTGCGGAGTGGCCACTCCTGTTTGAGCTTTAGCTGTGTTCCGCTTCAGCAGGCAAAGGACTATTGCTTTTATCTTAGAATAATTGTTTTTCTCTAGCTCCTTCCCTTTTCCATTACTACCTATCTTGCTGTCTCTCTTCCCCTTGAAATAAAGAAGGAGAGCAAGCAAGCAAGCAAGCAAGCAAGAAAGAAAGGAAGAAAGAAAGAAAGGGAGAAAGAAAAGTTGTGAAGGAAAAAAAGTAGAACACCATCTTTTGTCTGGACTATTAAAGTCAACTCCCAGATGGGTTTTCTTTCTCTTGTGTTGCCTATTCTTCTGAAAACTGCCAAAGGGATATTTCCAAAACAAACTGACTCTGAATTTCTTGCAAGTCTATGAGTTCCTCAAAGGAAGTAATCATCTTTGTGTCTGGCTCTGGACCCATGCCTGGCACATAGTAGATGTTGAGCAAATGTTTGCTTAATTGGGATAGAACCAAAGGCCTGTTTTTTATTTTTTTTTTTTTTTTTTTTTTCTTTTTTGGTTTTTCTCCGGTACCAGGAACCGAACTCACGACCTTGCGCTTGCCAGGCAGGCACTTTGCCGCTGAGCTAAATCCCCAGCCCCGGCCTGTTGTTCATTAACAAAATTTTGTCCTAAGCCTAAGTGGAGGTCTGGGTGGGAGCTACCCTTTAACTTCCCCTAAATTTCCACAGGCTCCATGACTTCATAGTCCATAAAACACTGTGCTCGTCAAGTGTTTCCCTGGCAAGGATTTGAATGATCTAATAAGGCTTGAAATCAGCAGAAAGAAATAAGTTGGAAAATAGCTACATTGTGCATAATAGCTTTCCAGTCACCTGTGTGAGATGCTCTACTAAACAATCCATTTGCCAAAGAAGCACCTTAACATTTATTTTTTGATTTGTTTTTGTTTTTCTTCCGGTACTAGGAATGGAACTCATGACCTTGCGCTCACCAGGCAGGTGATGTACTGCTGAGCTAAATCTAGCCCCAATGTTTAGTTTTTGAAATTGCTGGTTTAGATGTTTTAAGGTCAACAAAACAGCAATTTCATATCATTCAATATAATGTTTTCTGAGAGCCTGCTCTCCAGGAGATATCATAGGGAATGGCCATACCAGCTCTGTCTTCATAGACTTGAGAAGACTTGTACTGGGCTTTATGACAGAGAAATATTAGGTGTTATTGAAGTACATAACAAAGTGAGAAGTGGAAGGGCAGTGCAGCACAGTCTCTTACCTTTTGCTAAAGTACAAGGTCTCTTCTTCCTGAGAATGCAGATGGACTACATTTCTCAGTTTGTCTTGCAGTTAGGCGTATGACCTACATCTAGCTGATGGTATGTAAGAAGATGTGATGTGGGCCAGTTTCACATTTGTTCCATAAATCCTTCCATGTGTGCCCCTGCACCCCTTAATCTGATCTAACTAACTAGGATGGAGTTAGTCGTGATGATCTTGGAAACCATGTATTGAAAAAGTTGGAGACTGAAATTATCTTGCCTTGGAATGCTGCATGTTTGAAGCAGACAGATCTAAGGGTTTGAAATATTTTTGTGTTGAGATTTATTTGTTATAGTAGCTAGGTTTATTATAATAAAGGAGCAGCGAGTTATTTAGTTTAAGGAGCCTGGTGGAAGGTAGATTTAAGATCTGAAATTTGAGTTAAGATTATCTTGACAGTATGAGGGAAAGGAGAAAAAAGGAATGTGTATATATACACAAGTTGGCTAAGAAAATTGTGCTACTAATTTCTATTAGTTCATTGAAAGGAACAGTTATTATTTATATTGTTTGATCAATCTTATGCATCTGTATCTGGTAATCTGAGCAAGTTCTTTGAAGATAATATGCACTATAACAACCATTGTTAATTTCCTATTATCTTATTTTGAAATTCTGTATCATTTTTTTTATCATTGTTTTTAAAATAAAGAAACTTACTATATATCTCAAAAAAGATTATCTTGACATTCAAGCAATGCCTAAAGGGCAGAATTCACAGCATGCCCATCTATGAAAAGGTTGAGGATCCATTTGTGCAACCGAAGGGAGCCAGGCGCCTAGGGAAACAGGCTATTTGGTGTGCAGTTAGAGAAGAAGACAAGAGCAGGAGCCTACAAAATCTTTCAAATGTATGAGGATCTGAAACTTTATTCTTGAGGGAAAAGGGGAATCTAAAATTGACGCGATTCATACAAAATTCATAGAGCTATATGTATATATTTTGAGAAAAATTACACACAATATTTTTCCGGTGGTGCTTTTGTACACATTTTCCTAACCTTCAGAATTAACATGCTTGTGAAAATTACTCAAACTCCTGTCTCCTTCTATACCAAGAACTTCTCTCCCCTCATTGCAGTCTGAAATTCATGAGATTTCAGAAAAGGAATGTGGTAAACAAGCTCTGTTGGTAGGAATCACTTCCTTAGACACAAGTGGGACGAGCCTAGGAAGGCACAAGTGGTAAATTTGCCTTTCTTGTCTCAGTGCTGACGTTCTTCTCATCCTATTTTTCTTCCCAAAGCTTCCTTTCTGTAATGTCAATGTATAGTATAAGGAGCCAGTATTCACTTCATTCATTCATTTATGCAAGAAAATTTGGTAGCTACTATGTGCTTTGTGTTTTGGTGAAAATTCTTTTATTTTTTCTTTCCCTCCAGCTCTGCTATGGAACAAACCCAGGACCTTGTGTATACTAGGCAAGTGCTCTACCACTAAGGCACATCCTTAGTTCCCAGCCCGCACTTTTTGAATCACATTCTATTGTTTGAGATGGGAATTATAATAACAGCAATAATAACAGGGATAGTGAATCACCTGTTACCATGCTTTTTAATGTGTTGTGAAACAAAAGAAAGCAAAATGAACTGAAACAAAACACATTGGAGTGGGACTATTATTTTGGATAGATTTGCCAGAAAAGGTTTTTGTGTGGAAGTAACATTTGACCCAAGGTCTGTATAGAATAAAAGTCATGATGTGTAAAGTCGGTGGAGGCACTGCAATACAGAGGAAAATATTTATTGGGATGGGAGTGCCCTGCGGGACTCTAAGGGTAGAGACTGAGCATGCGCAGAGGCAAGGAGTTTGGGTTTATATAGGGGTAGAGGTGTGGCCCTTATTGCAAAGGAGGATTTGATTTTGGCGCTCAGGATGTAAGTTAGACTATATCTGTCTTGTCAGATGCAAATTAATTAAATTAGACTACATCTGTCTTGTCAGATGTCTGTCAGTGAGACGGGGCTTTTGTAGTTATGCCACGGGGATGGGGTTGGGACTGGAGTGGACTCTAACATAATGGTATTTGGAAGAATTTTTTAGGATGAGGGAGAAGAAGAAGGAAATACCCAGTGATCGCAGGGTGTTTGGCATACATGCAGTACATGGGTATGGCAAGGGAAAGAAACAAATAGAGGCCTGGCAAACCATCTTATCCCAGAGGGACTGCGGGCATACCCAGTACTGTGTCTGCTGAGGGTAAGTTCACTAGAATAATCAGCAAATAAAAGTAATGAACTTTAGAAGTAGTACCAGTACCCACAGTAAAATTTCAAGCCTTCCAAAAAAAAGGGGAAAAAGAACTAGGAAAATACGATCCACACATTGTAAAGAAAAGCAGGGACTGGAATAATCTTTTAAGAGAGATCTAGTGTCCAATATAACAGAAAAGACTTCTTTCAGTGTAACCATTATAAACAAATTAAAAACTAATAAAAACTACAATGAAAACATTAAAGTGAGATATAGTATTAATATCTCACAAATTGAAAATATCAATAAAAAATCATACAGTGTAAACTATTGAGTTAAAAGTAGAAAACATAAAAAACATATTATAGGAACTTAACAGTAGATTTAAACTTGCAGAAAAAAAATTAGTAAACTTGAAGATAGATCAATAGATGCTAGGCTTGGTGGATCCTGCTTGTAGTTCCAGAATTCAGGTGCTTGAGATAAGTGGATCAGATTTGAGGCCAGTCTGGGATACAGGCAGAGCTTAAGGCCAGCCTGAATTTCACAGTAAAACCTTGCCTCAAAATTAAGTAGATTGATAGATACACAGATAAAAGAAAGAATGAAAATAAACTTAATTCTAATGAAAAGTTGGATACCACCAACTGCATCAGTATACACTGTGATGTGAGTACCAGGAATAGAGGAGACAGATAAAATTAAAAAAAAGAAGAAATAATGGATGAAAACTTCTCAGATTTATTGAACAATATACTGGGAAAATCAACAAACTTCAAATAGGCTAAATGTGGAGAGAGCCCCACAAACAGGCCCATCTTAACAAAAATGTTGAATGCCAAAACCAAGGAGAAACTTTAGAAAGCGCTAAGATAAAAATAATTCATCTTTTGGAAGGGAATCTTGCATGATTAATATACAACTGCTGAATGGAAATAACAGAGGCCAGAAGACACTGAAATATTATATTTAAAGTGTTGGGAAAAAAACCACCACTCAAGAATCCTATGCCTCACAAAGAAAGCTTAAAACAATAAAGGTGAATGAAGAACAAACTCTCATAAACTGAGAGCTGTTTCCAGGAGCTCTATTAACTGACATCCTCCTAACTGAAAGCAAGTGATCTCAGGTGTCTGGGATCCAAATGCACATGAAAAAATAGAATCTGCAAAGGTTACTATGCAGTTGTAAGACTGTATAAATGAATATCTTGTCCTGTTTTAACTGATTTTTACAAAAATGTATAAAACACATGGATGATATATTGTGACACATTGCCTACAACAGTACTAATAAGATGAATGGGAGTAAAGCTGTATTTGCCCAAGGTAGTGACTCCAGTTTATAAATCAGCAAGAACAAATGAAGGAAAACTTCAAGATAAGTGAGAACGTTAACATACCAATAGTTACAAAATAAATTTTCTCTTAGCTTCTAAGTCATAAAATTATATAAAGTAATTTTAACAATGTACTGTTGAGCTAGTAACATTTATAGATGCAACATGTACAATATTTCACAAAAGAAGAGAAAAATAGAACTTTGTGGGAGTATTATTTTTATATTGAATTGCAATTAAGTTGGTATAAATCTGAAACAAATTTTGACAAGTTGAAATGTTAATGGAATTTCCTAGAGCTATCAGTAATAATAGCTAACAACACAACTAAAAATTACTAAATAAATTAAAATACTACATTAGAAAATATACACAGTGGAAAACAGCAAAGGAGAACAAGAGAAACCATTACAAAAAATGCAACATAAAAACAAAAAAATCTCAAACATAAATCCAACTAGATAAATAGTAGTGTTAGGTATGAATTAACTAAACAAAAGAATTGACAGGCAGAGATTATGATATTTAATAAAACACCAATATCCGATTTTATGTGGTCTACATATGACACACTTTAGATTAAAAGATACAATTAGATTGAAAATAAAGGAGAAAATGCTATATTATGCAAATGATAATTATAAGAATGTTGAACATACTAATATAAAAAATGGACTTTAAAACAAATTTTATTATTGGGAATAGAGGTATATTTTATAATATTCAACTAATATAAGAATCCATCTGTAAGGAAATAATCATAAACACATACTCCACCTAAAAAGCAGCACTAGAAATATATGAAGCAAAGCCTGACAGAAATGAAGGATGCACATAAAGGGCAACTCAACAATAAAAGAGATGTCCCTCCAAACCTCATATCCCAACTGGGGGGATGTGGCAACATCTGGAAACAGGATTTGAGGTTAAAACTAGGTGAAGAGAGAAGGAAAGGAGAGATTTACAATTTACAAATGGGCATCCTGGTAGACCTTGAGCAAAGATTGCAAGGGGACAAGGGCATAAGCCTTCTGGAAGTTTGGAGGAAATATATCTGGTAAGAGGAAGAATAAGAATCTAGACTTTGTATAGGAACAGGATTCAACATGTTGGACAAATAATGAGGAAGGAGGCCACTATAGCTGAAGCAAAGAGTGGGAGGAAAAGGCTGCTTTATTGGCATCTAGTGTTTAAGTACCAGGAATGTTGAATATCCTACAATGCACGTGACAGGCCCACAATAAGAAGTATCTTACCCAAAATGTTAGTAGTGCCACAGTTGAGAAAAACCTAACTATAGGTGTGTGCTAGACACAGAAACTCTAATAGGACTATGGCCTGCAGTTAACTCATTCCATGTGTAACCAAAGCATATTCTCCCAAACCTCATTGTTTGTTGAAAACCTATTTCAAGCTCTTCCTTAGATAGTCCCCAAGATTGTTAACAGCTTTTTCATTTGTTACTTTCCATGAAAATATTTAACATTCAGCCCCTAAATGGAAAACATTTCCAATATATATTGGAAATGTATATTGGAAAATATATTGGAAATGAAATATACTTTGGAAATGTTTTATAACTTTAAAAAATCACCTTTTACTAAGGAATCCTGTTATGATTTGTGTCTGGATGTCCCCCCAAAGCTTCATTCAGTCATGGGGCAGGCTTTTAAAGTTTATAATTGACCCATGATCCAATGCTGGGATTATGGGTGTGAGTGCTACACATGCCCTGGGGTGGATAGTTTGCATATGTAAGGGAGGGAAAGAAGCTGCCTGCCTGCTCTCCTCTGTTTTGCTCTTGCTTTTGCTATCTTCTACCACCATGCACTGTTGCCCTCTGCCATGTGCCACTCTGCCCCGGAGCCAGCTGAGTATGGACTGAAACCTCCACAAACTGTGAGCTAAATAAACCTTTCCTTCCTTAATTCTGGGCATCAGGTATTTTGTCTCAGCGATGAGAGAAAAGTAACTAAGACAAAGGCACAAAATCTGTGACCTCAATATGAGGTTCTAAAGCAGGCCAAAATATAGGACAAATTCCTTGCAAAAATCAGTCTAGGAAAGTTGCAGTGACAGCCATTGTTCTAAATATGCTGACATTTATTAATGCCTGATCTATATCCTCTTTCTATCTTTTAGTTTTGGTCCAGAAAAAAGAAATCCCTTTTCAAAACAAGCATGGCAGAAATATAAATGAGAGTTGTTCAAATACACAGAACTTACAGCTTAAAAAATACAATGCAAGTACTGTTTACGTACCTAGTTAATTCTGTTGTGTTCATTGCAATCCAGAATGTTTGATGGTTGTAATTGACCCTGGAAGTAATACAGATTTAGAGTTTCCTAAATTCTCACACATCTAATATAAGCATTGCAACCATTTTTCCCAGCAAAAATGTATATACATGCATGTTTTTCAAAGAAGTTTTGTAAAGGCTAGTTTATTAATACAAACTGGAAATGTTATTTTTTCACGTCAATACACTCTGGTTTATATTTTTTTTTTGTCTTTTTGAGATAAGGTCTCACTATGCAGTTCAGGCTGGCCTTGACCTCACTTTGTAGCCCAGGCTAGTCGTGAACTTGCAAGGATCCTCCTTTGTCAGCCTCCTGAGTGCTGGAATTCAGGCATGTGCCACCATACCCAGCTATGACCAAATACACTCTAATATCCTTGAAAATTATTTTGTAAAATACCACTAGCTATCAATGCAATTCTTCTAAATTTGTGGTCTCAAGGCCTTAACTTGCTGCCTGCACAGAGAGAGTTAACTATACTGTTATTGAGTAGTTAGGCGAGGTTTTATGTAAAATAGCTTGTAGTGTTACATAATTGGTATATTTTCATGACATAAAACTTTTAAAAATTATGGATCATGAATCATAGACAATAATGTTCACATACTTCAAGGTGGATGATTTTCCTGATTTTATATAACAAATATCCCAAAGAAGATATAGCATGCTTTACCCCCACAGAGATTATTCATGCCTCTTTCCAACTCATAAACATGCTCCATAGAGTTACTTTTACACATTTAAGGATAATAATCATAATACCTAGACTAACACCAAGTTCCACAATTTTTCCGGTAAATTTCCCCTTTCTCAGTCCATCCTCCATCAATAAAACCAGAGGATCATTAAATTTACCTCTTGAAACTTACCCTACCTGGGTCCTTTTCCATTGAATCTGTTTCTTTTTCTGTGCAACCCCTGTTTGTTCACAGGACTTGCTCTATTTTCCTTTGAAGGAATAATTCCTTTTACTGTGACAAACTTTTCTTAGCTTTCCTTTCATCCTCTCTAAACTTCATCTGTTCCCTGACTGTTCCATCAGTCTTAAATCACTGAAGCAAAATCCACTTAATCCAGTGGAAACTCTAACTTTCAGGCTTATTAATGACCTCTCAAGCCCAGTTGACCCCTGCCTTTCATGACATCCTCACAGGGCTGGTAACTGTGTGTGTGTGGCACTGACCCTGATGTGGCATCCTCCTTGGTCATCCTGACCTCTCTACAATCACAGTCATTCTCCCTCCCCTCTATTCTGCCCTCTAAGGCTCCCTGTAAGTTGACACAGTTCCTGTTAATCAGGTTAGTGCCTCTCTTCTACTTCTTCAGGTCAAATAGCATCAAGGCAGAGAGGCATTCTGCCAATTCTCTGTAAGCATTCATTTTTCTCAGGACTTTTCTAAATTTCCTGCTTTTCTGCTCTCATCTTGCTCTAAGCATGTGAAAGGGCTACATTTCCTTTCATCCCAGCTTTCAAGCCACTCCTATTCCCTTTGAGAATTAACTCCAAGAACATAATTTCAAAGGCTAACCATTGAATTGCCTCCCTCCAGGCTCTCTTGTTTTCCCCATTCCCATAAGTAATCCTGGCTCTGTAATCAATCAAATGTTTGTTGACTGCTGAGAGAAGCATCCCTCTGAGAAATGTTACCTTGCATAGAGATGGAACATATTCCAGTGGGTTCAGTGCTGGGCTTTGGTCCTGGCTAGTTGGTGTTGTCAAGGATTAGTCAAGCTGTGCAGTCTAGGTGGGGAGTTTCTCTAGGTGAGGAGTATATTGGGGTGGCCTCACTCTCTGCTTACGAATCTTTCTTGGACCTCACCTCCTGATTGGGTTGGTCAAGATATTGCATCTATTAGAATGAGCAGCAGCAATGTTTAATCTGACTGAGGAGAACTGAGGCTACTTTAAGAGCGACACAGACTGGTGGTCTTTGGATTGTTCAAGGTGACTTAGGTAGAGTTTCTTAGAAGCAGAATCCCAAAGAGAGGTTTGTGATTTCATGAGAAAGTGCTTTTCAGTTAAAAAAAACTTCAAGGGAGAGACTAAAGCTGAGAAATAGGCAAGACAAAGGAGCTGATCAAGTGTGTGGTGTCAAAAACAGCAGCTTTAATCTGATCTTTTGGGGGCAGTGGGGGGAAGATATGGAGCACAAAGAGAAATGTGGAACTGAATGTGGCGTTGTCTTAGTCCTGTCTTTTTTTTCTTTCTCTCTGTCTCTCTGTCTCTCTGTCTCTCTCTCCTTCTTTCTTTCCTTCTTTCTTCCTTTCTTCTTGCAGTTCTGGGGATAAAACCCAGAGCCTTGTGCATGCTAAGCAAGTGCTCCACCACTGAACAACATTTCAGCCCTGAATTTTTCTGACTTGCCACATGGTGGCAGAGGCTCTTGTATGCCTCTCTTGGTTATTCATTGACTCTGGGGTGCTCTTAGGTAAGGGGAATAGGGTAGAAGATTTTGGTGAAGGGCACTTCTCTTGAACAGTGAGTGCCCTGTAGCCTCAGACATTTCTCAGAGAAGTGGGGGGATGGCTGTGTCATTATGATGAAGAAGATCTAAGCAAGGTAAGACAGCACCCTCATCACACAGCTTTTTGACTTTATAGGAATAAAACCATGAATAATACAGTGGACAAAGACATAAGAGTATTTGAGCTGAGAGTCTGCACAGAGCTTGTCTACTTCTGTTCATTGCATTTATCATGTTGGGCAAGTTGAAGCAGCAGCAAGGTGTTCATATCATCATTTGACTTGTTTAAGCTGTGAGAGGCCAAATCCTCCAGCTATGTCCAACCCCCATCTCTTTCTCACAGGTAGGAATGGAGAAGCAATGTTCTCCATAGATCTTCCCCTGAGCAGGGGCTTTAGGGTCATGGTTGCAAGTGTAGCATCTGAGCACATTTTCAGTGAGTGACCTGTAGCTAGGTAATTGTTTACAAGAAGAAAAGGCTAAACCAAATGATATGTCTAATATATATTATTTTTCAGTCCACTAGACCTGAGAAGTGTCATAAATCAGCTGCAAGAACAGGGCAGTTTTCAGCAACATTGTGGTGAAAGCTGCAAAATGAATTGCTGGGATCCATTTATAATGCCTTCTCCTTCATCCATGTTCTTTGTCATACCGAGGGAGGAAGGATACTGAGGGAGGAAGCTGACATTTTTGGAGAACATCTTTGTAGTAGATTCTGGGCTAAATTCATATAAATCTGATTTCATGGATAAAGAAACTGGGAATGAGAATGATCATAGAGTTTATCCAAGGACAGACAGTTGACAAAATCAGGAGGTAAGTTTGCCTCTGGAGTCAAAGTCCTAAAATTTCTACTAAGTCATGTTGCCTATTACAAGAAAAATTTAACACTAAACTTATTCTCTAAAATATGCCCCCAGATGTCTCCTTAGTGTTGTAACAATATTTTTTTTTAGCCCAAACACGTTGTCTTAAAGTGTGAGCATATGGCAGATCTCAACAACCTTTTGTTTTGTAAACTACCAGATAGTTAAAAATATTTTAGTCTTTGGAGGCACACAATCTATACTGCCACTATTCAACTCTACTATTGTGTCAAGAAAGAGCCATAGACAATATAGCAACAAATAAGTGTGTGGCAATATATTTTAATGAAGCTTTTAAAGACACTGAAATTTTGAATTTCTTACAATTTTTCATTATACAATATTCCTCCCATATATTAAAAAATGTAAAAACTGTATTTCTGAGGGTGTATAAAAACAGGGCTTGGGACTATATTTTTCTGACAGATAGTAATGCCCACAAAGCTACTCCACTCCGAACACAGAAGAGAATACTTGATGGTACTTTGAGCATTAAACTCCTTAAATATGGAGACAGATTTTTCTCATGCTGAATTTTCAATCTTAATATGTTTCACAGCGGTGAAATACCTTCCTTTTATAATGCATTAGGAGCTATAAAACATGATAGCTACAACAGAGAAAAACAGGTAATGAGATGACAAATGAAAAATAAAAGTGAGTCATTGAACTGCTAGGACACAATTTCCCATACACAGTATCTTAGTTATTTTTCTTCTCATTGCTGAGACGAAGTACCCTACACCCAAAGTTAAGAGAAGCAAGGTTTGTTTAGCTCTCACTTTGTGGAGGTTTCAGTCCATTATTGGCTGGCTCTAAGGCAGGGTGGCACATGGCAGAGGGCAACAGTTCACGGCAGTGGAAGACAGCAAAAGCAACAAGAACAAAAGAGAAAGAAAGAAAAACCTCTTCCTGTCCTTTATATTGTGTGCAGGCTTCCCACACTAGAGTGGGTGTAGCATTCATACCCTTACTCCCCACTATTGGACCATGAATCAGTCCCAGAGTCTAGAGTCAGCTGCCTCTAAAAAGTTCACCCCACATGGCTGCATGAGGCTTTGTGGGGGGACATCCAGACACAAGCCCTAACACACAGGTATTTGTGTATATCAATATGTTGGAATGGTAGCAAGTTTAAGCATAAACTTCATTTAGATGTTAGTTTAACTACATCTACAACAGTATTTTTATTGTGTATTATTAAGAATTGACTATTACTTGACCTCTAGTGCCTGCCATTTTCTCTGACTTCATTTCTTCTTAGTTGCTCTGAATACGCACCCAACTTGGCTGTAGTCTATACCAAATACTCAGTATTAATTTAAAGTTCTAGCTGGACTCAAAGGTGCAGCAGAATCTGATTCCTAGGGGAAGTCACAATCCATAGCTCTTAAAACAATTATATTTGGGATTTGCAGTCTCCTGCCTCTGCCTAGAATTGTGTCCCATTGTCATCCATTGGATCAGCTCAATATTCATGTTACAAATGTTCATTGAGGCACTAACCTCTGCCAGATGCTTTTCTAGTATGTAGTATATATACTGGGTATATAGTTATAAATAGGACAAAGGCCCAGTTGCATTCTACATCCTTGCCACTTCAGACATAATCTTGCTGTTACCACCTCTCCTTTGCAGGAAGGCAGCTCTCACTTCCCATACTGCTTAGCAGTGTTTTCTTTGGCTCTCTCCTTGTTCTGCTTTGTTGTCTACTGTGCTGTGGAACTCTCCACAGTGGTAAATACATTTATTTTCTCATGTCGACTCCTGGCAACTGACGGTGCCTTCCTACAGCATGAGCTATCAGGGTTCAATAGCAAAGAGTGGCATGCTCTGTGGTGGGTGCTATCTAGGGACTGGTGGTATCCATGTCATCTGTCTTTGCCACCTAAGAACAATTGTATTAGTCAGGGCTCTATAGAGGACACAGAATAAATAGGGTTTTTTGGGGAAATGGTATAAGTCTTGGCGACTAAAGGACTGAGAACCAGAACCTCTGAAGTTTAAGCACAGAGGA
This sequence comes from Chinchilla lanigera, assembly GCF_000276665.1. Lineage (NCBI taxonomy): Eukaryota > Metazoa > Chordata > Mammalia > Rodentia > Chinchillidae > Chinchilla > Chinchilla lanigera. The sequence continues at coordinate 3,278,057 of NW_004955421.1, read as the reverse complement.
AGACTGCTTCTGCTCAGAAAGAAACAGCAAACTTGCACTTCCTCTATTTCTTCCACTCAATTGCTCAATAGATTGGATGATGTCTGCCTGTGTGGATGAAGATGACCTTTACCCAGCCTACTCATGCTTCCTTCTGGAATCACTCTCATAGCCATACCAAGAAATAATGTTTTAGCAGCTATCTGGGCATTCCTTAGCCCCATCAAGATGCTACATAAAATTAACCATCACACTAACCTTCTATAAATGATACTAGTCAACATTTCTGTTGATGTCAATTATTATGACTATTGTTTGGCCAAGGGAAAACCTTCTGATTCTTCACTCAGGGGAAGAAAACTCCAAAAACCCTATAATTGGTTTAACACATTGACTGTCCTGGTTTTCTAGCTAGATGAAGGCATTTTGGTAGGAAAAATAGGGAAAGTTAGTTGTTTATTTGCTGATATTTTTGTCAAGAGAATAACAACATCTAACTACAACTATAAGGTGAATCACACATGCATTGAAATTATTGCTATTAGAACCATAAAATAGACAGCCTCACTTACTATTCTAGGAATATAGTTGTAAAGAGCTTGTATTTTACACTCTTGGGTAAGAGTTAAGATTGAGCAAAGTATCAAAACCTCTCCTCTGCAAGTCTCGGTGTCCTCATTTATGGAATAGAATAGTAATGTAGCTTTTCACTGGATAGTTGTGAGGTTTAGATAAGTTGATATACTTGAATCAAAGTCTGCCACATGAAATTGCTGAATTACATGTAATTGTTTTATAACCACATATACATTAAGTGCATACAGTGGCAAATCCAATCTCTTTTCAAAGATGAAGAATTCAGAAGAACAAAATGATTTTCTCAAGGTCATGTAGCCAGCAGAAGAAAAAGTCAGCGATATGAAATAGTTACTTTGATATTCTAAATACAGAGTTGTATTTGTCAGAACCAAGAAAATGAAACTAAATATCTGTTTTGATATTAAAGTCTGAATGAAAACTGGATGATCCTGATTTTTACCTAGATTTTTAAAAGAGATAAACTCCTGAATATCTGGCAAGAGCTGGATGATGGGATGTTATTTTTGCTTACTTTCTGTCAGAGGAATGCATTGTTCTCTTTGATGGGATCGATTTGTAATTCCCTGCATTGCTAAACTCATCTCAATTTAACTAGAGGATTTGGGAGAGTTGGAACCATGTCATTTTGCCAGAAAATGATTAAGACAAACTCTAAGAATATTGTGAACTTTATCTGGAAAATCAATTCCTCTAACAAGGAAGTGAATCAGTATTGATTTTTTTTCTCTAATTGGACTCAGAATCCTGATAGCTTTTCATAAGTAATGGCAGTATACACTCAGCAAATGCATTTTTCGCTTTGCAGTGGAATATAACATGCTCTCAAACTGCGTGCCACTCTTTTTCTCTTTTATTTGTCCTGTAGTGTGGGAGCTTTTAGATATTTGCTACCAACAGGCTTCTGGTTGCTCTGAGTGGATATCTGCGCTCCTGCGAAACATGGATACATGCAAACGGAGAGAAGCTAGATGGACATAATACAGTTACACAGTGAAAAAGTGACTAAGATGTGGCTAAAGTGATTAATGACGCAGCAAACCATAAAGGCTGAATCCTAGATACCTGCATAGATGTGTTCCATAGTTTATAAACATGGCACCTGAGCTCATGGGGAAGCAGCTGGGGGAAGCTCATGGGGTGCTGATTTCTGGCTCTGGAAGAAGGGTGCGTCTTAAACCGGGTGGTGCCTGTGTGTTAGGTGTTAGAAGAACTAAGGACGCCATTGGGCATGTGAAGCTGGGAGAGATGTAGAGGCCGGAAAGACTATTTCAAAATTTCTCTTTTCTAACACATATCCCTTGGCTGAAGACCTTGGTTGTTGTTGTTGTTGCTGTTGTTGTTTTTTTAACCTAGAATAGATTTCCTTCTTTTCTTTACCTTCTTTCATTTCCCTGTATTTCTTTCAACCAAGTCAACCAAGTCTTGGCATGGATTTAATAGATTCAATTACTAAGGTATGTGTTGATACTATGGTTTGAATGTCTTGACCAAAACTTTTGTGGAAATTTAATCCCCACTGTGAGTTATTAAGAGATTGCATTTCCTGGAAGTAAAATCAAGAGGGGTCTGCCCTTGTAAACAGATTAACCTGTACATGGATTAAGAGATTAATGAGGTAATGGACCATCTCGAGAATTGGTCTCTTTTAAAAGTCAGTTTGGTTCTATCCCTTGTGTGTGCACTACCTCCCTATGTGGTGCCATGTAACACTTCCTCAAGATTCTGCAGAGTCTGTACTAGCAAGAAGGCCTTCATTAGATGTGGTCCCTGACATTCATGTCTCCAGAACTATACTCTTAATAAAACTTTATTCTTTATACATCATCCAGTGTATGGTACTCAGTTGTAGCAGCAGAAAATAGACTTTTGTAATTATTTTTACATTTATCATTTTATTCTGGCTCTTAGATTTTTGGTCCTTCTGCTTCTTTTCTGTTTTCTTGTATTTTTTTCCTACATTACAGAGCAAACAAAAGCAGACTCAACCAGCCTGTAGGTGTCAAACTGCACACTTGTGAAAAGGACTATTTTAAATACTGGCCATTGGTTAACTCTTGGAAGAATGAGCTCAGGTTCTCTGGGGTAGCCAGCCTGGTAAAAACAACATTGTTTGTTTGAGATCTGGTGTCATATGATGCTACCAATGTGATTTGGACACAATGGCTGTTTTGTATTCCTGAAGTCATGGTGCTCTCTGGGTGCTGAATTTTAACAGAACCCATAGACTCTAGGATCAGGTGAGCTGCCGTCTTGGCAGACCTTCACCTGTGATGTCATATGTAGCTGCTTGAAGATGTAAGCACATCCATATGACTCCACTGGAAGAGGACCACTATAAAATTGTGCCTAGTCTGTCCTGGACTTCACCCTTGGTATCTTTTCCCTTTGTTTATTTTAATCCTTTTATTTCTACTTTAATAATTCATAATCATGCATATAGTAGTTTCTGTGAGGCCTCAGAATCAATCTAGTAAGTCATTTAGGCTGAAGAGTGGTCTCAGATTCATGCCTGCCATATCTACAGTTTAATTTTAATTTTTAGAATAAAATTTTCCTTTCTTTCTTAATTCTTAATTTTTAGTGATATATTCCCTAATTAACATTCTGCTGCCACTTTTTATAATTTTTTGGTTTCACTTTCATAACATATAATTTTCAAAGTGAAGTTATTTTTTCCTAAATTTTTGTTATTATTTTTACTATTAGATGTATGTTTTTTGTTTTAGATTATCTTTTTTTTTTTTTATTATAAACTTTATTTAAGTTTAATGATTTTGTTTCCTTATACTCCTACTCTCTTACTACCATTTTGTTGTATTAATTCCCCATTTTACTTTTACCTATATTATATATTATTTAGGGCTCATTTTTTCTTGAGAATGGCATGAAATTCAGAGATGCAGGTATGGTAAGAACAAAACAAGACAAAATCCATAGAGGGCAGAGTGACGTTTTTTCTCTTTGATTGTCCCTGATACCACCCCTCTATTACCCCATTTTGTATTTGACCATTACTTCTAAATTTGTTTATTGCACCATTGACTAGATTAGCAGGGTGACAACTATTCCCAATTAAATGATCAGAGTCATGTTTATCCTTCTTTACATCAGAGTACTACTCCAAAAATTTGAGTTATTTGTAGGAAAATGGATGCATGTCAAGACCATCATGTTAAGTGAAGCAAATCAGACACACAAGCTTAAGTAGCACAGGGTTTCTCTTATATGAAAAACTCATTATATATATAAATCATGAAATAAAAGTCAAATAATAGGAAAAAAAGAGAAAAGGGGGTACTGTAATCTCTTTGCCTGGACAATGGGACAAGAATATTGTAATCCCCTTGCATGGACAATTTATTTAAAAGTATACCTTGATTTAGTACAAATTGCCATGCATGTTTTATATGTTCTTTGGTCTATTATTCTGGTTTTTAATCTGTGTGTATGGAAATTAACTTTGTGAGGCCTTAAAGATGCATAAGTGAATCTGATGCTGGAAGCATAAAGGAGGGGTGAAAGGAAGGTGAAAAAATACTGGAAGTGTGCTCTGCACATGCACCGACCCCCACAGTGGCTGTAACTGTCACAGACTGCAAGTGTGTGCTAGTGAAAGTCAGAGACGAAAAAGGAGGAAAAATAAACAGTCAGAGGAAACTGAGAAGACACAGCCTCCATTAATCATGTCAGATAGACTTCTACGAGAATGGAGACATGTAATTACAAAGAAAAACCACCAAACAACTCTCTAGAAAGCCTAAATGGGTTTAGGTGGAAAACTAATTCAGTCATTAATTCATTTTTTATTTTAAAGATTAAAAGAACTAACAAAACAACAAAGAAGACAAAATCAAAACAACACAAAAACGACAAAAACGATACATGACCTCAAAACAAAATGGTAGGAATTAGCAATGGTTGCTACATTACATACTGTTGTCTTCAACGAAGTAACTCAGTCTACCAGACCTGAGGATGTAAGATTGAGTTAAAAATAGATTGCCTTTTGGGTTGGAACTGGATACGTCTTTCAGTTTCTTAAATATTTTTAGTTTGAGAAGGGAATATTTATTACTCAGTTTTGAGAAGTAAGCTCTGAGAATATTGAGCCAAGCATAAAAATGTGGGATAAAAGAGACAAATATTAAAAGACTTGGAGGATAAATCTAGCTGAAGTGCCTCTGGAAAAAGATACATGGGGAGAGAAGAGTAACTAGAGGATGGAAATAAAAAACATGACCAAGAAAGAAGAAAGGGCAGAGGAGAAGGGAAGGAGAGGAGAAAGATGGAGTAGGAAAGGGGGAGCAGGACGAGGAAAGAAATGGCACTAAGCCCAAGGAAGACCCGCGTTTTCAGGTGAGGAGGCCCTGCCGCCCACCCAGTAGCAAATGCTTCAAAGCTGTCTTCAAAATGCTTAACGCAGGCTTTAGAAAATAACAAAAATGGGAAATTATTAAAAAAAACTGGTAAAGACAAGAAACAAATTAAATAGAATAGAACGATATTAATAAATACAAAAGCAAAAATCAACAAAGCCATAAGCAAAATCACAAAAAAAAATACAAGATCAATTAAGACAAACCAAATCTGTTGTTTTGGAAATATTTAAAAATAGAAATTTGACAGTCTGATTAGGAAGTTTTTTAAAAAATGATGCCAACTATATAAAGAACAAAAAAATAGAAATAAAATACAGACAAAAATAAACTGAAAATTTGAAAAGAAAATGCCCAATATTAAAAAAGCAAAAGAGACATAGATATAGTCACAAACATTCTACAAAATTAGTAATAATTTGCTTAAGTTTGTACTAATATACTTGATTGAGATATACTCTATACAGTCTAAAGTGAGTTGTGTGATGAGTAAAATGTAGTCTAGATTTAGTATAAATGCGTTAAATACTTCATTAAGTAATTTCAATATTGAATTATGCTTGTTAAATATATCATAAAATATATTATTATATTAATAATGCCTATTTCCCTTTTACATTTAAGATATAGCTAATAGAAAATTAAAATTTATATACATACATATATTAGAAAAATGAAAACATTTTTCACTTGAGCAGTAAGATTAATGGGAACACTTCTCACTTTTTGGGTCCTAGATGTATGCCTGGAAATCAGTGTCTCAAGATACCTAAACACAAACTTTCCCGGGAACACAAGAAGACTCTCAGCTCAGTTGCCCTTCACAACCAAGGATGAGGCTACCACCATGCCCAGCGTTTGAAACTGGTACCCATTTAAAAAGAGAACTGAGAAGAATCTGCACACCTAGGGTTAATCTTGGGCAACCTGAGGCAATCAGTCATTACTGAAACCTAGGACAGATATAGACACAAATTAGGCCTGCAGTTAGGCCATGAGCAAAAGAATGTGCACACTGTGAGCTCTAGCCCACCAGCAAAGTGGCTTTTTCTTCCTGTATCAGGTAAATATTTTAAATTATAATCTGACTACCTTGAAATTTGTTCATTTACCATTCTATTTCCTTTTCCGCCCATGTTTCTGATGAACTACTTTCTTTTACTTGTTGATTCACAAGAGTTCTTGAGAATGGAGAGAAATTAAATTCCCTATTATAAAAATGCTTATCTTTCTAAGTTTGTTGTCTGCCTTTTCACGCAGAGTTGATTATTCTTTGATTCTGGTAGAATGTTTGCTGATATATAATCAAATGTTATTCTTTTCATAGATAAACATCTAGATTTTGTGTCAGATTTAGGTATGGCTTTGCCCTACCCTTCCTACTTATTTGGGGAAAATACCTATTGTTAAAACCTAGTACAGTTGTAGCTCCTTCTTTCCTGATTGGTGGTTTCAGCTGAAATTATTTTGGAGCAAAACTGAGAAAAGCATTTAGTTTTTTATTCTCAAGAAACTCAAAATATAAATAAGTAAAAGAGCAAAATAATATAGGGAACAAGCAGAGAGACCTTGTCTAAATGGGAAGGAGACAGAAATGGAGAGGAGAGGAAAAGGAGGGGAAGGGGGCATAAAAAGGATTAAGGTGCATACACTAACTCCCTGTGATGAACGGAACCATTGTGTACTGCAGAAGTGTACTAGTAAAAATAAATGTTAAAACGGTTAGCCTTTTGTACCAATCTATCTTTTAATACTTCCATTTTCACCACTATTTTTATCTACTTATTTTCAATATTACTTAAAAAATTATTACTGTATGTTTGCAATAAAAAATAGTGATATTCACTCTGGGGAACTGGTACTTGCATATAACATACGTTGTTCATTTTCAGTCCCTTTACCTCCCTCCCTCTTACCTCCATCCTCTCCTGATCCCCCTTGTTTTCATCTCCAGGAGTCTGCTTCTTGTTTCCTACCATCTCTTCCTTATTCTTTTATTGTTATGTTTACCATATAAGAGAAATCATGTGATATTTAACATTCTTCCTGTTAGTGAGTTATTTGGTTTAGTATGATTGTCTCAATTCCATGTATTTATCTGTAAATGATATGATTTCATTTTTTATGGCTAAACAGTATTTCATTATGTAAATATCACATTTTTCTTATCTATTCATCTGTTGAAGGCATCTAAGATGTTTCATAGCTTAGCTATTATGCATTGCGCTGCTATAAACATGGGCATGCATGTGTCACTATAGTATGACATCTTTATTTTTTTCAGGAATATACTCAGATGTACAGCTGGGTCACATGGACTTTTTATAATTACATATTTTGTTGAGGAATTTCCATGGTAATTTCCATAATGGTTGTATTGGTTTACATTCCTATCACCAATGTAGGAAGGCTCATTTTTCCTACATTCTCACCAGCATTTGTCTTTTTTTGGTGTTTAGGATAATAGCCATTCATTCAGTACAATGGAATTTCAGAGTTGTTTTGGTTTGCATTTTCCTAATAGTTAAAAATGCTGAACATTTTTTCATGTACTCATTGGCCATTTGAATTTCTTTGGAGAAATGTTTACTCAGTTCATCCTCCCATTTTTTGATTGGGTCATTTGTTTGGGGTAAGGTGACTTTTTGGATTCTTTATATAGTCTAGATATTAGTCATCTACCAGAAGAGTAACTAGCAATTTCTTTCCCATTCTGTAGATTGTCTTTTCAACTGTTATTTCCTTTGGTGTGCAGAGGATTTAATTAAGTAAAATCCTATTTGTTGATTTTTTTTTTTTTTTCGGTACCGGGAATCGAACTCATGACCTTGCACTTGCCAGGCAGGCGCTGTGCCGCTGAGCCAAATCCCCAGCCCCTTCATTTGTTGAGTTTTAATACTCTGTGATATTAGAGTTCTCTTCAGGAGGCCTTTCCTGTGCCTGTGACTTCAAGTGCTTCCCCGGTTTTATCTTCCAGCAATTTTAAAGTTTCTGCTTTATTTCAAGGTCTTTAATCCATTTGGATTTAAACACAATGAGAGATATGGAGCTAGTTTCAGTTGTCTGCCTGTGGATATCCAATTTTCCTATTTTTAAGAGACTCTTTTCTCCAACATGTTTTATTTGTCAAAAATCAGGTTGTAGGTACATGGTTTTGTTTCTGTGTTTTCTGTTCTATCCCACTGGTCTGCCTATTTTTGTGTCAATACCATGTTGCTTTTTTTACTATGGTTTTGTAGTACAACTGGAAATCTGGTATTGTGATGCCTTCTGGTCTGTTTTTCTCAGGATTTCTTCGACTATTTTGGAAATTTTTTGGTTTCATATAAATTTTAGGATTGTTCTGTGAAGAATGTTGTTGGTATTTGAATAGGAGTTGCTTTCTATCAATAGGCCATTCCTGGTCACTTGTTAAAGTAATAATTCTGGCAATCCAAGAGCAAGGAATATCTTTGCATTTTCTAAGATACTCTTAAACTTCTTTCTTTGGAGTTCTGTAATTTTCATTAGTGTATTCTTTCACCTCTTTGGTTGGATGGATTCTTAGGGTTTTAAAAATTTTTTGGAAGCTACCATGAATAGAATTGTTCTCCTGATTTCTTTCTTTTTTTGGTGTAGGTTTATAACTGGTGCACAGGAAAGTAATTGATTTTTGTGTATTGATTTCATATCTTGCAATTTTTTTGAATTTTTAAATCAAATCTAAAAACCTGGTGGAATTTTTTTTTTCTCTTCTATATAAAGAATCATCGTCTACACAAAGGGGTAAGTTGACTTCTTCCTGTCCTACTTACATCTTTTTTATTTCTTTCTCTTGCCTGTTTGCTATGGCTAAGCTCTCAAATACTATTAAACAATAGTGGTGCATATAGACATCCTTCTGTCATCTTTTAATTTTAGAGAAAATGCTTTCAATTTTTCCACATTAAGTACAATATTGGCTCTGTATTTGTTTTATATGGCTTTTTGCAATCTAAAGTAAATTCCTTCTGTATCTATTTTCATCAGGGTTTTTTGTCAAAAATTGTTTGATTTTGTTGAAGATTTTTATTGCATTTATTGAGATATCACCTGGTTTTTATCTTTGATTCTATTTATGTGGCATATTATATTTATTGATGTAATTTTTTTGAAATGTCCTTGTATCCCTGCAATGAGGTTGGTATCCTTGTATCACTGGGGTTAAGCAGATCATAATGTATGTTTTTTTGATTCAGTTGTTGCATTCTGTTGTAAGTATATTTTGAAGATGTTTGTATCTATGTTTATCGAGGATGTTGGTCTGTAGTTTCTCTTTTTTGCTGAGCCCTTTCCTGGTTGTGGTATTGGGATCGTCCTTGCTTTATGGAATAAAGTATTCCTTCCATTTTAATTATGTAGAAAATTTTAAGGGGCCTTAGCTTAATTACTTCTCTAAAATTCAGGTGAAATTCAGTAGGAAATTGATTAGGCCCTAGGCTTTTGTATACTTTCTTATATAATAAATCTATAAGTATTCTAGATTTCTCTGTTCCCCTGGCTCATCTCTTCATACTTGTGCCAATTAGATACAGTTTTAAAAAATCATCCTAGCTGTGTTACATAAATCCAGTCCAGGTTGACCCCAACCCTGCCCTCACATCACCGTTTATCATACTGCTCTATGTTATTAGGATCAGGAATCATCAGAAAGACCCCAGAGGAAGAGGTGGGGGCCAAGTGCTGAGCGGGGTCTGAAGGAGCCTCAGACCTACTTGTTTTCTGAACTTTAGTTAAGTGTGTAGTGTGTGGGTATGTTTCATTGGGTCAAATCAGTTAGGGTTCAGCAAGAGAAGAACTAATAAAATGTATGTATATTAAGAAAATTATTGTAAGGAATTGTTTTGTGTAATTGTGGGGACAGGATATTAGGCTGCAATTCTGGAGCTGGAACTAAATTTGCTTTGTCCACAGGTAAAACGTCTTCTACAAGAGGAGACTCAGCTCTGTTGTGAGGACTTTAAACTGGTTGAGTCTGACCCACACATTGTCTAGGATAATCTCCAAAATTATTATGGACTTTAATCACATCTAAACATACATCTTCACAGCCACATATAGGTTAGTGTTTGATTCAGGAACTGAGAGTTATAGTCTTCTCAACTTGATGCATATAGATGACCGGGGTTTGGGAAGTTTTAACAAATGCATATCCATGCAAAGCTATCACCACAATCAAAACCATTTTTTAAGGTTGGAAAACGTATGAAGCGTTAATAACACTAAGTATATATGACTTTTTGTTAACCGATCCTTTTTGCATGAAAATCCCAGAGTTACCACTTCACAATCTGAAACATTCAATCCCTGGGATCTTTTTGGTCACTAATGCAACAGGTCCAGACATACCAAAAGATCTGCACACATTTATAAATGAAATTTTTCAAAAGTAAGTATAATATAAGTGTAAGATAAATAAATGTAAAATAAATAAATGTAAATCCTAGTAAGATTTATTCTGAACCTAGCCTGTGACAAGAGGTGCATGATGACACTGTTGTGCTCCTGTGAAAACCCTGCCGCCTTGTCATCTTCTTTACATCATGTGAGTCAAAAAGTTCAGAATCCTCTGTTCAACTGATATGAAAAATTCGGTGTTTCTCAGGTATTTGGGTGCTTTAGCCCATAGCCAGAGCTGCTGGGGGTCAGGAGTGAGGCCAACCCTGAAGAATAAGTGCTTTGGGGATGAGCCACTTTGAAGGAATTTATCAGTGTCATAGACTTCATCTCTACTGATAAAGAGAACTCTGGGGTTGTATTCAGAAGCAAGTTGACCTGGCTTGGAGAAGTTAGACCGCTGGGAGGTGGAAAATGTCCACTGTCTGTACTGTTTGGTGTTGGAGTCTGATGCTGTCCCAATGTAGTTAATACAGGACCACTGGGTAAGAAAAATGGATGCTGCTCTGACTTACATAACTGAGAGGGTTCTGGAGGTAATATAGTCTGGGAAGGCATCATGCTGGTGGCAGGTTCCAAGGAGAAGATTGATTTACCGTGTCTGTAGAATTAATAGTAGGTTAGAGATCTGCAACAACACATTACAATGTTTAATAGAGTCTACCATTGCAATTTGTTGTCACTTTGAGAGTTTCAGTTCTCTTTCTCTATTCAACTTATTTATGGTTTTAAAGCTTGTCACCAAAAAGCTTAAACTGGTTTATCAAAGTCTGTAGGTAAGCATCAGCCTCTGTGAGTTTCTTATAAAAGTCTTGGACACTAGAAACAGATCCAAGCCTAAAAGCTGGAGAATATGTCAAAGAATTTTTTCTTCTAATGAATGGATTACTTCTCTCACTCATCAACATCACCAGCCTCAAAATGGAAGGCTCTCTGACCAACAGTAATTGTGAAGGTGCTGTCATCCTCACCATTCTATACTAACCAGGCTCCTCTGGTCTAAAACATCTGAGAAACCCTTTCATCATTTTGTTCTTGGACATGTAATAGGATTGCAGCCCTGAATGTTAGTCCAACACCAACCAATGGTTCCGCTAGCCTTTTATTCTCTTAATCCATTTGCTCAGTTGTCCTTTCATCATGGATGCCATCTTGGGAGCTGCCAGTGATAACAAACTACCAACAAGATATCAAACATATTCAGGTCCCTAAGTTTCTTTAGGCCTGTGTACATATCTTCCCTTCTGTTCCTCCTTCCATCCTCAAGCAACAACTGACCTCCTTTCTGTAATGACAGATTAGTTTGCATTTTCTACCTAAGGAGGTACATATGGTAAGAATTAATTTCACTTATGACATAGCAGAAATTATAAAAATATTAAACATTTATGTCAATATCAAGATGCATAATTTTTATTCTTATTTGCTTACATGTTCCACTTTAGCATTTTAGCTTTATCTATCTCTTGTCGTGATTAGCCATAACTGTGTCATTTTTTTTTTTTCCAGTACCAGGAATTGAACTCACAACCTTGCGTTAGCCAGGCAGGCACTGTGCCGCTGAGCTAAATCCCCAGCCCCAATTGTGTCATTTTTTAAAATTTTCATTGCACATAGGATCATCATTTTCTTTTCTTAAATTGTCTAATATAGACAACTCTATATACCTGTGAGTTTTACACCTGAAGTTGCACCAAATTATGGATTGAAAGTATTCAGAAAAAAATACATATTTACTTAATACAAGTACTTTATATAATTTATATCACATTAGGTATTATAAGTAATTTAGATATTATTTAAAGGGTATTTGCATATGTTATATGCAAATCCTGTGCCATTTTATATGAAGTACTTTAGTATCCACATTTTGTTATCTGTAGGGACCCTGGAACCAATTTCCAAAAGATATCAAGTGACAGCTGTATATTTGCTTATGAGTCTATTTGCTTATTAAAATGTGATTTCTATATAATTTCAAGACAGAATTTTTAGTTTTTTTTTTTTTTTCCAGTGCTGGGAATTGAACTCACAACCTTGTGCTTGCCAGGCAGGCACTGTGCCACTGAGTTAAATCCCCAGCCCCATTTTTAGTTTTTTTTTGTTTTTTTTTTCAAGAATTTTCATATAGTATAGATTTAAGAACTTTTGCTTTGATTCTCTGTACTTTCTTTCTTAAGAATAATAATTACAATCTTTAAGTGTAATTTTTTCCTTCTCCCTTAATATTTATGCTTCCTAATTGATTGTCTTTCATTACTTTATGATATTTAGGCATACATTCTTAGTAAAAGTGATATCAGTCCCAAGGAGAAAAAATTGTTCCTGGAGGGAAAAAATTCTTACACTTTTTAATGTATGGTAAATATGCAACTTATCTTGCATAGTAAAATTAAATGAATCACCTAGCTTCAAAATCTTGGTCTCTACTACCATTTTATAATAGGAAGAATCAGGACTGCTGGAAGAAATGGTTAATACTAGAGCTGGACCACAAAATGTAGAGGGTGAACCCAGAGCATCTTGCAGTAAAGAAAGTAAAAAGAAGTGCTCCAAAATATAAAACAACAACCAAACAACCCATACAATCCTGGTGATGACGGTATGTCAAACTGACATAGAGGTAAACAGAAAGATCTCCCAGGGATGAAAACTGGGACAAATTCACTAAAAAAAAAAAGTAGCATTCATACCAAAGTACAAAATAAATATCCATAAGGCTAATATAAATTGATAATTGAATAAAGAAACAAATAAGGATTATAGATACCTTTCTTGTGAAGAAGAATTTAAAATAAAATAATTTATGTAGGGAGATAGTCTGTGCTTAAGATAGTGGTCAAAACCCCCTAATGCTCAAGTGTGGACAGTGCATAGAATGTTTCCTGCAAAAAGCACAGTATGGAAAAAAAGAAAGAATAACTTTAAGCTGTAGAAAGTGACAAACAGTACCTCAGTTGTCAAAGTCACCTGTAATAAGACGTGATGATAGTATGTTCTCCTAATAGGGTAGAATGGAAATGGCATTCTGTGGTCTTCCTCCAAAGGACCAGAATCCCTCTTCCTTAAATCCCAGTTCCTTTTCCTTACATTTTGTGGTCCAGCTCTACACTTACCTTTTCCAAAAAGATACACTTATCTGTGTAGCCTGAAAGGCAAAATCTGTTGCCTTATAGTAGTGAAAGAAATTAATCAAAGTCAAAATAGAACAGAACAAATCTGAAACTAGAGAAAGAATTTAATTTTACTACTTAAAACTCTTTATTAAATATATATATATATTTAGTGAAAATATATGTAAATGCCAAAAATAGGCAGTTTATCAAATTTTCATGAAATGAATATGCTCATGCAACAAGCACTTAGATAAAAAATACAGTATTCCAAGCACCTCAGAAATCTATCTTGTAGTCTCTTCCGGGTAGTATCCCACATCTGCTAAGAGTAATCTTTCTCCTGACTTTAACAGCAGGGATTAGTACTGACTATTTGTCTGCTTTCTATAAATTGAATCGTGCCACACATACTTTTTGTGTCTGGTTTCTTTTACAATATTTTGTTTATAAGAATTATTCATATTTTTGCATGTGTTTATAAATCCTTGATTTTCATTGAATATAATATTTCATTTTTAGATGTATCATAATTAATAAGAGTTGATTGCAATTTGCATAGTTTCTAGTCTGGGATCTTAAGAATAGTGCTTTGTGAATATTCTTGTGCATATTCTCACAATTAATAATCACATCCTCTAATGTGCAGAGTACACATTTCTTTCAGAAATAGCAATACAAATAAAATTACTGGACACCAATAGTCATTTAGTCAACTTTAACATATGCATGGAAAAGAATATTTCAAAATAGTTTTACAACCTAATATTTTTGCCATATGTAAGAATTCTAGTTGTTTAGAATCACTGCAAATATTTGGTATTCTCAATCTTCTTGTTTAGTCATTCAAAAATGTACGTTACATATGTGTTGTGGCACCTGTGGTTTTAATTTGCATTTCTTTTGTGTATAATGACATTCAGTAGCTTTTACATGATTCTTGGTCATTTGCATACTTTTTAAAAATGTCTAATTATTTGCCTATTTTTGTATTGGGTCATTTGATATTTGCATTTTGGATATCAGTTATTTATTATATGTATATATTAGAAAGTCTTCTTTTTCTCTGTTTTCTGCTGTCAAAGGATGTTGTACCATCTTTGAATCCCTAGAGTGAAGCCTTCTTCATTAGGGAAAGAAGATACAGGGAGACTGAGGACAATTAATGACCTAACAGAAACATCAACTTAGAAACCATGTGAAATAACCTTGATTAAGAGGAATCTTATGAATCTAAATAGAGTATTCTCAATTGTTTATAACAAAATGAGTGAGGAAGAAAGAAAAAATACAAGGGGAAGAAACCAAGTAATAAGAGAAGTTATGAAGGGAAAAGTGTGGATAAGGAAAATATGAGATTGTAGGTGGAAAGTGATAGAGAGATTCTATCCAGCTGTTGAACTAAGAATCAATCAAGTTCAGATAACAGCCAGAAACAAACTTTGAGGTGGGCATGAGTGATATAATTACATAGAATGCTTTACAAGCCACAGCAGAAAATTTATACACATAGCTATAACCATACAGACATATATACAAAAACCTACAATTAAAAAAATCAAACAAGGAAAAGAACACACACACATACACACCAAAGCATCATAGTAGGAGTGCCACTGATGGTCTCAGAATGTTGATGGGCAACCAGCATTTCTCCCACTAGTAGGTAGACATCTTAGGTTCTGGATGAGACTCTACTGCAAACTTTAGTATTTGCTCTGCTCAGTTCAACTTTCTTAGCTCCCTGCACTCTGGGTTTGCAGATGCATTCCATTTCTGCTCAGCTTTCTCTTTCCAGTAACTTTAATGAGCTCCTGTGGGCAGACAAGAGGCTGTATTGTGCCATTTATGATGTTCTGATGGGCTTTCTCTGCCCCCTTTACTCCTGGGTCAAAGCAGTATTCCTGCTTTCAGTCTGACCCAGGATTTTGGTCTTTTCTGAGGATTGACAGCAGATAGACTCCACAGCCATAACCAGGACCATTATCTTTGTTTTTTGGTGTTCTTAGGGCTCGTTGGTTGTTATGATTAATATTTAAAATGTCTCCCAAATATGTCATGTGTTTAGTAGGTGATTGGATCATTGTGGTGGTATAGCTGACATGCTCTTAGGAGATGGGGCCTCAGTTAAGACTTTGCCTTGAGTCTCAGTAGAGACTTTGGACTTGGACTTTTTAGCAATGTTGGAACTGTTAAGACTTGGCAATTCATAGAGATGGACTAAATGCATTTTTTCATAATGGGATGAGAATAAGTCTTTTGGGGAATCAAGGGTGGACTGTTACAGTTTAGATCTAAAATTGTCTCTAAAGGTACCATGTGTTTGGAAGGTAAGAGGATCCTAGAGGTGTAATAGCGGATTCTCTTATCTCTATGATTCCTGGTTGCTCTGGGTTAAGCACATTTTCCTCCACCATGAACCTCTGTTGTCCTATTTCTGCCTTGGGAATCAGCCAACCATTGATTGAAACCATGAGTCAGAGTACATGTTTCCTTCTTTAAGTTGTGGGTGTTAGGTATTTTGTCCTAGTGAGGGGTAAGTGGCTAACATGCCAGTTCTGACTCAGTCATTGTCCTCTGAATGATTTCTGGCTTCCACTTTCCTAATATGAGGAGGCCCTCTCGTAAATATCTTACTTGCTGGGCTCTATTTCCCAGTGGGAAGAGTTAGGAAAGGTGGGCCCTGGACAGTAGCTGCTAGGCTTGGGGTCAGTTGGCAGCTTGGCAGGTACTATTTCCCTTAGTTTCTTCCCCCAGGATGTTTTGAACTTTTCCTAGGGTGGAATGATCATGGGATCTAAGCTGTAAGTAGTTCTTCTTATTCTAAAGACCACTGTTACTGTATTTCTTCAAGTTACCTTCCTGTGGTGGGGTTTTGTGCTACCCATATCCAAGTACCTGTGGACTTTGATATCTTCCAAGCTCGACTCCTTGAAGTTTTTAATTTTTAATTACGAATTGACAAATTATGGCTGTGCCTATTTATAATATACAAAGTGAGGTCTGGGAATACAATCTGAAATAAAGGAGTCAAATTAAGAAATGTATTACCTTAAATATTATTTTTTATGCTAAAAACATTTGTAATTTACCTCTAGTGAATTTAAAATATATATTATTATTTGCTATATTTGACATGCTGTATAATACACAAAGTGTGATTAAAAGATATATTGAATGTTTAACTTTTTTTTTTGAGATAGGGTCTCACTGTGTAGTCCAGGATGGCCTTGAACTTGCAATGATCCTTCTGCTTCAGTCTCCTGAGTGCTAGGATTATAGGTGTGTGCCACCATGCCCAGCTAAATTTTTAAAGAAGACCTGTCACAGAAGACATGTTGCCATTAATACTCCTCAGAATACTGCTCACTTGAACAAACTTATTCCATCACTCTTGCCACTTTCTGGAGCACTTCTGGAAGTCCTCTTTCATGAACACAGAGATTCCTGCTACTTGAGCTGTTTTTAGAATTTATTACCTAGGGGCTGGGGATTTAGCTCAGCAGCACAGTGCCTGCCTGGCAAGCGCAACGTCATGAGTTCAATTCCTGGTACTGGAAACCCGCCACCACCCCCCAAAATAGAATTTATTACCTTGTGCTAGCTGTATCAACATTGCTATTTTCTTGATGATGATAAGCCAAGGACTGTTCTCCCCACTTCTAGAAGCTGTCACATTCCTTAGCTGTGGCTCCTTTTCTCTATCTTTAAAATTAACAAAGTAAGTAAACAACTTCTCAATCTACATCTCAGTGTCCTAACCTCAGTCACATCTACAAGGTCCCTTTTGTGTTTTAAGGTCATGCATCTTCTGAGGTTATGTAAGCTATTGTTCTTTTAAAGTTATACATTGTTAATCAGGACAAGCTTATGTATCCTGTTTGGAAGGAGTATAGGCATAGGAGGTTTGGGCATAGAAATATTTGGAGTAATCTCCAAACTGATTTCCACAATGGTTTCATCAGTCTGCATTCCCATCAGCAGTGGAAAAGAGCTATTTCTCCACAGCCTCACCAGCATTTGTTATTGGTTGATTTCTTAATGCTAGCCATTCTTACTGGGGTGAGATGAAATCTCAATGTTGTTTTGATTTGCATTTCTTGAATGACTAATGATGTTGAGCATTTTCTCATGTATTTATTTGCCATTTGCATTTCTTGATCTGAGCAGTGTGTGTTCATCTCAGATGCCCATTTTTGGATTGGGTCTTTGAATTTGAGGGAGCTGATGTTTTTTAATTCTTTGTGTATTCTAGATAGAAGACCTTTATCTGAGGCACAGTCAGCTAAAATTTTTTCCCAATTTGTGGGTTTTCTTTTTACTCTGTTGGCAATTTCTTTAGACAAGCGAAAACTTTTCAGTAGGGTGAGATCCCAGTTGTTGATTCTTTGAAGTATTTCCTTTGCAGTTTGGTTTTTGTTCATGACCTCTTTGCCTAGCCCTATTTCTTCAAGATTTTTTACCTACTTTCTCTTCCAATAGATTTAGTGTTTCTGTTTAATGTTTAGATCTGTGATTCATTTTGACTTGAGTTTGGTGCATGGTGATAGACTTGGGTCTATTTTTAGTCTTTGGAAAGTCACAAGCCAATATTTCTAGCACCATTTATTAAAGAGGCTATCTTTCTTCCAGTGAGTTTGTTTGGCCCCTTTGTCAAAGATTAGGTGGCTGAGTGTGTTTGCGGTTGTGGCTGTTTCTTCCAGTCTGTTCCATTGATCCTCAGGTCTGTTTTTTAGCCAGTACCAGGTTGATTTTATTACAGTAGCTTTGTAGTATAGTTTCTGGTCAGGGATTGTGATTTCACCTGACTTGTCTTTGTTGCCCAGGATTGCTTTTGCTATTCTGGGTCTCTTCTGGTTCCAGATGAATTTTAGGAATGTTTTCTTGAGATCTGTGAGGTATGCTAATGATATTGTAATGGGAATTGTGTTGAATCTCTACAAAAATTTTGGTAGAATAGCCATTTTCCTCAGCAAACTAGGTCTAGAGATCCCATTCAACCCAGCTATTCCTCTTCTGGGTATTTTCCCAGATCTGAAAACATTATATCACAGCAATATATGTGCACCCATGTTTATAGCAGCACAATTTGTAATATCTAAATCATGGAAGCAACCCAAATGTCTACCCACTGAGGATTGGATAAAAAAAATTTGGCATTTTTATATAATGGAATATTACTTAGCTATGAAGAAAGATAAACTCGAAGCTTTTATAGGTAAATGGTCACAACTAGAGCCCATACTTACAAGTGAAATAAATCAGACCTGCATGTGTAAGCAATGTATTGTCTCACTAGTGTAATAACCTGGTACAGTGAATAAAAATTAGGCGGTATGATAAACACTGTGAAATGAAAGGAAACTGCTCAAAAGTAAAGATCAACTAGGATGAGACAAAAGAGAAAAGAAAGAAGGGGAAAATTATGTATGTATGTATATACAGGATAGCTAACGTAGTTGTACTACTAACTTCTATCATTTTATTGAAAGGAACAGTTAATGATTAATTATTTGATCAATCTTGTACGTCTGTGTTTTCTTGAATAATCATTTTGAAGTTATCAATATGTAATGCAACAACCATTGTTAATTCCCTGTCACCTTGTATGTAGTTGTGTTGCTTGTACTGTTCTTATGCTACTTTGTAAATCATTATCTGTTTGTTAATATGTTTTTGTTCTTTTACTTTTAAGATAAAAAAAGAAAGAAATATTTGGAGTGCTATTTATTCTTCCTACATTTTTCCAACAAAAACATGTTGTAATTCTTATGTTTTTTCTGCTTACAACACCTCTTTTTGTTCTGGCCTTTAAAAATATTTTCTCTTTATCATTGATTTTGAATAATTTTATTTTATATGCTTTTCCTCATGTTTATTTGGCTTAGAATTTATTGAATTTCTTGGGTGTGTAGTTTTATAGTTTTCATCAAAATTGTATAAAATTAATTATTATTTCATCAGATAAATTTTGGGTTTCCCCTCTGTTTTTCTTCTATATGTATCATAATGCCTGAAGTGGACAGAACACAAGATTATTTTCCTTATTTGATATTTTTTCTCTGTGTTTCCCTTTGGAAAATTTCTATTGCTATCTCTTGGAGTTTATGAATCATTTTTTGGGCAATGTTTAATCTGCCATTAAACTTATACAGTGTATGTTTCATTTTAGTAATTGTACTTTTCATCACTAGAAGTTTGAATTGGCTTTTTAAAATATTTTTCACATATCTTCTCACCTTCTTAGATATCTGGAATTAATTTATAATGACTTTTAATGTTTTCACCTGCTATTTCTAATATGTTAGCTGTAAGTGGTTGATTTTTTCTCATTCTGAGGTATATTTTTCTGTTTTTTTATTTGTCTCATAATCTTAGAATCTCAGAATAGATGAAAGCCACTTCCAATTTTACCTTGTTGGGTGGTGAAAAATTTGTTTTTCTGTGAAATAAAAGAATTTGTATTTTTCTGCTGGGAGTGGTGGCACACCTCTGTAATCTTGGCACTGGAAATGCTGAGGCAGAGGATCACCATGAGTAGTCAGCCTGGGCTCCACAGCGAATTCAATACCAGCCTCAACTATACAGTGAGACCTGTCTCTGAAAAAGGAAAAAGATTGTATTTTTACAAGGTTTATTGTTGGACGGTTATCTTACATAAAACATTTTGACATTTTTGTTCTTGTGTTAGGTCTGGACTTGATTATTCTCTGCCATGAGGCAAGTCTCTTTTGAGTACTCTTTTGAACTTCAAACTTTTCCAGGCAAGTAGTAGCAAAATGTTCTCAGTCCTAGGTGAGAGCCTGGAGTTCTTCCCTCTCGTGCTCCTTGATGTCTCTTCCTTGACCAAGGGTAGTTCCCTTACATGCATGTGTGAATCTCTGTTGAATAGGTGGTGGAGATTCTCCAAAAGGTCTCTGAAGTTTTCTGTGTGGTTCTCTTTCTGTGACCCTGTCCTGAATACTGTAGCAGCCTTGGTTTCCCCAGAGTATCACCTCTATCTCTTCAGATGAGGGACACTGGTGGACCGCTTAGAATCCCCTGGTCCACGGACTGGAAGCTGCCTCAAGGTGGAAGTCGTTAGGCTCAAGGATCACTGCTTCATGCTGCACAGAAAGTATCTTCACAAGTGTTATTTCATTTATCAAAGTTTAATTTTTGTTATTTGAAGTTGGACCATATATCTAGTCTTTGCTATATCATCTATTTCAGAGTTGGAATGAATCACATCAAGTTTTACAATTACCACCATCCTAACCTTTTTATTTATAGAGCTCTTTGATCTATTTCCAGTTAGTATATCTAGGTAGTCATCAATCTATCTTTATAACACGGACTAAAGCTTTACATTTTAGATGCAATGTTAGTACAATATATAGATGAGATTGACTTGCCAATCACATTTTTAAAATAGACTGTCAGATGTTGAAGCAATTAAAAAATGGAGGAATATTTAGTGTTCTTCTAGGAATTTTAATGAAGGAAGTCCACAGAAGAGCTTCGTATTTTAGAATAAATAATATCTCTTTTAGATCATGGCTATAAAACACATTTTATCTTTATTGAAATGGCTTGGGTCCAGTCAGGTATTGACACCTTATGAATACATATGTATATTTTGAGGACACTATCCAGTAAAATATGCTCTGCATTCGCATCAAATACCAGATAACAAGAGATATGAATTTTTCTAATATAATAGAGTGTGAGAATATCTTTTTATCTCCATTTTCAGTCTTCACATTAAACTCTCCTTCAATTCTACTGAGTTTTCAGCCCAAATATTGTTTTCTTTCTAATAAATATATGTTTAGAGTATGTGCAGTTTACAATCATTTTGGGGTAGTGGTCCACATTACCTAATACAGCTTCATTCTTTTTAAAAATACCCTTTTCCTTCCCTCCCACCTCCCTCCTTCCTCCTCTAAATCCCCTTCCTCTTTTTTTGTTTTTGTTGATATTATTAATCTTACCTCATGTACATGACATATAACATTTAATAATATAGCTGTCCAGCTCCATGAATTTATTCTTAAAATGTGCCTCTTCATGAATACTATCAAGATACAACTTTAGCTAAACACTTAGTTTTAAACTTTGATGGAATCTTGTAAAAACGATGTTATAAAGTTTATATTTTCTAGGCTTAAAACCTAGGACAATAAGAACAGGAAAGACAGTTTCATTTTTTCATAGATTAAAACAAGGGACTGTTGCACTACATCCACTTCCCGTTTTAGTTTTATTTTGAGACAAAGTCCTGTGGAGTTTTCCAGACTGGTCTTGAACTCATGATACTTCTGCCTCAGCCTCTTGGAATAGCTGGGGTTACAGACTTGTTCCGCTCTGTTGAGCGACACTCTCACTCTTTAGTGAAAGAAATTATGATATATCTAAAGTCTTGCACACAGGCAGACAAAACAATTATAATAGAAGAGTGAAGTGGGAAGAGTAAAAGACAGCAATCAGAAGAAGACAAATGAGACATTTCCTTGTGTGTATATGTAGTGTCTCTAGGCACAAAACTAAAAAGCTTTCGCTTGCGGCAGTGTTCAGTGATTGCAGGACCTGGCAACAAGAGCCTCTGAGCTTCTGAGCCTACTGCACCACAGTGCACAGCACTTGCTCCTTCTGAGCTCACCAAGGGCACAGATTCTAAAATAAATTAAACATTTTTTCCAGAAATGGTTTGTTTCTGAAATACTTTTAAAAAGAGAAACCAACAATGTGAGCAAGCCACAGGTGCCAGTCTTTGTTGATCAGGAAGAAATTAAGGCTGGAAATTTGCAATCACAGCAGGAAACTGATTTACAAAAATTCCTGAAAGCCATTTCCAAGAGCTTTTCAATGAATTGCCTTATTTTAAGCTGTTGCAGGAAGAATTTAACTCACTCAAATGAAACCAGTAAAGAAAACAATCAAAAATAAGCATTTTTCACAAAAATCTACCAATGAAATAAAAGAACAAGAAGAGTGACAGACTACTGGAAATAATTGGCAATTAAAAATCTCACCATAGAGGAGAAAAACTGTCACCAAATTTATTTCCATGAGTTAAGGAACAATAAAGAAATTGTCACTAAATCAATAGCAAAGGGTTAAAGAGACATCTGTATTCTCATGTTCACTGTAGCAATATTCACCATAGTAAGAAATGAAGTTTACAGCAACGTCCAGCTGATGAGTGGATAAAGAAATGAGGTGCATACACACTGTGGAATGGTATTAAGTCATAGAATAGAACAAAATTCTGTAACTTGAAAAAAAATGCATAGAAGCAGAAATTATTAAGTGAAATAAGTCAGCCACAGCAAAAGAAGTACCACATGATCTCACTCATGTGGAATCTAAAAACATTGATCTCACAGAAGTCAAGGGTCAAGTGGCTTATCAGCGGTAGGGAAAATAGAATGTGGGAATGGGGCATATGTGATCAATAATTACTAAGTTACTGTTAGATAGGAGCAAGTTCTGTGTACTGTGGGGTAGTAGGACATTTACAGAGAACAATAAAGAAATTTATATGTCAAAAGTCTTGAAGGAGTTTGAAAGTTCTCACCATGAAAAAATGATAAATGTTTGAAGAAGTGGATATGTTTAACCTGATTTAAACATTAGACAATGTATGGCAAAACATCATGTTATCCCATTAATATGTATCATTTAATATTTTTATGTATCAGTTAAAAGGAAATCTAATTTAGATTAAAATTAAAATAGAAATATGAAGAATGAAAAGCATTGTAAGTTAAATGTGAAGAATGTAAGAAAAGAGAATCAATCTAATTTAAAAATGGGCAAATGATCTGAAAAGGCACTTTAAGAAACAGGGGATTGAAATGTTATTATATATGCATATGAAATAATATATTAAGTAATATTATATATTAAATGTATATATTCAGAAGTAATCTGGGAAAAAACAAGGCAATGAATTTAAAATAAAAAACTACAAAGATAAAATTCTGTACAGTGCTCATGGGAATACAATGTTAGACTTCTTTGAAGAGAACTGGCACAATATATAATAAAAATGAACATATGTATATCCTAATATTTATTTATCAAATTTTTTATCAATATTATATCAATATTTTTTATCAAAATTTATCAATTTTTTAATCAATATTTATCAATATTTTTACTCTCTTTTGCTTCTTTGTTATTTTAGTTTGTTAGTGCATGTTGTGGTACATAGTGTTCACATTCCTTGTGGGGAGTTGGTGCATATCCATAACACACCTTAATTGCTATTTCCTTCCCCTTTCTCTCCCTCCCCCTCACACTTCAACCTTCCCTTGATTCCCTTCCCTTTTTGGTGCATGTTTGTAGTACCCAGTATTTATATCCCTTGTGTGGAGTTAATAGCTTTCCACCCCCTTTAAACTAGGCACAGCCATATCATTTGCTTTGACCAACAAAATGTGGACAGGGGCAAAATGTATGAGTCATTTCTGCATTAATACCTTTAAGGCACAATGCCATTTCCCCTGCCACAACCAGTCATTTGAAGATAATGGAAACTGTACCACCCTAGATTCCCAAGTGAGTACCCCAAATATTCTTGAACTAGACATAAGGAGGTGCAAAATGGGTGAGAAATCAGTCTTTACTGCTTTAAACTACTTACATTCAGGAGCTTAGCCTAGTGCTCTCATTTGGATATGGTTTGAGTATGTCCCAGTGACTCATGTGTTTGCAGCCTGGTCTTCACTGTAGCAATGTTCAGAGGTTGTGAAACCTTTAATAGGTGGAGCTGAGTGGGAAGTGCTTAAATTGTTTGGGGCACTGCCTTTTGAAGGAATTAATGTAGTTTTCACAGGACTCCAGTTAAAGAGAGCAAGACATGCTCCTCCCCACTCTCTGGCTCCCTGTCTTCCCTGTGATCATGTTTTCTTTCACGTTCATCCATGCTGATGCTATCCACCAAAGGCCTGTAGAATAGGGTCACCTGATGTTGGCCTTTGAGTCTCTAAAACTGTGAGTTAAATAAACTTCTTTTCTTTATACAATACATAACCTCAGGCAATTTATTTTAGTAATGAAAAGTGAACCAATACATCTAGCTTATGCCACACTGATTCACAGAATGGATTCTCCTCCTGGTTATATTGCCTGGAATACCAAGCATTTTTTGTGGTATATATCCTTTTGATGTCTGGCAAAACCTAGAGACACTTTCTCAGAAGAACCTAAGAACTTTTAAATACATAACATAAAATACATAAATTTACAAAGAAAAACAGTTGTATCAGGAGGCAGTTACCAGATATTAAAACTGATAGCTTTATTTGTGCTATAGTAATAATTGTCTATCTTTATTAACATTTCCATAATGGCTAAGCCTAGGTCTAATAACTACCATAATTTCATAATGGTGATTAGCACAGATGATATTTCTAGATATCTACAGCCATAATGTGATATAAAATATTTCTTGCTTCTATCAGTGACACATAATACAAAATTATGAGACAAAGTTGGAGGTAGAGGTATGTATTTCTCTTTTGTCTAAATTTGTAATGAAAGAAACTACTGCATTTTAGTTAGAAGTTGTTGAAAATAAATATATAACATTTTTTTTCATTCAAATTCATAGCCTTTGATCTCTGTCTATGAATTCTAAGTATTAATGACTTGTGGCTAGAGAAAGATGTGCATAACCACATCGGGAAACACTTTATAACACTGTAATAGTAAACTGGAAAGGCTACCAATCTCATTAAAACATAAAATAAATAAGCAGAGTACAGTCACACAATTAAATCTAATTTTAGTAACAAAATTAGCAGTTCTCATTTCAGTTCTACCCAACTACACAAATCTAAATATACACATCATATGATTCCATGCATATACAATTACAAAGATAGGCAAAGTTAAATTATAATGTTTAGGTTGCTGTAGTGGATTGATAATGAGTGGTCAACTTATAACCCCCAGCTGAACTGACTAAGAGTGGTGCTGGGTGTGGGAGGCCCACCTGGGGATTGTTGCCAGCAGCATAAGAAGCAGTACTGGAAAAGGAAAAGTCAGGCTGCTGGGAGCTGGTAGAAGCTGTAAGGAGCTGTTGCTTCTGTTGGAGGAGCTTGTCATGCTGGCTTTCCTGATGAACTTGGCTGTTTTCATCTTTCGAGGAGCTTGGGACCTTGTTGGCACTGAGAATAGCTTTGGTTCACTTTGGGGGAGCTCTGGTCCTCACTCTGAGTATTGCTTCCTGGCTCTGGAGGGGAAGATGGTGCACTGCCAGTCTCTGGGAGAAGCTTGCTGCATTGGCTTTCCTGAGGGGAACTGGGAACTCAGCCATCTTGATCACTGGAGGAGTTAGGGACCTCACTGTTGCTGAGGATGGCTGTGGTACCTTTTAGGGGAGCTCTGGTTCTTCTGAGCATTGCTTCCTGTCTCCAGTGCAGATCCTTCAGCCTGCTTGCACAGATCCTTCATCCTGCTGGTACAGACTTCCTAGATTCCACCACTGACCTTAGGGCCTTCGCAGTACAGATCTGTGAAACATGCCTGCATGAGACATTGTTGTGGGCTCTGGGCCTCTAGTTGGATTTGTGGGAGGCATTTTGTGAGCTCTAGGTATTACAGCTGGACTCATGTGGGACATTTTCATGGGATCCAGGCCCTTGGCTGGATTCCTTGGTCTTGGTGTGTGGACAGATTTCTTGCACTCTTTTGTGTATTGTTCTTTAGGTGACTGTTATAAAAAATCTTGTAAAATATGTGTCCTCTATTATATTATTCTCCCTTGCAAAATAAGCCCCAAACCAACACAGTTGCCTATATAGGTACTATCATTATGAAGAAATGCAAAGAATAATTACTACAAAAGTCATCATGATTGGGTTTAAGGAAGAAGAATGATGTTAAAACTGGAAAGGATTGGGTATGACATCTCTGGCTTACTGCAAATGTTCTATCTCTTGATTTGAATGGTGGTTACATAAATTTTACTTGTATAATGATTTATAGAGTTTTACATTTATATTTCATGCTTCTTTCACCTTCTGAAGTGTTATATTTTATACTTAAATGTTTTTAAATAGAAAAATGCATTAGGAAAGAAAATATGACAAAAATAATATGCAAGTGCAAGATTTGATTTTTTTGGAAAAACTGATAAAATGGAAAACCAGTAGCTCATTAACTTTAAAATGAAGAAATGAAACAACATGTACAAATACCCTAAATTAGGAATACCAGTGGAGAAATAGACACATATATAGGAAAAATAAAATGATTATTAGATATCAGTTCATTCATTTTTATATTAGTGAATTTGAGAGGTTGAAAGATGACTGTTAAAGAAAGTAGACATTCCTGAAACTAACCTCACTAGAGATAGAAAATTCAAACAAGTTCATTATAATAGAAAAAATAGAGACAAGTGTTAAAGTGACTTCCTATAAAGGCATAGATAATTTTAGAGAATTATTCTATACTCTTAAGAAATAACTACATCAAAAAGGTGGCAGAGCAGTGGGTGCCTGCACCTTGTCTGCCCCTGGACAGGGTGTCTGAAGGCCCGAGGACAGTAGCTTGGAGAAGAACCAAAGTGTGGAAGAATACATGGTAACAAGGGAGCTGACAGAGGAGAAGAAAGTAGGATTGAGTGATACAGAAGAGGCAGCCCCCACTGGAGAGGAGAAACTTTGATGTCACAAATGGTGGAACAGTGAAACCAATAACTTCCTTGCTCACAGAAAACTGCGCCGGGACAGGAGACTCTTATGCAGTTGGAGACACTGGGAAGAACATGAGTCTCTGATTCCTGAGCAACTTTCCAGTTGTAACAGGTGGTGAGTAACTGCATTACAAACACCTGAGGACATAGCTGTGCAGATCAGGCCTGGGCAGGGAAACCACTGTGGGGAAAGGCTGGGTGTTTGAACTTTAATCTTAGGTAATTCATACTTTCCAGAGTTGATGATAGAAAAATAGTCACTGGAGACTGGTGGCAGTTGGAGAGCAGAATGGTGCAGTTCTGCTGCAAGGCAGGGACTTGTGATCAGAGACGTGGGTCCTGCAGTCAGACACCAGATTAAGCCTGAGTTATACGGGAGGCTCACATTGGAGCTGTGTTCCTATTGCTAAAGGGAGACCCCAAACAGGGGCATATAGTATGTTATTTCTCAACTAGACCTGATAAACACCACTGAAATGGATTAACCTGTCATTGCTGTAGTTTAATTGATTGCATAGGAATAATCCTGACCCAGTGGACAATTTAATGCCAATGATTTTGTGTGCTGAATCCACCATCACCCCCAGGGAGAGGGGCAGCAATAGTTCCTAATCTAAGAACTCAGACTGGATCAAACTCCGCAAAAATGCCTGTGACCTGGCAGAAAGAGGTCCTAAGACTGAGGGAACTCCAGTTTTGCAGTAGAAGAATCAGAGGACTAACTGGAGACTCTATGGCAAAGAAGCTACTTGGGAATCACATATGCAATGGCTCATTGGAATATCTAATTAGTTTTCCCATCACAGATATCTTATTAGTTTAAGTTTTTATATATTTGTTCAGTTATTTAGTAATGTGGGGTTATGTTCTTTTATGATTTATGTGTATATTAGGTCTTTTATTGCGGGCCATTCTATATCATTTCTGAGAAAAATCATTTCATAATTAAATTGCAGTTAGGGCTTGCCCAAGGCCTAGTATCTTGCCATATAAACCAGCTACGGTATGCAGAAACATAACTCCATGAGCCTCTGGTCACAGTTGAGGCCTCAAAGATGTCGTGATGCTCCAGGGCAAAATTACATCAGCTGAAGACATTTTGAGAACCTAGTAGTAATTAAGAAAAAGGTTTCACCTGGGGAAAAGGACAAAGTTCTTTTTAAACTGCCGTTTCTCCCCATCATCCTCATCAACCTAAGATCCTCATTAGTTTAAGATCACCACCACCCTCTGAGTCATCCGAAGTGATCCTCATTAACATAAGATCCTTCTTAGCATATGACCACCCTGCCCTTTGAGTCACATGATAATCCCCTCACCATTTCCCTCAATGTAACTGTGACCAATAAATACCAAGGTTCTGACTGCCTTGTGGCCTTTTGCTCCTCATGAACTACTTGCCATCCCAAATCCCCATTGCATTGCTATTTGTCTCTTGTTCTTTCTTTTCACTCTGTGCCTTAACACCTTGCAAGAAATTGAGAATTTGTGCTTTCACTGGGTCTGATTTAATAGGTGTCTAGGTTCTCTTTCTTGTCTGGAGAATAGACAGATGGGGTTGGGGAGAGTAACTACAAAGACTATCACAGAAATGTAAGATTGAACCTGTGGGTGTTGTTATAAATTGAAGAAATTCTTGCAACATAACATAGGGACAGAGTTTAAGTTACTTAAATAACAGAAGGGATAATTAATAGACTGGGCATAGAAGACTGAAAATTATTCATGAGGAGGCAACAACCCACCAAAATCTCCATATAATGACATACATTCCTCACTTCTCCAGTCTTCAATCTGCAGTACCCCACAAAGGAGTGTTTCTTTTTCTCCATATGCGCACGCGTGTGCGTGCGTGTGCGTGCACACACACACACACACACACAGATATAAGTAAGAGAATGAGGAGAAAGGAAATAGATATTTGAACCTCCCAACTCTCACAAAGTAGAACAAGGGGTCACAAAGGGAGAAGAAAACAAATATCAGGTAGCAGAAATCTATGAAAAGTTCATAGAAGGGATGAAGAAAGTAGATAAGCTCAAAGAGGATATGAACCAAAAATTTACTGCAATGACATTCACTACGCCTCTGTTGAATTTTGGGGAAATAGGTTAAAGAAAAAACAAAGAAAACCAGGACGAGCTAACCAAAACAGTTCAAAATTTGAACAATAGATTCAACAAGGATATGAATCCTTGGAAAGATAAGACAGAAACACCTGAAAAAATGCTATAGAATTTATACATTGCAGAGATGACCAATGTGAAGACAGAGTGTCTGATATTGAGGACAAAATAGTGAATGATGATGAAGAGCTCAAAGAAGCCAAAAGGTAAATAAGAGAACAAGAAAAGTTTATCCAGCAGCTGCTAGATAACAAGAAGATCAATCTGAGGCTAATTTGAGTTAGAGAAAATCTAGAATATTCCACAGATGGGTTCACCAACATGCTTACAGAAAATATGGAGGAAAATTTCCCAAATATAAGAAAAAATTTAAAAATACAAGTAAGCAATACTTTTAGAATTCAAAAACAATTATGATGAAAGGAAACTTTCATCAAGGCATGTCCTCATTAAATTCTCAGATATCGAGCCAATAAAACCAGAATTTTAAAGGCAACCAGCAAAGAACGAAAAAGGTCTCATATGCAGAGAAACAAACTAGAGTCACAGCAGAATTCTCAGCACAAACCTGAAATCCAGAAGAGCTTGGAATGAAGTGTTTCAAGCCCTAAGAGCAAATAACTCCCAGCCCAGATTAATTTATCCAGAAAGGCTAACCTGCAGAATGGATGGAGAAATAAAGTATTTTCATGAAAAAGATGAACTCAGAAGATATCTGAGTGCTAAATCAGCTCTAGATTAAAATACTCAAGAATATTTTTGACTGAAACAATAATTGGACACACCTAAAAACACAGAGGAGACTAGTGAAGTTAATGGACAAAAAGTGACAAAAAAACATCAGAAAAAGTAAAACAAATGATATACCAACTGGTAAAGAAGGCAATAGTAATAAATAACCAACACTTCTAAGTAATATCTCTCAATGTTAACAGCCTCAACTCTCCAATCAAAAGACACAAACTGGCAGACTGTATAAAAAAATAGAATCCAGCCAGATGAGTTGGTGCATGCCTGTAATGCTAGCACTGAGGAGGCAGAGACAGGAGGATTGCCATGAATTTGAGGCCAGCTTGGACTACACGGTGAGTTGAAGCCCAGCCTAAATTATAGAGTGAGATCCTATTTTTGGAAAGAAAAGAATCCACAATCTGCTGTATTTAAGAAATTAAGTTAATCCAAAAAAATATTCATAGACTAAAAAATAAAAGAAGGAAAACAATACTTTATTCACCAGGATCCTGAGAAAACACAGAAGTAGAAATTCTAGGGGCTGGGGATTTAGCTCAGCGGCAAAAGCGCTTGCCTGGCAAGCACAAGGTCGTGAGTCCAGTTCCTGGTACTGGAGAAAAACTGAAAAACCAAAAAAAAAAAAAAAAAAAAAGAAATTCTAATATCAGACATGGTAAACTTTGAGTTAAAGGATTAGAAAAGACAAACAAATTTACAACATACTAGTTAAAGTTCAACAAGAAGAGGTAACATTGATAAACGTATATGCATTGAATACTGGAGCACCTATCTTTATAAGACAAAAGCTGCTGAAATTAAAATATCAAATAAATATTGACATAATCTTAGTAGGGAACATTAAACTACACTTTTGCAAAGGAATAGACCAACTAAACAAAACACTTATAAAAAAGATTTCAGAGCTGAACCATACCCTTGAACATGTGAAATTAATAGGTACATACAGAATATTCCACGCCTCTACAACAGAGTACAGATCTTCTCAGCAGAACATAGTACTTTTTGTAAAATAGGCCACATACTACTCCATAAAGTCTGCTGAAGTAGATATAAAAGAACTGAAATCACCCTATGCATTCTATGTCACCACTATGCATGAAAATAAAAATCATGACTGAATAAATTTTGGAAAAGGCAAATGTCCTGGAAAATTATCAATATACTTCTAAACAACCAATGGGCTTCAGAACAAGCCAAAGAAGAAATTTAAAAATTTCTGGAGTTAAGACAATGACTATGCAACTCAACAAAACTTCTGGTCACTATTAAAGCAGTTCTAAGAGGAAAATTCATTGCAAACAATCTCAAACAGAGCAAGCCCAAATAACCTTATGAGAAATCTTAGGACACTTGAGAAATAACAATAAACTAGCCCTAAACTGAAATCAAAGAGGGAAATTATAAAGGTGAAAGCAGATCAGTGAAATTGAGATTAAAATAAATAAAAATATCAATGAATCAAAAAGTTGGTCCTTTAAAAGAATAAATAAAATAAGGAAGCTCTCAGCAAGACTCACCAAGAGTAAATGAGAAAAAGACTCACATCAACTAGAAATGGCAAAGATGACAACAGACACTGTCAAAATCCAGAAGATAGTAACTACAAAAAATTATATTCCAACAAATCAGCAAAGTTTGAAGAAATGGACAGATTTCTACAAACTACAAAACTAACCTAAGAAGACATGAATATATGTGACAACCCGGTAACAGGCAATGAAATTGACTCAGTAATGATCTACCAACAACAACAACAAAAAAACCCCAGGACCTGATAGGTTCAGAGCTGAATTCTATAAAACCATAAAGGATATTATATCATCAATATTCCTCAAGCTCTTTAAAGAAATTGAAAGAGATGGAGTGCTCCCAAATTCATTTATGGAAACCCATATCACTCGGGTTCCAAAATCAAAAAGAAAACTACAGGTTAATGTCCTTAATGAACATAGATGGAAAATCTTCAACAAGATTTTAGCAAATAAAATGCAGCGCATTATACAAAAAAATTACACATCATAATCAAGTAAGTTTCATTCCAGAGATGCAAAGATTGTTCAACATACATAAGTTTATAAATGTAATACATCACATAAATAGGAGCAACATTAAAAACTGCATGATAATATCAATAGATACAGAAAAGGCTTTCAACAACATCCAATATCCATTCATCATAAAAACCCTAGAGAAAACAGGAATAGAGTATGGTAAAAGTTATTTATGACAAACCAATAGCTGGCATCATCCTAAAAGGGGAAAAACTAAAGCATTCCTCCTAAAATGAGGAACAAGACAAGGATGTACACCATCACTTCTTTTATTCAACATAATACTTGAAACATTAGCCAGACCAATTAGGCAAGAGAAAAAAATAAAAGGGATGCATATAGAAAATGAAGAACTCAAATTACCATTATTTGCAGTGACATGATACTCTACACAGAAGAGCAAAAGAACTCTACTAAAATATGGTTAGAATTAATAGACAATTTCAGGAAGATAACAGGATACAAAATAAATATACAAAAATCCTTAGCATTTGTAGTATACCAACAATGAACATAATGAGAAAGAAATTGTGAAAACAATACCATTCACAGTAACTTCAAGAAAAATGAAATATGTAGGCACTAACCTAACCAAAGAAGCAAAAAACTCTACAAAGATAACTATAGTACTCTGAGGAAGGAGACTGAAGAGGACATCAGGAAATGGAAAGATATCCCTTGCTCCTGGAAAGGTAGAACCAATATTATCAAAATGGCCATATTTCTAATATAGTTATACAGAGTCAGTGCAGTCCCAGTTAAAATACCAATGGTGTACTTTAGAAAGCTTGGAGAAACAATCCTAAAACTCATATGGAACCAGGAGAGACTCTGAATAATAAAAGTCATTTTGGGAAATAAGAGCAAAGGAGATGACATAGCAACACCAGACCTCAAGCTATTCTACAAAACAGTAGTGATTTTAAAAAGTACAGTACAGGTACTAAACTGGATATATAGATCAATGGAACAGAATTGATATTTTATAAAGGTCCCAGACATACAGAACTATTTGGTCTTTGACAAAGGGGCCAAAAGCTTATATTGAGGGGAAGATAGACTATTGAACAAGTGGTGCTGAGAAAACTATTTGTAGAAAAATGAAACTGGACCTTTATCTCCCACCATATACTAAATTAAAATAAAAGTGGATGAGAGATCTAAACATTAAAACAGAAACATTAAGCCTACTTCAAGATAAAACAGGTAAAACATTTGCAGAAATAGGTGTAGGAAAGGATTTCCTAAACAGAACCTCAATTGCAATAAACATAACTGCGAGAATCAGCAAATGGGATTATATCAAAATAAAAAGCTTCTGTACAGCAAAAGAATCAATCAGTAAAGTGAAAAGGTAACCTACAGAATGAGAAAATTTTTTTGCTAGGTACTCCTCAAACAGAATATACAAAGTATTAAAAAAAAACTAAACCACCTGAAATTAAAGACCTAGTCAAGAAATGGGCAAGAGAAATGAACAGACATTTCACAGAAGAAGAAATACAAATGGTCAATAAATATATGAAAAAATGGACAGCATCTCTGGTCATTAGAGAAGTTCGTATTAAAACAACACTAAGATCCCATCTTACTCCAGAAATAATGACATTCATTAGGACATCAAACAAAAACAAATGCTGGTGTGGCTGGGGCAAAAAAGAAACCTTCCTGCATTTTTGGTGGGAATCTAAACTAGTACAATCATTATGGAAATCAGTATGGAGATTTTTCAAAGAATGGACGTTGAAAATTCCATAGGACCCTGCTACATCTCTGCTAGGTATCTTCCCTAAAAAGCTTAAGTCATTATAGTACAGCAACACGTGCATACCAATATTTATATCAGCATAGTTCTTGATAGCTAAGTCCTGAAAACAACTTGTATACCCATTAACAGATAATTGGATAAAATATTTCATATTTCTATATAATGAAATACTAGTTGGCTGTAAAACATGACAAATTTGAGACACTTGTGGGAAAGTGGATACTCTTGGAAAACATAATGTTGTGTGAAACAAATCAGACACACAAGCTTCAATACCATGTGGTATCTCTAATTTGAGTGAGGTAAAGTACAAACAAAGAAAATGATAAAGGATGGGTAGAAAGGGAGAAGGATACAGAACTCGTCGAAGATGGGAATGAACCAAGGGAACAGGGATAAGGCGTGAGGAGAACAGGAAGGGGAAATTAGAGGAATAAAGATATGCTATATACAGGATCCCAATAACTCCAATGAACGTAGACATTATATACCATATAATGAACTAAGACAAATAATATCAACCAGTACAAAAAAAAGGAAATAGGAAAATGGGGGGGGCAACAGGAAAGGAATTAGAAAAAACTGTAATATGTACATGTAATGACTCCCCAAGATGATTGTAAACTGCATGAATTGAAAACATGTACTTACAAAATGGAATATAATAAAAAGAAATAACTACAACAATAAAATAATTAATATTTAATTTAAATATAAAGTGAATATTTAACTATTTTAGATATAGCACAAAAACAAAGTAAATATTTCAAATGATTTTTATGAAGTATATATACATTGTTTAAAAAGTCTTCCAAAGATAGCATACACACACACACACATACACACACACAACCAAAAAACTGCAGGGCTGGGATGTAACTCAGTGGTGTAGCACTTGCTTGGCAAATGCAAGGCTGTGAGTTCATACCAGAAAGAAAAAAGGAAAAAATCCCTGAAGATCAAAGTCAGTTATAAATATAACACTCACTTCTTAGGGTGAGGAAATGTGTTCTAGTATGCTTGTTTTGTTTGATGCTTCAGAGGTATGGGAATTGATGAGATGCAGAGCCTACATTCTGAACAGGAGCTAAAGACAGAAAAGTGACTTTACTATACAAATTAAGGAAGTTACAGCAAGGACCATCATAGACAGTTTGTTGTTACTGAGGCTCAAAGGATGCACTTTGATATAATTGGTTTGCGCATACCAGTGGCAACTTGGAATAGCTGCCTTTCGAGCTGGGTAGTGTAGAACCCTGGCTAACTGCCTCAGTCAGTCCTGCTCTTGCTCTACATAAGTCCAGATCTCTACATTGATGCTCATTTATTGTAAATCTTCTCATTGTTCATCCTTATTTCTAGGCTCATTTTAATTTAATTTAATTTTCTATTAGTACATGTTTGCAGTATATAATACTCCTGGGATGGAGTTGGCACATGCACATAACACATGTTAGCTCCTTCTTTCAACCCCTATGCTCTCCTCTCCCTCCCTTCATCTCTTGATCTCCTTCACATCTGAGAAAGATCTGTCTCAGTACTTCCCATTATCTTTTATTTCATTCTTTATAATTTGGGCTTCTCATATAATAGAAATCATGTGACATTTAAGTTTATCTAATTTATTTCACTTCACATTATGGTCTCAAGGTACATCTATTTTCCTACAAATGACTCAAGTTTATTTCTCCTTATGGCAGAATAGTACTCCATTGTGTATAAATACCACATTTTTTGTACCCATTTATTTATTGATGGACATGTAGGCTATTACCAAGATTTAGGTATTATAAATTGTGCTGTTATAAACAGGAGTATGTATACATCACTGTAATATGATGTCTTTAAATCTTTAGGAAGATACTGAAAGGTGAACAGGTGGGTCAAATGGCATTTCTATTTTTAGATGTTTGAGGAATCTCCATCTTCATTTCCACAGTGGTTGTACTAGGTTACATTCCCACCAACAACTTAGAAGAGTTCCCTTTTTTCCTGCAGCCTTGCCAGTGTGTTATTATTTGATTTCTTGATGATAGCTATTCTTTCTGGGATAAGATGGAATCTCAGTGTTGTTTTAATTTTCATTTTTCTAATGGTTAGCGATGTTGAGGAGTTCTTCCTATATTTATTGGCCATTTGACTTCTCTGAAGTGCCTATTCATTTCACTTACCCATTTTTTAATCGGACTTTTTATTTTGTGCCAGTCTAATTTTTTCAGTTTGTATATATTGTAGGTTTAAGTTCTCTGTCCAAGGAATACCTGGCAAATATTTTCTTCTCATTCTGCAAGTCTTTTTCCACTCAGTTGTTTATTTTGCTGTGCAGAAGCATTTTAATTTGATATGATCCCACTTGTTGATTATTGGTGTTACTTCTTGTGCAACTACATTGCACTAAGAAAGATTTTGCCTCTGCCTACAGCTTGAAGAGTTTTACCTATTTTATTGTTTAGGAGGTTATGTGTTTCTGTTTTCACACTTAGTTCTTTTATCCACTTTGATCTTAGTTTGACACAACAAGAGATATGAGTCTAGATTCAATCTTCAAGTCAGTAGCCAGTTTTCCCAAAACCATTTATTAAAGAGGTCCTTTCCTCCAGTTTATAGTTTTGGTCCCTGTTTGAAATCAAATAGATTTATTTAGGGTTAGTTTTACATCTATTCTATTTCATTGATCCTCATGTCTCTTTTTGTGCCAGTACAGTGGTACTTTGGTTCATGAGCTTAATTTGTTCCATAATTCTGGAGAAAATGGTCACACTATGTTTGTCCAAAAAAGATAGCCATCATTGTGTGATGAACTTGATGCAGAATTTGCAAACAAAAACAAAATTTTGCCATATGCTTCATTTGTAAACCAAATTGTTTGGAAACAACAAATTGAGGCAATATTACCATACTGTTTTTATCACAGTATCTTTGTAACACAACTTTAATTCTGAGATTGTGCTGCTTCCTGCTTTGCTCTTGTTACCCAGGATTGCTTTTGCTATTCTGAGTCTCTTCTGATTCCACATGAATTTTAAGATTGTTTTCTCCAGTTTTGTGAAGAATGCTGATGATACTTTGAATAGGATTTAATTAAATTTGTATATTAATTTTGCTAGGATGACCATTTAGATTATATATTGTCCTGTGAAGAGTGCAGAATCAGGCTAGGTCACTCTTGGAGGACCTAATTATTTTTCTTGTACAAATGTAATAGATTGCAGGGATGGACATACTTCTTTGTAGTTTCTGCTATCGAGAGGTAGAGTCTGCTTCCCTGCAAGTAGAGTGGTGTTTGATTTACTTTGAGTAGAAGAATATGATAACAGTGGCATTGTACCAGTTCTTAACCCTGAGAGACCTTGAATTTTCCACTGGTTGTTTTGGGGGCCTGGTGAACAAGACTGAAATATCCTGGTAGAGGGTAAGACTATATAGAGAGAATCAAGTCATCCTTACTATCACAGCCAAACCCCAGACTTGTGAGCCAACTAATCCAAGCTTGGTGTGTACCATAGATTTCTACCCTTGTGTTTGTGGGTAGTGACTGCATTTAAGATCTATTTTACATTCCAAGAGTCAAGCTGTGTTCAAAGCATCAAGTTGGACTTACAAGAGCAGTTCTTATTAAGACTGTGTTGCACATGAAAGCTATGCACGTGTGAGTTAGAAACTCAGTTATTACTCAATGAAGAGCAGGCTCTAGAGCAAGATTTGTCTCTAAGGGCTGTATTTATCTCCCCATGAAATGAAGGAGTCTAACTGGGCCCCATCATCCTGACATGCTCCAGTTCCAGCATTGTCTGCTATATCAGCACTCTCCAGTTCCTACTTGCATTAGAATCTGGCACAACTTTCTGCTACAACAGAAAATAATTTCTCCAGATAATGTCTATCTTCAAGTTTATATTATTTTATTTAGTTTTAATTATTTTAGTTGTTCATATACCAGCAATTCTTATTCAATATGCAGAAGTGTTCAGATATAATAATATCATTTATAGTCCAATAGTCAGATATAAACAATTATTAACAGTTTTAAAAGTTCAGCCTTATTTCTAATCATAAATGTATAAAAAATAGGACTTTAATATTCATTTTGTCTTACCAGTTGATTTTGTGACTAGGCAGATAGGTAAATGGAGATAGAGATATATGTTGAATGATGCTGCCTAATATCCTACGGATGTTCATAATTCATTGAACTTTCTACCTTTAATTACACATCTGGACTATTACCCTTTTCCATCTTATCAATAGTAATGTTGTGACAGATAGAACTGAATTCCCTAAATTGTGAAATAGACACTTAAAAAAGCAGGACACTGTGTAGAGCTTTAGTTACAATATTACTCAAATGATGAAAAGTAGGTCTGTATTTTCTGTGCTTCATTATGAATCATGTGTTAGGGTTAGTTTTCTAAGTTCATGTCTGAAGTGGGACACCAAAAATTCAATCAACAATGAAAGTGTCTAGATCCCCTACTGAATCTAATTAAAATGAGGGTCTCTAGAGCAACCTTTGGATGCAGAGCTAGTAAAAGCTTGCAAAGGTAAAATTTGTCTAATATATTAATTTTTTGACCTCATTAGAAAGGGACAAGAGAATACAACATTTTTAAAACCTTGTCTGCCTTACCTATAGATTATGGAAGAGCCAAAAATTCTGATGCACATTCTGAGATCCATAAAATGAGCATACAGAGAAATAATCTCCTGTTTTATCTGAGTCAGGCAGCAAACTTTCATATTGGATATAAGAGAAGATATACAAGTCCACAAGAAATGATGGAAGCAGGAGCTATGTAGAAGAAAAGAACCAAAAAAATCAGATCATACATAGCCCAAGTGCTAAGAATGTGTAGCACGTGTGCTTCACACATTGTTGAAGGTTATCTCTGTCCATATTCTGCAGATATTTTGATCTCTTCTAATTTTCCTTGACTCCAAAGAATTTTTTCTCCACTTCACACAATAGATTGGTCAAAGATTTTAATACCTTAAGTCAGGCAGGACTGAAAATATATACAATCATCTCTTTCCTTGCCCGTGTTTTTCACTAGCATCCTTGTGGTCCAGATCAATGTGTTATTTTGCTTTGATGGTACATAGCACACAGTACTAATAATAATCATTATTATTTACTATGCGTCAGACATTATGCCAAACAATTTACATATACAAGGTAATTAGTAAACTCTTTTTCTCCTTATAGGTTCCCTCTCCTTTCTTGGTTATCAGCAGGTAACTAGAATTCCTTTCTCTGCTTCAGAGTTCTCTGAATGGTGGGTATCATTATCTTTTTTAAATGATTACGTTGGAGAACATGTACTTGGTACCCTGGAAGGTGGGGTGAGAGAGTGGAATCATGTATGCTTAAAAAGAAGGGAGGGACCATTATACAGCACTTCCCTAGCCAGAAATTTTTGAAGATTAGGTAGAGGTGTGGGATGGTAAAATGTGAGATGTTTACATTTAATACCAGAAAAGACTCTGTCACACTTGCATGAATTGGTCACCCTGAATGAAGTAATAGCACTCATACAGAAGACAAGATCTTTACTGGAACAGTCTGCCATGTGCACCTAGTGGGAGGGGTGATCCAGGTGTAGGTGCTCCCAAATTTGCTGAAGATTCCCTCACTGCAATTGCAACCAGAAATAACAGAATAACTTGATCTTCAGACACCAATATTTCTGTCTCAGGAGAAACCAGTGCAGAAGGTTAGAGAATTCCCTATTTCCTGGTGTCACTATTTAATGAGCTACACATTGTGAGATGAACTGAGGATGCAGGCATGGCTAATACGTCATTGATCTTGAAGGACTAAGGAAGACAAAATAAAATGTACAGTATGGCAAAAGCTGCAATACTAAAATGAGAGGCAAGTTCAATAGGAGATAGTACCAGATAACAGCTCAGTATGATGAAGCCACTGAGCAGTTGGTCAACCACTACATCTGTGAGTTTCTATGGAATAAATAAAGGAAGTAAGGGCACATCAAGAGTTCTTCAAGAAGTTTGTAACTTAGTAGGAATTGTACTGCACATGCGCATTGATGTCCTGAGGTGATTCTAAGGGTACAGATGCAGTTCAAGTTGGTGTAATGGGAGAGAACAGAAATACTCATGGCCCAAGACAGAACCATAGGAACAAAACAGCTTGATTGCACCTCTATACAGGAAAGTTTTGAATCTATGGTCCATAGATAAAAGGAGCTTGGGAAATAAAATTAAAACTTTAAAACTTTAAAACCTTCAGAGTGAAAGTACATGAATGGATGAATTTCATGTGGTACGGCAGCCTCTTTTCCATACCTAGCTAGAGAAGATAATATTTTGAAGAAATAATGGAGGGGGAAAATGGAGAGCGACTTGATTATTTCTTGTCACCAGAATAATTTGATCTACCATGCTGCAGGCTTTTCAAATTTCACTCCAAAATTCAGACAGCATCTTCACCTTCACTGGTGCTGTTTCCTTCAAATTTTGCACTGATGAGTGCAGCTCCAGGCCTTGTTCCCTTCCTCACTAAGGACCAATATGGTTTGTTATATTTTGTAGGTCTTAATCAGTTTTGTTGAGTTTTCAGGTAAGATGTTTAAAACCTATTGAAAAGGTTTAACATCTTCCAGTGGAGAATGCCTGTATACTCCTTGAGGAGACACTTCTGGCTGCCATCTCTGCCTGGCACAGGACTTGCCCAAGGGGATGCACAATGACCATTCCACGAGTGAACTGTGGCAGTTAGACAAATGAAAAGATACAGGGTTTGCTCAGCTACTTTAAAAGTACAGGTCAAGCTTCTCAGAATGGTCAATAAATTAGAACAGTTCTGTCTTCTGCCTGATGGAGAGAACTCTTCATAAATGTGGCTGCCACTTAAATGCATTGCTTTTTGCTCATGAATTATCAACAGCATGGGCTTCCTGCAGGGCAGCTTTCAGGATCTGAGAGGAACAAATAGTTTGGTCAGGACAGCTCTTCCCCTAATAATGAATTTCTTTAATCAGGTATATTTTTTCAAGGAAAATATGCTGAGCCTAACATAACTAAATCATAGAAGAACTTCCTAGAAATCCTAGAACAGCAGCCTTTTATTCCCAGTCCCCAAATTCTCTCCCAAACTCGAAGGAACAATGCATATGTATCCCCATGTAGGGATTTAAAAATATGTAATGAAGCACAGAGCTGGCATCCCCTCATGGAGCACCCCTGGGAACAGGGAATAGCTTCCATCTTTGGATTCCCAACACTTTGTGTTCTCACTTCTGCAATGCTCTCCTTGCATTTCAGGTGGTTGTCTGGTTAGTTTGTTCTCCCACGTTAACCTCTGGGTTTTCCTAGGGCAAAATTAAGATGGAAATTTTTAATAATTATCTGTACTTATAAGCAATTTCTTATGTGATCTCACCTAAGTTACTTCACTCCGGTACTCTAAGAAGTAAACATTACCCATAACCATTTATTCAGTTCAAAGTGTAAGGAGCTTGGGCAAGGAAGGCAGTAGAGGGTTGATCCTGCACCTATACAGAATCCTATATTTCTACTTAGAAATAAGTAGATGGTGAGAAGGCCTGTGTTAAAGTGACTGTGATTATGAAGATGGTTAGAGGAGCTATCATTGAGAAAGGGAGTAGAAAATCCTAGAAAAAAGGGCTGGTATCTTTGATTTTGGAAACTGAGTTTGAAAATCCAGAAGGCTTGTGTGATTTTCTGTAACAGTACTTTTCAGCCCTTGTGTAGGTGTCAGCATGGAGACAGGAAATGTGTGGGTAGGTGTGACTGAAGGGCAGGGCTTGCGGGTGCTGATAACCTGTGTAAAATGAGGATCAAAATGGTGCAGCCTGCAGTCTAGTCTTTACAGAGAAGTCAGTGAAGGTAGGAAAAGCCTTGAAGGAAAGGCAGAAACTTGAGTTCTAAAAATGATTGATGCAGTGAGCTTGCACAACTCCTGAAGCCTTAAGAACTGAGTGATGGATTGAGTTGTCTGGAGTGTGATAATTGAAAAGTGTAAGAATTATTTTTTGCTTTTTATTTCATTGGTACATTTTAGGTATACATACCGATAACAAGCGGCATAGGAAGTTTAAACCTGTGCATGATATATCTTCATTCTTTTTTTCCCATTTCTTTCCACTCCCTTCAACTCTTCTTCCCTGCTATTTACATAAGTTTTGTTTCCATTTTCCCCTTCTATCCTTTTTTTCTTGTCACTTTCCTTTTCTTATCCTCCATTCCCCTTCTCATTTGAACATTGTCTTCCCATTTCTCAATATCTATTATACATTTTAGTCTTTATTCACACTTTCAGTTTCTCATACAGAGAAACAATGCAGTATTTACATATGTGTGTTTGATTTATTTCACTTAAGAGAATGGTCTCAAGGTGCATTCATTTAGCTAGAAATGTCTCATGCTTATTCTTCTTTGCGGCAGAGTAGTACTCCATTGTATAAAAAATACAGATCTTAATCTCTTCATCTATTGATGGGCAATTGGGCTGTTTTAAAGATTTGGCTATTACAAACTGTGCTGCTATAAACATGGGTGTGCATATATCATTGTTGTGTGATGTTTTTAATTGTTTTGGGAAGATACTAAGAAAAGGAATAGCTGGGTTGAATGAAACCTCTAGTTTTAGTTTTTTGAAGAATCTCCACACTGATTTTGCATAGTGATTGAACTAGCTTACACTCTCACCAACAATGGAGAAGAGTTCCTTTTCCCCAAAGCCCAGTCAGAATTTGTTATTGGGTGATTTTTTGATAATAGACACTCTGGAGTGAGATGGAATCTCAGCATTGTTTTAATTTGCGTCTCTTGAATGACCAGTGATGTTGAACACTTTTTCATATATTTATTTGCTGTTTGTACTTCTTCACCTAGTCATTTCAGATGCCCATTTCTGGATTGTGTCCTTAAATTTGGAGGGGGTAGTTTTTTGTGTTCTTTATATATTCTAGATATTAGTCCTTTGTCTGAGGTACAGCTGGCAAAATTTTTCCCACTCTCTGAGTTGTCTTTGCACTTTGTTGGTAGTTTCTTTTCTTGTACAAAAGATTTTTAATAAGATAAGATCCCACTTGTTGAATCTTTGTGATAGCTCCTGTGTGATATGGGTTTTGTTCATAGTCTTTGCCTATAGCAATGTCTTCAAGAGTTCTACCTATTCTATCTTATATCAGATTTAGTGTTTCTGTTTAATATTTAGGTCTTTGATTTATTTATACTTAGTTTAACTCTTGGAAAAAGGTCCGGGTCTAGTTTTAATCTTCAGCATGTGGAAATACAGTTTTTCCAGCATCATTTATTAAAAAGGCTATCTTTCTTCCAGTGAATGTGTTTGGTCCCTGTCTTAGTTACTTTTCTCTCATTGCTGAGACTAAATACCTGATGTCCAGAATTATGGAAGGAAAGGTTTATTTAGCTCTCAGGAGTGACAGTTTATAATGGCAGAATAAAACAAACGCATTAAGTGCAAAAAAAAAAGGGAAAAGCAAACCTCTTTTCCTTCCTTACATTGTAAGCACGCTACCATTGCCTATGGTGGGTGTAGCACTCACACCATCTCTGTGTCCTCCTCTTGTACAGGATGAGGATGTTTACAAAGTGAAGACCATGGCCCCTTGCTGAGTCATTTAGTTAAGCTTCTACATTTTTGAATTCTCAAGTTGTCACAGTGTATCAACTATTACAGTCCTTTTGTCAAAGTTAAGGTTAAAAAGTGTGTTTGAAGTTGTTTCTGTGTATTTTAATGTGTTCCATTTATTCTAGGGTCTATTTTTTTCCCCCAGAACCATACAGTTTTCAGTCACAGTAGTTTTGTAGTGTAATTTCATTTCAGGAATTGTGAAGCCCCCTGCCTTGCCTTTTGTTGTCCAGTATTGCTTTTGCTGTTCTAGCTCTCTTCTAGTTCCGAATGAATTTTGAGATTGTTTTCTCTAATTCTGTGAGATATGCTATTGGATTTTAATTGGGTTTACACTAAATCTATATAACAACTTTGGAATTATGGCCATTATTACTATATTGATTCTTCCTATTCAAGAGCAAGGGATATTTTTCTATTTTCTGATATCCTCTTTGATCTCCTTTTC
Organism: Chinchilla lanigera; assembly: GCF_000276665.1. Lineage (NCBI taxonomy): Eukaryota > Metazoa > Chordata > Mammalia > Rodentia > Chinchillidae > Chinchilla > Chinchilla lanigera. The sequence continues at coordinate 3,234,098 of NW_004955421.1, read as the reverse complement.
CAGTGTACTGTAGTTTTCAATGTAAAGTTCTTTTACTTCCTTCATTAGATTGATTCCTAGATATTGTTCCCTTAATTTCTCTCTCAGTGAGTTTGTTAGTTCTGTACAGGACTGCTATTGATTTTTAAGTGTGATTTTGTATCCACTTATGGTATCCTGAAATTGGTTATTAAATCTAAAAGTCTTTAGTGGAGTTTCTGAGGTCTTCTATATAGAGTATCAGATCATTTGCAAATAATGAAAATGGAACTTTTTCCTTTCCTGTTATTCCTGTTATTTCTTTATCTTGTGTAATTGCTGAATAAGAGTGGTGACAGTGAGCATCCTTGTCCTTTTCCTGATTTTAGAGTGAAAGCTTTCAGTTTTTGTACATTTAGTTTGTCACAGATGGCTTTTATCATATTGAGGTAAAGACCATCTATTCCAATTTTCTGTAGGGTTTTATCCTGAATTGGTTTTGGACTTTGTCAAATGCTTTTTCTGCATCCATTGAGATAATAATATGGGTTTTTTCCTTAGCTCTGTTAATGTGGTGCATTACATTTATTGATTTTCATATGTTGAACCATCCCTGCATCCCTGGGATTGATTTCATGTGGTCCCTTACTATTTGTAAGTGGTCCCTTACTATTTGTAAGAAATCTTTCTTTTCATGCTTGCTAACTGCAAGCCTGCCTTCTATATCTGAGGTTCTGTCCTCACATTGGCTCATTCTGATTTATATACTTTCAATGGAATTTTTAATTTTCTGTATATCTGTTTGAATCTACTTCATGGATTCCATTTCTTTCTTTTTTGAGTGTTCATGGTTTCGATCATTTTGCTAAGCTTTTCTATTTTTTAATCTGTATCTGCTCTAGAGTCACTAACCATGTCTTTCGTTATGGTTACCTCCTCTGTAGTTATCTGAGAAATTATTTCTGATTTGATTTACTTCTGCTGTTACCACTTCAGAGAGTTCAGATGGGTGGTTTCAGAACTGTTTCACTGCACTGCCCCCTAGGTTTCCCTTTGGTGAGCTGGAGGTTGCATTTTGTTTAAGTGTCTTCTCATTTTCATTTTAAAAATTTAATTCCTGGGTTCATGCTTGTAAATTGTTCATTGTGACTAGCTGTATTGCTAGTACTTAGATCCCTTAGGAAATGACTTCTTTACACAGATATCTTCTAGATGTAACTGGCTTTTGGGTTTTGGGTTTTTTTATTTTTTTATTTTTAAGAGAACAAAACATAATCAAAAACATTAGAAATGATACAGAATTCCAAAAAACAAGGTGATAGGATTCAACAGTGGTTGTTATATTGCATATTGTTGTCTTCAAAGTAGTTATTCAGATTACCAGATATAAGCATGCAAAACTGGTGAAAAGAAGCATTAACTGTTCCTTTCAATAAACCAATAGAAATTAGCAATACAATTATCTTAGCTATCATATATATATATATATATATATATATATTCCTTTCTTTCTTTTTTTTTCCTTCCTTTTGAGCAGTTTATTTCCCTTTCACAATACCTATTGTACTGTTAGGATTTTATCTACTTTTTCAGGTTCTTACACTAGTGGCACAATACAATGCTTACACCTGTGGGTCTGATTTATTTCACTTATGAGTGTGATCTCTAGTTGCATCCATTTACCTATAAAAGCCTTGAGTTGTTCTTTATAGCTGAGTAATACTCTGTTATATAAAAATATCACATCTTTTTTATCCATTCCTCAGTTGATGGGCATTTGGGTTGTTTCCAAGTTTTAGCTATGGTAAGATCTTACTACTATTTATTGGGGATGAGAAGTTACTTCCTTCTTGGCCCAAACCCCTAGTTCTATGGTACTGGCTTATAGCATTGTCTATGACCCTTAGGCAATATCTGTCTTGGTATACCAGGAAAAACACCTGATTAGAGCAATTATGTCATCTTGGCTAATGTAGTATAATCAGCAATAACAATAGTATTAGCACAGCCTAGATAATAACACACTATGGTAGGTATTAATTTGCTATCTTTAAATGTATGAACTAGATTTGCAGTTATGTAATGAAATTTAAATTGAACCAGCAATTTGTATACAGTAAATATGCCCGCAATATAGTGATTTTACCTTTAATGCAGAAAATCTGAAAGAGGTGATAGGGAAAAATAGAAAAATAGAAGAGTAAGAGATTAGAAGCAAGGGTGAAGGACAAGGGAAAATTACAGAAACTTTGGGAAACTGGTGAAGAAGAAAGGAAGGAAAGAGAGAAGGAAGAAATAAATAATGAACAGAACAGAAGAACAAAAACAAAAAAATTAGAAACTATGTTCACATTCATATAAAAATAAGAATAAATATAATAAAACAAAAGCAAAAACAAGAAAAGAAAGAAAGAAAAAAACTGGAAAGAATGTTTGCTTCAATGCTTGTCTCTGCAGTCACTCACTGGTAGACAATGTGAGCAGAGTCCAGATATGAGTTGATTAAAACCAGTAAGCAGCCATAGCTTTACAGCAGGGTAGTGGACAATCCCACAAAGCCTGTACCTTTAGTTTCGCTGAAATTCAGGCTAGTTTCTGGCTGTGCAGCTGGAACTGATTGCTCAGCTTAGAACACTCTGTGGGCTTTCTGCTGGCTTGGATTTAGCTCCTGGCCAGCTTGATCTTGGGGATTTGAACTCAGTCGCCTCATCCTGACGTGAGCAGCCACCAGGTGGAGCCAGCAGTTGCTCTGAGAGCTCAGTTGCCCCTCTCCAAGACGGCTACCAGTCAATTACCCTCTCCTGGGGGAAGTCTCTACCCAGGTACCTCTCCAGCCACGGAGTTCACTGTGTCCACATCTCCATTCCACTAGTGTGTTTCTCCATGGAGGCCTCTGGGGTCACCAGTAGTCACTGAGTCTGCAGGTTCAAGTCGTCTCTCCCATGCAGTGAGTCTGGGCTCAGGGAGGAAACACCACCTTCTGCCCTCTTCTTCCTCATTGAGGTCTCTATATTCACTCTCCCTCGGGCTTCAGATACTTCAGATATTAGCCTCAGATTCTAGCTTCAGATACTTCCTGGGTCCTGGGGACCCAATTCTCCATTTCTGCTCTTGCACACATTGCTATATTCCAGCATCTGGACCACAAATCTCAGAGAGGTGCCCTTTTTGGAAATAAATATTCTGATCACCAGAGAAGAGGAGTAGATATATTACATAAAATGGCATTAAAATATGAGATCATAGGTCTCTTAACTGTAAAGTAGAGAGGCATGAAAGATATAGATAATGTCATTGCTAAGCAGATAAGTGACCTTAGGTAGGAAAGAAGAAAATTTGAACTAAGGAGGTGGAATTGAGGGGAAAAACGTTGCCTTAGAGGTAATATGGAGGTAGACTTTGTGTGTGGTTGAATACAGTGGGAAGTAAAATGGCAACAGTTTACAAAGCATTGCTATTTTCTGAGTTTAGGAAGGATGGAGGAGAAACAGACTGGAATTGACACATCCTTTAAGGTTTAGTCAGGAAAAGGGAGTGAAAGTATTGCAGGAAAAAAAGCACTCGTGGAGGGATTAGAGTTTACATAAATCTGACAGCAGAGAATGAGTGTCCGGAAGTGCACGGTAAGAGAGGTAGGCACCAATCAGCCTGAAGCACTATCATGCATAAACAACAGCTCATTAGAATATCTGTAGGACTGGGGTTATCGGTGGAGAGCTTTGTGAAGATGTCTGTGAAAGACTTGTGTCTATGGAAATAGCTGTCTCCATGGATCTGGAGTATAGGACATGGGAATAGGATTGGGACACTGTTGTCTGTAAGGTGGGTGCTGGGCAGAAGAGCTGAACATAAGATACAATTAGAGCAAGGTAGCACTGCAGCCTACCAGATTCCTCTTAATATCTGCTCCTCACCATCTCTGACAGGCACTATCTTCTAAATGTGGTTCCCTCAGCTATGCACAATTAGATCTATGTGTTTGGAGCTTAGGAAAAAAATGTGCACTGGAAAAACTGATGGCAACATAAATCAACAACAAACTAATGAAAGACCAATTAGAAAAGAGAAAGCAGAGCACACAACAAAGGAGACTGAGTGTTTAAAGTTATGTGAGGAAACATCCTGGGACAGCACAACGGGAACCAAGGAAGGAAGTTCAAGGAAGGGCCCGTGTTCAGCAAAGCCACGTTCAGAGTTTGGGGAGACAAGTTATGCTGCACCGCGAGAAGAGAATCATTGGCCTGGCAACACTTCTGCCTTCTCAGAGTCATTTGTCTGCCCTGTTCCTTCTGAAAGAACTGACTAGTCTGGTTCTGGGTCTTACATTCCCCACAGAATCCTCCCAGAATTTCATGTGCTAAGAAAAGGCAGCAGTGCAGGATGTTTGGGTCTAGGCCAAATGCATTATTTATAAACCTCTATTTATGAAGGGAAAGCATCTGAAAAAGTGACCAGATCACTTCCTTTCTAGTAAAGGCATTCCATAGCTAAAAGTTCATATTAAGGTGTCTGACCTACATTTTTTCATATAACTAACCTATATATATATATATATATATATATAATATGCTTTCTCCCTATCAGTAACATTTCTCTGCTTTATTATGCCACTCAAATAATTGGACTATAAATGAAGAAAGCTCTTATTATCTGTTTGAATATTTTTATAAGCTTTGAAAATTTTATTTAGCATATAGTATTAAATGTTCAATCATATGATTAAATCCACAAGTTACTTTGTCTTCTACTTGACTCTAAATTGAAGTTTTGTGTTTCTATTGTACATTCTTTCATAATTTTGTCAGATACAGCCCCTGCAATTACATTTATCTGGTTGTTTAAAAATCTTGTAAGTAGAGAACAATTTGAAAGAAAAATAAAATATGAAGCTTTTAGTGCTATAAATTGGTCTTCTGGGCCTTAACTATAGGATGACAACTATTTATGCCTAACCCCCTGGAATAGAATTTTTAAATCTAGTACTACATCCTTTGAAATATGTTCTTGTTTGTTCTGCCTCCTGCCTTCCAGAGGGAAGTTTCATGGAATAGTGTAAGGAACTGAGCAAAATATGCATAAGTGCTAACTCTTCTTTTTTTCATTTTTTAATTTTAAAGGTAAAAGAACAAAAACATCTTAACAAACATATATACATTTAGAAAATAACATAAAAACAATACAAGCAATACAGAATTTCAGGCAAGGTGATAGGAAATGAACAATGGTTGTTGTATTACGTATTGATATCTTCAAATTGGGTACTCAAATAAACAAATATAGACATGTAATATTGATCAAACATGTAAGCATTAACTGTTCCTTTTTCAGTAATACAACTATGTTAGCTATCTTGTGTATACATATATACATATTTTCCCCTTCTTTCTTCTCTCTTTTCCCTCATCCAAATTGTTCTTTCATTTTGAGCAGTTTCCTTTCATGTCACAATGTCTGGCTCTTCTACAGAATAATTCCAATTTATTTATTTTATGCATTCAAATTTAGACTAAAGATCTTCTACCTTTGTACGTTAATAATAAGACAGTATGAAATATTAATTTTATTCATAAAAGTGTATTCTTTACCTGGAAAATTAATATATTCTTTTTAGTAGCAATTTTTATTAGTACACATTTGCAGTAAATAATGAACACATTCATTGTGAGAGGCTTGAACATGTACATAATACATCTCATTTTTTTATGCCTTTTCACTTCCTTCTTTCCAACCCTTCTCCTTTTCCCCATTTACAAAAACTCTGTTTCCTTTTTTTTTGCTAGCTATTCCTCAGGGGATTAATATCTAGACTATGTAAAGGCTCAAAAATATTAGGCCCCACAAATTCCTTACCAGTCTAATTATTTAAAACAGAATGACCAAAATTACACATTTATTAATTTTTATAACAGGAAATATAAAAATGACAATTTTAACAAATTTACTCCATACAAGAATCTAAAATGACTCCTGAAGTGACACTGCCTGAAATAGTCAGTATATAAACAAATGCGCTGTCTGGGTGACACTCAGGATAAACTGTTAAGTGGTTTAAGAGCCACTGCAAAAGTGCACATCTGGAATGATAGACACTTTTCAGATGAAGAATTACAAATGGCTAATAAGCACGTGAAAAAATACTCGGCCTTGCTGGCCATTGAAGAAATGCAAATTAAAACAACACTGAGATTCCATGTCACTGGAGAAAGAACGGCTATCATTCAGAAACTGACTAACAATGCACACTGCTGAGGCTGCAGGGAAAGAGGAATCCATCTCCATTCTTGCTGGGAGTGTAAATTGATGTAACTACTATGTGAATCCACATGGAGATCCCTCAAAAAACTAAAACTAGAGGCTCTGTTTGATCTGATTATTCCCCTTCTAGATAACTTCCTGAAAGTTAAAGACATCATTAGTGATATATGCATACCTATGTTAATATCAGCACAATTTATAATAGCTAAATCTTGGAATAGATGAAGTATTCTTGTATATGTTTTAGGAATTCAGAAATCCAACTTTTTATTTTTTCCATATTTTACAGTGTAAGTCACAAAACATGACTAATAAAACTACACTTTGTATTGCTTCAGGACTACATCCATTCGTACATGATATGCTTGTCATATACCAGATTTCCATATACTGGAAGTTACTTTTTTCTGGGGTATCAGTTTTGACCTAGGGATCCAGATCCATACAACTATTCCTATATTAGTGGTGAGGAGTTTGTATTAATATACCTTTATTCTAAGTTTTGCTGTTTTGATATATTATTATTTGGATCTGGAAAATCTTCCAAAGGAAGATCCAAGTAATAATATATCAAAACAGCAAAACTTATGTGTTAAAGGCTCAGTCTTTAGCTTGGTGTTGAAAGAAATTGGCAGAGACTTTCAAGAAATAGGACCTAATGTTAGTTTTTAGGCCAACCATATAGTGATGTATTGGATCCATGGTCTCTTTCTCCTTTTCATCCTGCTATGAGGTGAATGGGTTTTCTCTGCCAAAAACTCCCACCATGATGTAGTGACTTGTGATGTGCCCCAAAGCAATAGGTCAAGGGACTATAGACCTTTTTCTTTTAAAGTTGATTATGTCAAGTGTTTGTCTTAGCAATCAAAAGCTGTCTAACAGCATTTCTCCACTTTTTGTTACATATTTTGGCATTGAATCACTACTGTTGGACACTTCTTCCTTATGATCTTTGAATCAGTGATATTAAATACTTAGATGAGTTTGGCAAGAGTGTATATATTTACAACACTGAATTATTTCATTCATAACCCTCCACTTCATTCATTTTCTCTTACAGAATACTTGACAATTTCTCCCTAAAGTTCACATTTATCTTTGTTAGATTTTTTTCCCCAAGTATCTTATATTTCTTATTCTTACTATAAATGGGAATTTAAAGAACATACATCTGATCACTATTGGTAGATAAGAATGCTATTAATTTTTGTAAATCATTTTGTACCCAGAAACTCATTCATTAGTTCTCATACTTTGTCTATGTAGATGAACATAAAATCTGTGCTTAGTTGTTCAGCTTTGCTGTACTGCTTTATCACCTCCTGTCCTCACCTCACTGGCCCCAACTTGTTGAATTATTAGTGTTCTTTGGAGTTGCACTGTTTTCTTATCCTTAAGTTTGATGGTGCCCATGTTTTTGTTTGTATCTGATGATGACTGCCATATACTTTCTCGCTTTTTTCTGTGAGCTCATTTCAATAGTAATCTGCTCTGTACAGGTATTATTGGTTTTTAGCTCATAAAGACCACTCTAGGCCATTTCTGAGTTGTGTTTTCTTCAGCTTTTGTGCTTTATAAATTCTAGACAAGTATTTTCACATCACAGAGGTATTGGAGATTTGGGGTTCCCACTGTACCAAGCTATCATCTAGTGTCTTTGGTTACTTCTTGCTTGCTCTGTTGCTTCCCTGTACAAGGACGCTTACCTATTCCTGTGTGCTATACTGGGCTGGTCATGTCAGATTTTACTAATGGGAACACGCTGCTCTGCCTTCCAAATTTATGGAGGGAGCTCAGGAGGTCAGTGTTCTTAGATGTCATATTTTTACTACCTCTCTCAGAGATTTTTAAAAAAATACACGCATCTTCTTGAGGACTATACCTCATTTTAGTTACTCTGATAAAGCAATCAATTTTAGCTTCACTTATAACTGAAAAGGTTTCCTTCTAAATTTCTGGCACCAGCAAAATGACTTTATTTAATTTTGAGCATGGCTTTCTACTTTATATTTTGAAAATGTATTTTATTCTGTGTGTGTTTATTGTTTTGGAGAAAGAGTCTCAATAAACACTGGTTCTTTTGGTCTACAGATATGTGTATTTAAAAAAAGATGAAAAAGCACAAAATAGAGAATGACCATTGGCATTTAGGCAATGGATTTTTTGTTTGTTTGTTTGTTTGTTTTTTTCTAGTACCGGGGATCAAACTCATGGCTTTGTGCTTGCTGGTCAGGCGCTGTGCCACTGAGCTAAATCCCCAGGCCCTAAAAAACGGATCTTATAAAATGTTTAAGATTACTGAAAAACTTAATTCTCCTCAGTAATGGTGCATTTCCTCTAAAATCTTGTTCATAGCATTACTCTCTAGCATCTATGAAAAAGAAAGTAATCAGAAAGTTTCAATCAATGGAATTCCATACAATAATGGAAGGCTTTTAGAATACAAGAAATTTCAAATTGAATCTGAGAATTCTTTCTTTAAATAAAGGAAATACAACAATGATACTATTTGGAGAATAGTGTTATTGAGTTGATCCAGCAAATTATTTCAGGTAAAGAAGCACATTTTTTAACATATAGCACCATGTCTGCTAAAATGTTAATATTTTTTGAGAATTTGAAAATATAAACTCAACATTTAAAAATATGTATTTAATGAATTTACTAAATATAGAATTTTAAATCTATAATGAAAATACATAGTGCAGATAGTGACTATAGGTTTGAGTGAAAAATCATAGTAACTGGGGAGAAACTTATGGTACCTTCCTCCTTAGAATTTTCTGATTATTTCAAGTTCTTTTATGAATTATGTTTGCTAATATTTTTTAAAATGTTAATATTCTTCTTCCAGGGGCTGGGGATTTAGGTCAGGGGCACAGTGCTTGCCTAGAAAGCACAAGGGCATGAGTTCAATTCCTGGTACTGGAAAAAAAACAAAACAACAACAACAAAAAAATTCTTCTTTCAGCCCTGAAACACAAAGACTGTCAGCTTATGTTTCTGTACTGGGAGAATCCTGGAATCTTTTTTATTGATTAAGTTTATACATTTTAGGTGTATGTAATGATCACATTCATCACAGGGAATTTGTACCTGTATGTAACATAACTTGATCCTTTTCACCCCATTCCCCTAGTTGTCCTTCAAACTCTCTTCCCCTCTTATTTACAAAACCTTTGTTTCCATTTTTTCCTTCTTTTCTCATTTTTTTCTTTTCTCTTCCTTCCTTTCCCCCTCCTCTCTCCCTAGTTCCCCTTCCCATTTGAACATTTTTTTTCTTATTTCACAATATTTCTTATACATTTTGGTCCTTGAGAAACTGAAAGAGAATCCTGGACACTTCTTGTCTGGTGACATCCTCACTTTATGACAGAGTCCTGAGTGGACTGTCAAAGTTCTCATCTCTCACTTCTGTCTTAGCTCTGAAACCTCATTCTTTGGGATTCCATGAGGTGACAAATGACATTTTTGTGTTGGTTGGAAACCATCAAGATTTGGGGGAAAGATCTTAAAAAAAAAAAAAAAGAAAAGAAAACAGAGGATAAAAAGTGAGTAAAGTTTATTCTTAAAGATCATCACGTTCTGCTTAGCTATTTTATTTTTTTATTTTTATTTATTTATTTATTTATTTTTTTGGTTTTTCTCCGGTACCAGGAACCGAACTCACGACGTTGCGCTTGCCAGGCAGGTGCTTTGCCGCTGAGCTAAATCCCCAGCCCTAGCTATTTTAAATTTAAGGGATGTAATCAACCCACAGTTTGTAAAGCAAAATAGTAAGGTAGAAAGTATGTAGGTATCAGAATCTAATGGAACTGACTGGAACTTACTAGATGACTTGGATTCATTGCTTTCAAATAGATGATAACAATCTACCCTTGCTAAGTCCTTAGTAGCGCATAAAGTTAATACATATCTAGCATATGGTGCACTATACATCCTGAGTAAAGGTTAGTGCTATTTATATTTTTTTCTGGTATTTCTAGAGACAAAGAAGCTAAAAAGTAAGTATTTGGACAGAAAAACAAAGAAACAACAAGCAAGCAAAGAAAGTGAGCAATTTTGATCCTTTAAGATGAATAGCTATTAAGATCAGCAGATTCTCATCCTGGAATAATTTAAGATCAAATGAAAATAATCTGCCTCAAGAAACAAGGTTATTTCTTACTTTAAAAAGACCACAAAACATTGTGTAAATTTTAAATATTGTAATTGTTATAAAACCTTTGTATATAATATAAATTTTAAAGATTATACCTCATTCCTTTGTAAATAAAAACAGAAGCATCAATTTTTTTGTTTCTTTCAGAAATTTAAAAATACATCAGTACAAGCAAACAAAGATTATATAAGAGTATTTATACTATAATCTTGCTCCTTGGGTAGCAGACAGCAGGGGACAATACAAGATATTTAAAGGTTCAATGTATAATTTATGTGCAGGGCTATTTTTGCAGGCTGTATAGCAAAGGAGATGGGAAGTCATTGACAAAAGTGAAATAAAAATGGAGCTTTGATTGATCTCAAAATAGTTTTCCCCAAAGGAAGTCCCATGCATTCCATGTTTCCTGTCTCAACAATATTGGAAGGTATAGCTATTTAAAAGTCTTACATAACTGGTGGAGGTAAGAGTCAAGCAAACTCTACCTGAAAGCAGAATCATGATTACCAGAGTTTGAAGAGGGTGTACTGGAAGAGGGTCAAAAAAAGGGGTAGTGTTATTAGTGGAGGACACATACTGGGAAGCAGGAAGAACATGTTCAAATAGGAAATAGAACAAGGGAGGCAGGAATAGGAAAATAAAAAAGAATAAAAGAAAAATTGAAAAACAGCTTTTGTACATGGGAAGGGGAAGAAGGTTTGAAGGGAGGAGAGGGGAATAGAAAAAATAGAATCAAGATATATTATGTAGAAGTACACATTCCTGGACTGGGGATATAGCTCAGTGGCATAAGCACCTGCCTGGCAAGTGCAAGATCGTGAGTTAAAAAAAAAAAAAAAAAAAAAGTACAAATTCCCTATGGTGAATGCGATCAATATGTGTGTACTAATAAAAAAGTAAAGCTTGGGGCTGGGGATTTAGCTCAGCGGCAAAGCGCCTGCCTGGCAAGTGCAAGGTCATGAGTTCAGTTCCTGGTACCGGAGAAAAACCAAAAAAAAAAAAAAAAAGTAAAGCTAAAAAAGAAAAGGGCAGTTGTATTTGATTAGTCAGTGCTATATGCCTATATGGAAATATCATACTGGGTCACACTAATGTGTGTAATTTACACATGTTAATGAAAAAAAACCACTGGTAAAAGGCCTGAGACATCATGCATGCTCAGAACATATCAGAAATGATGATGATATTATGTTACACCAATAAAGTACAACTTACAATAATGAGGGAGGTGGTAAGGTGGGGTAGGAGTACAGTTAGGAGGAATAAAAAGAATCAGGCAAAATTCATTTCCCCTTCAGAAGAGGTCATGCAAACATCAACCTTTTGGCCACAATCTGTGACCCATAGTTTAAAGTTGGAACATTCCAAAACAGAGCTCTAGAACGTGTTGCTTAAAGAGCCAAAGCTTAATCAATACTACACACTGGTTACATATAGTGCCACCTATAGTAAGAGGTGGCCAATTAAAAAATTATAAGATGAGTTTGAAAAAATCAACAATTTTTCTTCTTAGGGGTGCTGTAAGAGAGTTACAATTGGGCTTGAAGCAATGGATACTTGTTGAGTTCCTGATGTGAGTCAGGCACCCTTCTAAGCTCTGGGCCCCTTGTGGTAACATCCTTTGGAGTTTAGATTAGGACATGGAGACAGATAACTAGCAAGCAATCACTATGTATGGCCAAGATAATTTTAGGAATAAATTCTATAAGGATGTTGTTATGGTTTGTGTCTGGGTGTCCCCCTAAAGCCTCATGCGGTCATGGGGCAGGCTTTTAGAGTTTGATTGATTATGGATGTGAGAGCTACACCCTCCCTGGGGTGGATAGTTTGCATATGTAAGGGAGAGGAAGAGGCTACTTGCCGTCATTCCTCCCTTTTGTGCTTGTTGCTTTTGTTGTGTTTTGCCGCCATGAGCTGAAGCCCTCTGCCATGTGCCACTCTGCCTTGTAACCTGCCAAGTATGGACTGAAACCTCCACAAACTGTAAGCAAAATAAATCCTTCCTTCCTTAATTTTAGGCATCAGTTATTTTGTCCCAGCAATGAGAGAAAAGTAACCAAGACAGAATTTGGTACCAGGAGTGGGGTTGTTGCTGTGACTATACTTGACCATGTGGTTCAAGAGCCTTTGGAAATTGCTTGTGGGAAGTGTTTGGAAAGGTTCAGAGGTGTTGCCTGAAAGAGAAGCGCTAGAACGCCTTCGGCTGTTCCATCTGGGAGATTCTGGTCAGAGCTCCGAAGACCAGAAGGCTGATAGAAATCTTGCAGGTAAAGACCAGGTTCGGGAGGTTTCTTCTGGGAAGAAGGACTTCATTGGTTGTTGGACTCCATTGGTTGTTGGCAGAAAGTTTGTCTGCATTTTGCTCATGTCCGAGAACTTTGCCTAAGGCTGAGATTAAGGGTGGCAGCGGACTGGTTAATCTAGCAGAAGAAATTTCAAGGCAGTCACACGGTGGGGAAGTGGCATGGCTATTGTTGGGGGCTTTTAGCCAGATTTATATTGAGAATCAAGAACAAAGAGCCCAGCAGGATGATTTAAAATGTTGTGAGTTTGGCCAGAAAGGAAGCTTCAGTAACGCTATGGACTGCAAAGATAAGGCTGAGGTGATCTCTATTGCTGAGAAGGAACAGGAGAATAGAAAAGATGGCCTGAGGGCATCACAAGAAGCAGCAAGTCTCCACCCTTTGCAGCCTCAAAACTGCAAAGGTGACAGACCTTGCCTTGAGAAGAAAGCTGCTGAGCGCCATGTTCCAGAATGGCGGCGGCGGCTGCACCAGGTTCCAGAATGGTGGCAGCATAGAGGATTTGTTCCTCAGAATTGGATTCAGAGTGCCCAGCAATCCAGGCACTCAACCCCTGTGGCCAAGAGAGAGGAAAACTTGGCTACTGCTCCAGGTGGCAGCAGACCTTGGCATCATCCATGTGGCCCTGGCTTTAAGTGCATAGAGAATGCAAGAGTTCTAAGGTTAAAGAGGCTTCCACCCAGATTTCAGAAGGTCTGGGAGGCCAGGCAGTGTGCCCCTGAGGGGGTAGTGTGTGAGGCTGTGAGTGTGAAGCAAAAGGGGCACTGGAGACCTCAGAAGTTTAGAAAAGCCAGGACCGTGGATCATCTAAGGAAAGCTGCAGGGAGGGAGCAAAGCAGGCCTAAGAGAGAAGCTGTGGAAGCTGTAACCCCCCGAAGTGCCACAGGGATCTACTCATGCAAGCCCTTTGGAGCTCACAATGTGCAACAGATTGCTTCAGATGCTGCATGTGGAATTACAGGACATAACATTAGCCCTGCTGGATTTTGGACTTGCTTTGGTCCCAATGCTCTGTGTCCCCCTGTTTGTACCTTTTGGAATGGTACTGCTTATTTTATGCCATTGAATGTTGGAAGTGTTTAACTTTTCATTTGTATGGGGTGGTCACAGCTAAGAGTTTGCCTTACATCTCGGAGGAGACTTGGGACTTGGACTTTTCAGCAGTGCTGCAACTGTTAAGACTTTGGCAACTCTTGCAGATAGACTAAACGCTGTTTGTGTGAAGGGATGGACATGAGTCTTTGGGGGGCTAGGGGTGGAATGTTATGGTTTGTGTCTGGGTGTCCCCCCAAAGCCTCATGCGGTCATGGGGCAGGCTTTTAGAGTTTGACTGACTATGGGTGTGAGAGCTACACCTGCCCTGGGGTGGATAGTTTGCATATGTAAGGGAGAGGAAGAGGCTGCTTGCCACCATTCCTCCCTTTTGTGCTTGTTGCTTTTGTTGTGTTTTGCTGCCATGAGCTGTAGCCCTCTGCCATGTGCCACTCTGCCTTGTAACCTGCCAAGTATGGACTGAAACCTCCACAAACTGTAAGCAAAATAAACCCTTCCTTCCTTAATTTTGGGCTTCAGTTATTTTGTCCCAGCAATGAGAGAAAAGTAACCAAGGCAGACCTTAAAGTCAGGCAGCAAGGCAGTGCACCTAGACAATGTGACTTGCAGGGCATGGTTTTGAGACTCCTGAGGTTAGAGGACTACCCAAGTTCATAAGGCCAGTTCTGTCCTTCATAACACTAGCAGATGTCAGGGCCCTCTAAAGAGTGTACTCTCTTCCACTCAGCTCATGATCGGTTGAGCCATGACACTATACACGACTATGTGGCCCTTTCACTTTTGCAAGGAAGCTGCAATTGATGAAGGTAAAAATTACACTAGCAATTTCTATGGTATTTGTAACAGCTTCCCATTTCCTGTACAAACAGCCCTCATACAATAACTTAGAAAAGATGAAAATATGAACAGTAGCAGTTGTCCAAACAAATAACATACCAAATCCTGGGCTAAGGACAAAGGAGCGAAGTCTCATAATTTCACTCATGAAGAAATAAGTATTTGATGTTAGCTGAAATGACCTCACAATTTTTGAGAGTAAAAATAGTGTTAGTAAGAAATTTAACAATCCATTTCAATAGTTATAAAAAAAGTTAGTTCTTTTACCCAAGAATTTTAGTCCTGGGAGTGCAAACAAATTTTAAATTATAAAAGTAGTACTTACACATGAATATATCATTTATGACACTATCTATAATGTATGGGAATAAACAAAGTGAATATTTAAAAATGAAGACAAATGGCAGATTATCTACAGAATGGACTCGATAAATTATTGGACTGACATTTAAATTAATCTTTAAGAAGATAATATAACTTTATAGAAAAATGCATAAAATGTAACATTTAAGTGAATAAAGCAGAATAGGAAAGAACTGGGCTAATCTTAATAATACTTTAAAAATGTTATCAGCACAGTGAGAGCAACTAGAAATGAATAAGAAATGTTAAAACTGGCAGTTTTCTTTCTTATGTCCCTACATTAAGAATTTTCTTTTGCTGCTTTGCAATCTGTTTTATCCTGATAATAAATAAAATACACATTAGCAAATAATTTGTTTGAAGCCTTGTTTTCACCTTGGTATTGGAAATGATGTCCTCTCATTCCAGTTCTACCTTCTGTGTGTAACTGGCCGACTTGGCTCTAAACTGTGGGAGAAGAGGAGAGGACATAGCAGAAAAGGAGATGAGAGGTTTCTCAAGGTTTACCCTTGTCCAGATACATGGATGTTCATGGCAGAGGACCTTGTGCTCTTTCTGCTGGGTGCTCTCATCCATGCCTAAGGAATCATTTACTTCCTAAGGTGTGCAAGGGATATGCTATTAAGGCAAAAGTTTGCGATTGGCCTAGTTTAGAAACCCTTCCATCTGTAGACTTTGGAGAAATGAAACCCAGTGCCAGAATTATGAGAAATTTCCATGAACCAGCAGAAAGGCCATGGGAGAGGTTTGTTTCTTTAGCATAGAGGTACCAAAAATAATTCTACTTCCTTTCTAAAACATCTAGTTCATAGTTATTAGCCCCAGTGGGAAGAATGATAAACACACACACACACACACACACACACACACACACACACACACACAAGCCCTACGGCTGCTAATGCTTTACTTAAAACTGTTAGAAGATTTAGCTTCCTAAGGATCTTTCCATTGAAATATTCATGAAAACCCATGTCTGCACACAAAATTTAGCAGTGATACTGGCGATGAAGGTATTGTTCGGTGACAGATTACTTTTCTGCAAATATTTCCCAAAGGAAATGAGGAATGTTGGAAAGCCACTTTCCGAAACATCTTTAAATGAGCAATGTGTCAAGGCACGAGAAAATGAGAAAGGGATTTTTTTCTTATTCTGTAGTATATCCTCACATTGCAAACTAAACTAAGGGTTTATGCTGCTGAGCTTTATGATCCTTACCCTGAAGGACTGTCCTCCCTGCTCCACATGACCTGACCCAGAATACTGCCCTTTTATTGTTGTTGTTGTTGTTGCAGGGTAGAGATTTAACCCAGGGCTTTGCACAGAATAAGAATATGCCCTGCCACTGAGTATACTGTGCACTGCAGAGACTGTAACTGTCAGGAATGTTGTGCAATGTAAGGTGAAAGGAAAAAGGAGTAACTAGGATATCCTGGGTGACAGGAAGTCAGCCACAACCAGGGAGAATGGGGATGGGAGGGGGATAAGAGAATTTCATATGTCCTTTACTCTTTCTTGAGCATGATTTTAAAAATTATCTAAAAAATCAGTTGTGTAGTAGGTAGAGGCGGTGTAGGAGAAGGTTTGGTCCAGTAGAACTGCCTCAGCTTTGGCTCAACTTGACCTTGCACATTTCTCAGAAGCCTTTCACAACTTGTCCTTGGCTCCATATGAGATACCAGTTCTGATACCACCAGGAAAGATGGTGATAAGATTCACGGGGAAAAGCACATGCTCGGTGTTGGAAAATGCAGAGCCTGTCTGGTGCTTTCTTCAATCAATCTGAGGGCAAATCTGAAATACAAAGTTAATGAGCATGAGGCTTAGGGAACATCTCTTGCGTGACACAAGGGAATGAGTTCATTAGGTACAGAGAGGCAAAGTGAAACCACGGAAATTATGTACTAAGGGTAACCAAAGAAAATTTTGGATAACATTTACTCTGTTCTCAATATATGTGATAACATGGTATATCAAATGAAAAATTCAGAGGAAGAGATTACAAACGTAAGTTTAAAAATCGAAATGACTAACTTCACGTTGGCATGACAATGGATCAATACCTCTGGTACCCTGACAAACACAAATTTTCCAGCCATAATACCATACTCAGTAAGGCATTTTTGCATGTGAGAAAATACACACCTACGCACCATCTTTGAGGAGGTTGCTAGTAGTCTGAACAGAAGGTAACCATGTAAACTTCATCCTTAGGATGCATTGGGAGGGTTTGGAGATGGTGTATTTTTCTGCCTCTAGCTCTAACTACCATTTTTTAATCTTTGAGCTTTATCTCCATTGAGGAATATACTGTCACTACCTCCCTTACACTATTTCCTGAATAGTTTTCTGGAAATATCAGTCTCTAAAAAGAGGAGGCATGACTTTGTAATTTTTTTGAAGAGTGACACTGCTTTTGGCTCAGCAACTCCTTGGCTAAAAAAAGTGTCGGGGCACTGAATAGCTGAGATCAACACCTCAGCACTGTTTGAACTCTGAGGAACTCAGTGTTCATCATTAACTGACCGATGAATATTCCATACCATGGAATCCTTTGCAAGGATGAACAAAGAATGAGGTGAATATGTATTAACTGACATTGTACAATGTACAGCATTGGGGGGGCAAACGGTGAATGAAATACACTGAAAATCTTCCATGAGCCCCATGGTCTCTGTTTTGCTCTACAGCCCCAAAAGCTGAACAGTTCCAACTATGTCAAATGACAACATTGCCTTCGGATACAGCTGGAGTTCAGAAGGAGCCTGCAGAGGAAGAATACAGAGCACTTTTATTTCCCTAGATCTTTCTCTGTCAGCTGGTTGGGTCCCTTGATTGGTCCTACGGAGCGGCCTTCTTCATATATCTTCTCTGTCATCAGTTCTGTTAACTTCTTTCAGTCCTAGAAAGGTAAGGGCACCTATGGGTATTGCATTTTCTCAGTATTCATTCTGTGACAAATTTATACCAAATTTGTTATTAGAGGTTTTCTCACTGTATTTATATCCCCTGTACTAGTAATTGAATCCAGGGCCTTTGCATGAAGCTGCATGAGCCCCTTGCACAATATTTTTTATTTTGAGACATGGCCTTGCTAACTCACTTAAACTGTCCAGGCTGTGTTTGGAATTATGATATTCCTCCCTCAGCTTAATGGAGTGCTGGGATTACAGGTCTGTCCCACCACGTGGGGCTTCTCCCTGTGTTTTAATTTGAGGGTGTTGTTTAATCTGTGACTCTAGTGGAGGCATTTACAGAATTATTTTAAAGAGAATAAAAAAACACTAGAAATGATACACAATTCCACAAAACAAGATGATGGAAATTCAACAAGATGTCTTATATAATAAATTGTCTAGAAAGCTGAAACCAAACTGCAAATAGTGGTAAAGTGGCCTAGGGAGAAGGAAAGAAAGGAATACCATTTTCAGGTTATCTATGACTGTTATTTGAAAGTTTAGGAATATATACTACATTACATAAAATAAGTATAAATTTATTATAATAAATTACTACTTACTAAAAAACAAGCAAACCAAAACAAAACAAAAAATCATAGATTAAATTTCTGATCCATAGCTGTGAAATTTCTGGACTAGAATCCGGTTACTGAGACATAGCTTATTTATCTCAGATTATTTCATGTCAGCAGGTTTACACACAGTAATGGGCTTTTGGTTTCATTAAATGTGTTTTGAAAATCATTTGTGGATGTTTTAAGATATTAGGGGAGTAACTGTGATTATAGAAATTTGTACTGAATTCCGCAATGAGCCTTAATGAATGCCACTATTTTATTTTGTGATTTAAAGTTTTACTCCTATGAGACATATATTAGCTTCTTTAAGATATAGGCAGCCAGTATTTTATTTCACTTCCTGGAAGAAATTATAGCATATTCCATTACAGCATGATGTCAGATTCGAAAGCTATTTTCATGCTGTGCCTGCACTTAATTGGTGGGTTTCTGTTCTCTGTGTGGACATTTCATTTTTGTGTTAGGGTTTTGGAATCAGTGGTTTTGCTACTTCAAAATATAGCACTCCTTTGGGAGTTGGGGTCATTAAAGTAAAACCAAGTGGGACAACAAGTTCAAGTATTTTCCAGAAAAACCAAAGTGTACAAGACTTTTTTTGACTTTCAGAATTTTACTCCCATGAAATCAACACATACAGGCAAATTAAACATTTTAATTAATACATTGTCTATTGAAGACAAATTTATTGACTAGGCAATACCTTAGAGATAATTTATGCTTGATTTCCTACCACTTCCACATTTGCTGAGACAAGCATGGATATGGCTGTCCATTAAACACGATAGCAGGGCTTAAAATCCCAGAGGGCATGTAGGTGGTCCCAGCAAAAGTATTCAGATGCAAGGTAACAGAAAGTATTTTTACAGTAAGTTAACAAGCATATGCGCAACTTTTGACCTGAGGCTAATAAGGCAAAGACAAGGCCTTATCTCTGAGAAGCTCAAAATGAAGTAACAGGGACACTTAAAGGAAGAGAGTTTCTAAACCCACAAAGTGCAGCTATCTCTTGGAAGCAAAATGAAATGTTTGAGTTTTATTATAATGCTACCAGCATAAATCCAAACAGATATAACTATTAAATGCTTTGTATATGGCATAAGATTATGGTTTTGTTTATATACAAACTAATTTGCAAATTACATAAAAGGAAGACTGTAAATTGAAATACCTGAAATTACCAATATTAATGTAAAACAATGGCAAAATGAGTGCGGGCCACCCTTTTGTGCTTGAGGATTGTTCAGCACAGAGTTTTTTCGTTCTCACGGGCTGAATGGTGACTCTGTTCCTGTACCACATGTCTGTATTCCAACTGCTTTGGGGCCTGCACTCCCCAGCTTGCCATGCCCTCACTTGCTTCCACATGCTTGAAAATATCTTTGAAGAATGAAGTCAGCCTCTGCTTTTTTCTAATAGAGCACCAGTAAGACGGTACTTGAACATCAACTTGGACGTAGAAATGACACGAGATGGTTGGACCCAAGGTGGTACAAGTATAAAATACCTACTATTTACAAATGCTAGTAAAGCACAAGTTATAATGTTAAGATATTTAAAGGCTGAGTGCATACCCAGAGTTTCCTTCTTAATGTAGACACTTGGTTAAGAAGTGCTCATCTATAGAGTAAAATAAGTCAAAATGTTAAGAACTTTTAAGCAGTGAGAAAAATATGGGAATGGGTCAGTTTAATTAAGACAGTAAAAATCTGGATGAACTTCTGAAAATATTTTTAGTAGAATTTAATCACTAAATACTTTTTAAACTTTGTTGTTACAGAAAGCTCTCTGGTGGTTTTAAAAAGCAAATGTATTCTTTGGTGGACACTGTCAGAAATATTACAGTTTCGCTGTGAATTTTATATGTTTTGCAATGTGAGTGGAATTCCAGTTATAAGTGAGAGCTCTGCGGTTCTCAAAGGTGAATTACAGGTTGCCAGGCTATTTCTCTAATTTCTCACCAAGAGAAGTTAGACTGTTATTTTCATTAGGCCACAGCACGTCTCCAAGACCACAGGTCTAAATTCGTTAAGGTTCTGGAACATAAATGCTTAGTTTCTTGTTTCTTAATTGCCAATTACGATTTCTTTATTGCCAGTTACATGGAGCCTCACATTTCATTTTCGGAATGGCCCTCTGGGTCACCTGTTTTCCAAACACTAGGCCATCGCCGAGCAGGAAATGCTGTCATGTAAAAAAATAAAGCAAATATAACCTGACAAACGATTTGTGTACCCTAGCACAAAAAACTTGCTGTGCCTAATTGTGCTTATTTGAAATAATTATGGCAACAAGCTGATATAAGTTTAGTGCATAAAGAAATGTACATGGAGTTGACCCCATGTGTACATTTATATATTGATAACTAGATATCTCTATGTATGTGTTTGCATACATATTGTTAATATGTATACAGCCATTTATAAAATCAAGTAATATCAAGTAAACTTGCAATAGGTTAAGAAATTTAAATTTTGACAGGATTTACAATGATTATTTAAATTTTTCACATCCACTTCTGTCATATTATTCAAGCTTTCATGCAAAATAACACAGAAACAAACAACATTTAAGTGCAAGAACGAAGAGTATATTAGAAAACAGTTCAATGAAAAACAAGCAAAATGGAAAATCATGCTGCATACCAAATTTTTAAATGATCAGTTAATCTACATTAATATTAGTACAGAAAATGTAAAATTCATAACCTCACAGGTGTGGATTGCAAGTGGAAAGCTGTGTATGGGAAGTATCTGAGACCAGCTGTGCCTTCACACCTGACCCCTTGCCTACCTATATAATGTCCTGTCTCCTTGCTTTCTCTTTTGCTCTCACGCCCCCGGGCACAATGAACCTCCTGCAGTTACCCAAACACTGTGACCTCTTCTTTACCCTGGGAGCTTTTTTATTCTGCCTGAAGTGCTCTCCAGTTCTCATTCTTCATTCTTCTATGTGACTAAATTCAAGTGATTCTTTATAGTTTACATTAAAATGAATGTCACTGTGGGTCTTATCCTCACCTTTCTGCAATTTGCTAACTTATTCCCAGTACATCTACAGGCAGGTGTCACTCCTATGTCGGTCTGCTCTATTCAGGTTGTAATGTTATCATAACACCTAACTGTTGGCACATACCTGCCTGTTTCACTGTCTGTAAGCTGCCATCCTTGTCTATCAAATCCACCTGAGCAGGGAGGAATAACATTCATCCCTTCAACTATCAGCCTGAGCGTGGCACATTTTCAGTGCTTAATGACCAGTTGCTGGTGATAGAAGAGTCAACCACTGGATGCTGACACTATTTCATTCATTCTTTTTTAGTGCTTGATACTGGAAGGACTGATGACACTTTGCACTTATCGCATCATTCTTATCACTTTCTTAAGCAGTTCTGGAAGTCCTCTGTTGTGTATTTAATTGTGCTGCTGTTGCTGCCTTGAAGTCTTGAATCAACTGAGGAAGTTTAGCTTTCGTGGTTGTTTTGACTCTGGAGAAGAGCTAGAAGATGCACTGCGCCAGTCAGTGAACAAGAGGGATGAGAAAACAGTGATGTTTTTAAGACCCTGCCTTTCTGCTGGATGACAATCAGAAGTGGCTTTCTCTATATTTTTGTTATACCTGATAAAGACTCTTACAAAAGACGATTTCCAGAACTGCTTCAGAAAGTGGAAAGATGATAGGATACATGTGTTCAAAGCAAGGGCGAGTATTTTGAGCATGATTAATGGCAGTATGCCTGTACTGTAATAGATTTTTAAAAATGTAAACATTCACCATGTATTTTGATCACCCCTTGCATTATGCCAGAGCTGACATTTCTTTCCTTTTGTTTCTCTTTGCAGCAGCATTCAAGGGTAAAGACTGTATCACTGGTTCTGATGAATCTTACTGTATCTATCAGATACATCCTTGAAACTTGCTGTGAATCATTGCTTGACAATTCCTATTTAATTGTGTGAGAAAGCTTAGATAAATCAAAGTCCACTTTGCTTTTCAAAGACAACAACCTTTTGCTACTACTTTCTTCTTGACTTACAACATGCCATTTATGAATTACTAAATGTGTGCCCCAGGGATGACCCCTGTGGAATCTACCCAGGAACAGAGATCTTCATTATTTTCAGAGGGAATTAGATCGAAAGTTGTGGATAGGCTGGGACAGGGACTTACCGGTTCTTAGGAAATGAGATCATAAAGTAGGATCCCTAGGGCTCTAATTTTCTAATTGTGTTTTCTGCATCCTGGCTCCGGCATGTGTTACTCTTGTTTTTGTTCCCCCACACAATTTCAGAGGAAGTTCAGATTTGTCTTTTGGGAAGGGAGTGAAATTGAGAGAATTTTTCTGCTCCCAGAAAACATTCTGTTAAGATGCAGTTATGTTTTACCTACCTGTCCTAATTTCCAGACGTGGGAGTTTGCCCTAATTTGGGAAGTACAATATTTCCTTCCTTGGGGGTCTGCTCTCAATGTGTCTTGCCTTCCTGGTGCAGGTTGTACCGGTTCCCTCCCACATATGGGCTGTGCTGTGGTCACCAGCATGATGAGCCTGTGCCTTCAATTCCTCCCAGGTACCTGCCTGCAGACTTTGCTCTTGTCCCTGGAGAAGTGCAGCAAGCAACCAGTCTCTGGTGTTAACTGATCTGTTTCTCTTTGACGGCTTTTTTTTCTGAGGGAACAGCTGCTCCTCCAGTTCTCCTGGGCTTTGCACACAGATTCAAAGCTGAGTAATTATAGCACAGAGACTGTGACAATAACTAGAGCCAGTGAGTTGAGTTATTTAACTCCGGAGGCCTACTATGATTTTTTGATTTGGAATAAATACCTAAAACTGTTAGCAGATATGCCAGTATTTGGCTGCCTCTGAATTTGGTAGCACAACATCCTGGAAATTAAAAACAGTAGATTTCCATTTATTTCTGGGAAAATTAGAGCCCTAGGGATCCTACTTTATGATCTCATTTCCCTGTCCTCTCTGTGATAAACCTTTTCCTGAATTTCAGCTTGTGTTCCTATTAAAATAATCACAAATCTCTGCTTATTCACTTATCTCATTATATGGAAAGTTCTCTTTCACACCTGCCTCCCTTTTCTCCCCACAAGTTTGCAAGCAGTGTGAGGACAGGGGTCACACCTGCCTTTTTACTTATCTGTATAATTAATCTATTTGATTATCTCCCTAGCTTCATGCTTTGGTCAGAGTACACCATCTTTTAAATATAGGAAATGTCTTATTTCTTCCTTGATTTTTGTGACCCATTGATTAGTCAAGAGTTTATTGTTTTATTTCCATATGTTTTCATAAGTTCTGTGGTTTCTTTTGCCATTGAATTTTAATTGTATTATGCTTTGATAATATGCATAATATAATTTAAATTCTTTTAAAATTAAAAATGTTTTTGTTTTTTCTTTTTTGAAAAAATAAAACAAAATTTTATAATCAAGTACTAAGAGAGTCATGATAGTTATTACATTGTGGATGGTTATCTTTTGCATTTACTTAAGTCTGCTTTATTGGCTGGTGTGTGATCTATTTTTAAATAAGTTTCATGTACTACTGAGAAGAATGGTGTTCTCTTGTTGCACGGAACAATTTGTAGATATATATTAAGTTCAAACATTCAAAGGTTTGGCTCCACTCTGATGTTTCTATGGCATAGTCCCACACAATCAATCCCTTTTTAAATGATGCCAGACTCTCTGGCAATATGGTGGGCACCATGCTGGATTTCATCTCTCACTCTATGCTGCCATCAAGAAGTTTCTCTTGGGCTAAAAACTCATACTGTTTTTGCATCTTAGAACAGCAGTAGGTTTTTCTTGGAACTAGAGTTGCTGCATCATTTCTCCCTGAAGCTGCCTATTCTTTGGGGCCTACATTGTTTCTTGGAGCATTGGCTTCCTCCACAATCAGAGAAGTTGGTTGTCCATTGCCTCTGTGGCTTGTGCTGAGAGGAATCAGTATGCAAAATGGCTATGAGTTGGTGATTTGACTTGGCCATGGAATGGAATCTATGGTCCAGAGCTGGCTGGGGACAGCTGCGTGTGCAGTTGATCCTACCATTGTACAGCTGCAGGCCTGAAAGTGAAGTTTTAAAGTGCCATTTAGCACAGCATGAACTGAAATTCTTAAGAAGAGTTCTCAAGCCATTACTCTATTTCTCTCTGCAGTAAGCACCCTGAAGAGCGAACTGTCCTCAACCTAATTTTCTCTTCTCCCCTCTCAACCCACTTTCCAGTCCAGAAGGCTCACATTCCTGCACTGACCACTCCACCACTGTTATGCTCATCCAGATCTACAGTGCCTTCCACCCTGACATAGATAGTGACTCATTTATTAAAATTGTTTCTCTTTCTTTCCCTTTTATTGTCTTTCTCTTTGGGTTCTTTTAATATCACCAAAAACCCATTTAAATACATTATCTGGATTACATTTCAATTAGCCAATATGTTCCTTTTCACAATGAGGAAGAGTCAAATCATACAGTATCTGATTCAAATTTTGATCACACCTCATAATGACAATCAGAAAAAATAACTTCCAGAACTACTTCAGAATATTGTAAGAAAGATGGAATAAGTGTGTTTTATTTTAGAAGGATCTTGCTAAGGGGTACTAATGGTAATATATATTTATTGTAATACATTTTGAAAATTGAACATTTACCACATATTTTGATAATTTCCTTATATACATACAATGTTGAACTTATTAGGAGAATACACTGAAAAGAATACATACTCTAGGGGAAATATATGTATACTCATATGCAAATATGAGTATGGCAGCGTGAAGCAGAAACGCTGGAATTCTGTTGAATAATTCAGAACTGACCTGACTTCTGAAGCATGGGCAAAGTATACTTACGGAAACAAAAGTAGTTATTTAGGGAAAACAATTGACCCTGTGTATTTGAAAAACTGGGCACCTACTCCATAATCTTTCTGTCTAATTCTTCCTGCCTCTGTCCTTGCTATCAAACAGTGGGATGGATGGATGACTCAAAGAGCATGTTGAAGTTATATTCAATGATCTCTCAGAGCCATATCCCGAACCCTTCAATGACTAGGCTTTGCTCCATTGCCTCTAAATCGTAAATGTAGATTTTTCTGTTTCTGATCGCAATTTCCTATCATTTTGGCATGCTCAATGAATTTCCCCCGCCCTCCATTCTTTGTCTTTTGACCTCTCTAACTCCGGACCCCTCTCATTTCTATATATTTTTCATAGTCTCCTGTCTTTACTCTTTTTTCTATCCACACTAAAATCCATAAGCCATTGTTGTTTTCAGTTATCTCACCACTGTAGACTTTTGATGCATTTCTACCTAAGCTTAGAATTTTCAGTGCTTCAGACTGTTCTAACTTCTGAAGAAGCAAACATTAACAAAATCATATGCATTTAAACTAGCATGTTGTTTTAATGTTTGTATATATGTACATGTACAGGTGAGTGAGCCATGTATGTGATCTTGAAGATACTCATGTTCTGAATTCATAGTCTATTTTGTCCTGGTATGGAAGTACCTGGAAAAAACCTCTTTGTGACTAGAAGATTGTCTAACATGTTGTGTGTGCAAAAGTTATGGGACAGGTGTTTTGTGCCAAGTAGAGCTGATTTTCTTTTCATCATTTCTGCAGGACACCCATTTGCCCAGGAGAAGACTAGATGAATAGTGAGAATACTTGTTTCTCTAACTTTATTGTTTATTTCAGTGTTTCTTACTCTATCAAATTCCTGCTTCTCGATATTTAATGTTTAGATGTATTTCCACTGTTGTTCAAAATGTTCTCAAATCTTGCTAGTCTAGGAATCCTCTTGACATTATGAGTAACTGCTTATTTTCCTCTCATGCATTTCATGTTGGCCTTTAATTCTGACACTTGTTTAAAAATTCTTGGGGTCTTCCCTTTCTAGGGCTGCCGTCACATACTGACAGAATGCCTACAAATACAAGCATTTACATAATATGGCACACATATACACAGAACATTTTGCAAATCATTACACAAACAAATATGCTAGGTCCAAGAGCATGAGTGGTATCACCACTGCATATTTTATGGCAGCAGAGACACAGGTGTCACCAACTTAGTAAAATGACACAGTGAGCACAAGAAACCAGTGGTACTAAAGGAAATAGGGGATATTTCATACATTTGACAAGCTATGATTGCAGCTCATGCTCAGATGCAGACAGGTAATGACAGTAATGTGCACAAACTAGAGGTAATAGATGTTCTCTCTTCTCTCATGGTCTCAGAGCTGCTTTATATGCAGCTTTCACCATCCATCATGCAGAAATTTGAAGCAAATGTCTGCTGCAAATGAACATCTGAAGAATGTAGATAAATCTGAGGACAGGGACCTCTATCCCTTAGAAACTTTCATGCAAAAAAATTAGATGCTTCTTAGATTTCTGGTTAAAAAGAGATCTGAAAATTTATTCAAACCCCAAACTGCTGAGAAACAATGAGGTGGAGACTTCTATGGCAGATACTGAAAGAGAACTGCAGAGAAGTATGATCTGGTCTCTCATTTTAAAAAATTCTCATAGAGTAAGTGGTTTAGGAAGAAAACCGTATGATAAATACAATGTGTACATAGTGCTATTGTGATTCTAAAAGGAGATTTACATTTGAAGATTGATGGTAAACACTAGTCACTTTTCTTAGGATATGGCCTCCAAATCCTTTCCTTTATGAACATCAAGAAAAAGAACCTTAGACAATTTCTCTTAAGGGGTGAATATATATGATTTCACTTTGTGTGTTTTAGTGATTCTATCCTTCATGAGCTAATTTTCAAGAATATAAGCTGTAAACTGGAAATTTTAGGCAGTAAATATACTGATGAGTCCCATCCTCCCCAAAGAAGCAATGGCAGCATTTGTAACATGCTTTGAACAACCACTTAAGAGGAAGATAGAGTGTTTTATTGCAACCCCATAGGTCTGCTTTAAGAGCAGTTTGAAGGTTGGAGGGATGAATCATTCTTGTGAGAACAATACCAGAAAACTCCAAAAAATGATTGTGATAGTTAATTGTGGTATCAACTTGAGTGGATTAGGAAACCCCTGGTGGACTAGTGGATGTCCTGAAAAGGGGTTATCGTGCTGCACCTGTCAGCTTTTAGGTGGTGCCTGCACAGCATGCAGAATCATTTGTAGACCAGGTCCCTGTCTTCTCTTGCTCTGTCAACTGATTGTATTGTTATCTTGGTTACTTTTCTAATTGTTGAGACAAAATACTTGACACCTGGAATTAAGGAGAGCAAAGTTTATTTAGCTCACAGTTTGTGGAGGCTTCAGTCTATACTTGGCTGATTCCAAGGCAGGGTGGCACATGGCAGAGGACAAATGTTCATGGCAGTGGAGCACAGCAAAAGCAAGAAGAGCACGAAGGGAGGAGGAGACAAGCAGCCAAGCTGCCTATTTCCCTCCTTTACACTGTATGCAAACTACCAGCCCCAGGGAGGGTGTAGCACCCACACCCATGAATCAATCATAAACTCTAGAAGCCTGTCCCATGACTGCATGAGACTTTAGGGGACACCCAGACACAAACTATAACAATGGTATATGCCATGAGGCCATAGGTGCGTGCTGGGAGGCAGAAGGCAATATAGTAGTAAAAACCATTGGCATCTAGGCAACTTCTTTGGATAACTAACTTGTGCTTTATGGACCTGCTTCCATTTAATTACAATGTTGTGCATGTCCAGATTTATGACATGGTGGGTCAGACAGTACCCACTTTATGATGGGAAGCTCAGGTTGCGTAGTACCCTAGTGCCCCATGGTCAAGCATTCAGTCTCCACTAAGGCCTAGTAGCAGGTTAGGGGCTGTTTTTCAAAGGAAGAATAGTTGCCTGTAGAAGATGGTGGAGGCTTGCTCTGGAATGTTAAAGGCCTCCACTGTGATTCACCAATGGGAGCCTGTGAAAGGCTCCAAATAGGAACCCTATCTGCCACTGACACCTCAGGCACCACTAGATCTGCTGGATCATATGACCTCAGTGGCAGAGGAGCCTGCACAGCAGCCTGAACTTGTTGCAGAACTTTCTCTTGTTCTGGGCCCTACACAAAGCCAGAAGCTTTTGGTAACTTGATAAGTAGGCTGCAGTAACATATGAATAAGAACTGTATTGCCTTCAAAATCCAAATAGGCGCAATAGGCACTGTGCTCTTGGTTGGTTGTAGGAGGAGCCAGATGGACAGATTATCTTTTACTTTAGAAGGGAGAACTCTACATGCCCTACACCACTGGACTCCTAGAAATTTCACTCATGTAGAGAAACTCATGTTGAATTTTACTAGATGTATATTTCCCAACCTTTGGTATTCAAATTATTTACCAACTAGTCCAGAATGGTTGCTACCTCCTGTGAACTTGGTCCAATAATATCTTAGGACATTTGAATTTTTATCAGAAATTGGTACATGAATTAAAGCGGCAGAGTCCTTTCTTCATTGAATGACATGTCTGAGATAAATCTATCTATCTACCAATTGATCTATCTATCATCTATCGATCATCTATCTATCATCTATCGATCATCTATCTATCATTTATCTATCAGTTTCAATCTATCTAAATCTGGAAGGTTTCTTCATTGCTAGAGAGGCTAGAACTTGCTATAATTTATCTTTTTTTCCTAAAGACTCAATCTTAATTTTATTCAGTTCCTCTTAAAAGTATTCATATGAGAGGCATCCCTTGAAAGGCAGTCCAGTATTATGCCTTTTCATTTGTTCATTCATTCATTTACATCAAACTGTCCAGTATTAAGGGCCAGCGAGGGGGAAATACAGTCTTCTTTCCCGAATGGATCCGAATGAGGTGAATTGGGTAGGAATCTGGACAGTTTTTTAGGTGTTATTATGGGAATTTAGAAGAGGATCAGCTGAGCTAAAACCCCAAATGTTATGGGAGATAAAACTTCCCAGGGAAAATAGTATCTGAGACGAGTTGGGAGGAATAGAACCAAAGACATATTCATGAGAAGAGCATACCATATATAAGGTCCTGTTACATAAACTACTTGGATTGTTTAGGAAGCTACTGGTGTTTCAGAACCTATGAAATATGAGAGGTCATCTGGGAGTATTAAGAAACAATGCTAGAACCCTGGCGTGGTGGGGCACACCTGTAATCCCAGCACTCAGGAGGCTGAGGCAGGAGGATCACTGCAAGTTTGAGGCCAGCCTGGGCTACAATGAGTTCGAGACCAGCCTGAACTGCATAGTGAAACCCTGTCTCTAAAAGACCGAAAATAAAGAAAGAAATAATGCTAGAGAAGAAAAGTAGGAATAGGATGATTTCTTTTTGTGATGGTAAATTCAACATGCTGAGAGATATGAGGCTTGGCATGATTGAAGTTGCGTTTACAACTTCAGTCCGGCAACAGGGTGTTGAAATCATTGCCTGTGCATTTTACATAAGTATACAGTTTTGTTTTTCCTTTAAAATTATTTTTAAGTTTTACTCATTCCTGTTTTAGCAGTGTTATGTCCCACTTCCACTCTGTAGAGTATTTGTAGGAAAATATCACAACTGACCTCTTATTCTACCATTGGTAGCACGTGAATTATGATTTTAGAGGCCATTTTGAATACCATCTTGGCACAAGTTTTGGGGACATACAATTGTTTATAAAAATAGGAACTGAATTAAAGTACATAGAATAAAATATCCTCAGTATTTAGTAGATATGGAAGCAAACAACTTTCCAACTTATACCAATTTAAAATCCTACCTGGAGCTTGAATCATACTGTTGCTAGCACTTAGAAATTTGATATCATTCTAATGTGTGTATAGTCATATCAAAGTGAGGTTTTTAATTTGCATTTTGTTGTGACTAACTAAACCCACCACCATTTCATATGCTTATTACTATATTGGATATTCTCTTTGTAAAAGAGTCAGGTCAAGTAATTTTTCTACTTTATGGGTCTTTCATTTTATTGAGTATGGCGTCTATATGATTCATTTTCTTCTTTTTTTGATACATGTTTTCCAAAGATCTTCAGTTCTTTGGGTTGCTTTTAGTGAAATATTTTGATAAATATAAGTTCTTAATTTGAATGTAGCTGTGATGGTTAAGCTTACTTTTTCATTGATTGGCCTGAGAATTTCAAGGAGATTTATGAAGCATACTTCTGGAGGGGTCGTAGGGTAACTTTGGGTACTATATGTGCCTTCCTCCTCTCTAAGGTTGTTATCCTCATCTTCCAGGCCACAATGAAGCAAGCATCTTGGTCTACCATGTAACTTCCACCATGATGCTCCTGCCTTGTAGCCAGCCAACCGTGGGCTGAATTCCCTGAAACCATGGGCCAAATTAAACCTGTCCTCCATTAAATTGTGAATGTCACGTATTTTGTCCAGCAACAGGAAACCTTACCAAAAGAACAATGCATCATATATATTTTTTTGAGTAAATAAATGCCTATTGTTTTACATTCAAGGAAAAATTTGTCTCAGGTCATGAATATATTCTCCTAATTTTCTTTCAAAACCATTATTATTGTCTTTCACATGTAGGTCAAAGACCTTCTGATATTATCACTTCGTGTGCACTCAGAGGTACAAACATTCATTTTTCATATGGATACGTATTTGACTCAGCATAGTTTTTGTGTTGTTTTTTATTTTTTTAGAGACCATCTTTTACTCATTGTTTTACAATATATCCTTTAGCTTAAGTCAAATGCTTATATATTTATCTACTTCTAGAATATTCTGTTCCACGGGTCTTTTCTGTATCTTTGCAAGATATCACTTGTTCTCATTTACTAGAGCTTTATAATTTCTGATACATGATACTATTCAGTGCTCTAATGTACTTAAAAATTATCCCTGATAACTTGATCTTTGAATTTTCATATAAAGAGTGTAATCAGATTGTTAAAAAATAATCAATTGAGAATTTTGATTTGGACATTCAAGAGTCTCAATTAATTTAAGGACAATTTATATATTTGGAGCTTAAGTTTTTATACTGATGGATTTGTGTATCCATTTATTTAGATGTATAATTTCTCTAAGAAATGTTTTGTAGATTTCATTGTAATGTTAGTATTTATCCATTAGATTTATTTCTAGGTAATTAATGTGGTTTGGGTGAATTATATGAAATTATTTTACTTGTCAAATTTTATTTCCCATTTTTTCACTTGAAAAAATTGATCTTGTATCATTATTTCTACTATATTTACTTCAATTGCTATAGGTTGTTATAGATTCTTTTGGGTTTCCTGTTTTCTTTTGCTTTCAGTGGTTTGCCACTTCTAAATACAAATTTTTTACATCATTGCACATGAAATATTTGACAGAAAGTTTTATTTCATATGGCTAGTACAAAATAATTAGATTAGAAATGATTTTAAGGTTGGTGGGATAAAAATAGCATTTTGAAAGTTGGGATCTTAAAATAATTACCTGACACTCCATTAAAAATATTTTTCACTGCTTTAACTTCTTCCATAAAAGAACAAATGAAATATTTCTGGGAGCTACAAAGAGGGATTTGAAAGTTTATATTGCTTTGCTTTATTGATTGATCTCCTTTTATTTGTTCCTTGTGTGCAATTTTTGGTCACATAAAAGCCGTCATTTGATGATGAAATTTGAGACAATCGTTTTCGCTTGAAATCCTTGTTGATCCATTATACAGGATGAGAGGTTTTATCTTTCTATGAACAGATGGTAAACAATTTGATCCGGTTAAAACTAACATTCAACTCTTGCTGCGCCAAGTGTGAAGTGGGATTTTGCAGGATGATAGAAAATAAACTATACTTTCTTGAGTCACTAAGTCTATGGTGCCAATAAAATCCTACCGCTGATCAGTGGTTACTAGCAGAGACTTTGATAAGTTCTCATTTTTATTTGGGGCCTTGAGGGCCCTTTTATATTCTCATTCAACAATTTTGTCACTTAAGCTCCTATCCCCCTGTTGTAATAGGGATAGCTAAACATCACCAAGGTTAAGCTGCTTGCTCCAAATGTTCTGAAGGGGCAAGATAACATCAAATATAGGCCAGTCTGACCCTGAAACTGATGTCTGCATGGTAGGCAGGCTGCTTCCGGAGTGTTACAATGGTCTTTATGAACTGCCCCATAAAGCACTGGCATCACAACCATGTGGAGACATTTTTAGGATAAAAATGAATGTTTCTTTGTACCAATAATAGACATAAGCTCTTAAATATCATTATCATCATCATCATCATCATCTTTTTTTGGAGACAGGGTGTCACTATGTAGTTCAGGTTGGTCTTGAATTCACTACATAGCCCAGGATGACCTGGAACTTGCTGCAATCCTTTTCCTTTAGCCTCCTGAGTGCTGAGATTGTAAGTATTTCACACCAGGCTCAATTTATGAATGTATCTTCTAATATTAGACATTAGTAGGACCTTGTTTGCACCATGATCTGACAGAATCTTCCATGAAGATGAACATAACGTAATAGCCCAGCTATATCTGTGGAAAACATCAGAGTTAGATTCTACATAACTGTTTATCGCTTACTTAGGTTTTGGAAACTACTCCAGACTCCAGTGTTGTAATGCTTAACCTTTTGTCCTATTAAAATGAAATTTTAAAATAAGTTATTTTTATAAAATTTGAAATCTGTTCTAACATCTATGCTTCTGAATCAATATTCAATCACTTCTGTGGGAAGCCATGCTGAGAATGAAATACCCAGACACCTGGGAAGATCCAGAAAGGAGATTTGCTCTCTTGCTTTTCTTGTACTACTTGGGTAAATTTTGCTTCTTTCAAAACATGGGTATTCTTAAACTTTTTTCAACTATAAAGGGAAAAATTTGGTGATTCTGTTCTGACTCTTTTAGCTTGTGAAAACCTTTATTGAGAGTGCTTTTCTTCTACAAATGTTTATTGTATTGTGTTTCATTCAATCCCAAATCAAGATTATTTTTCTGACCAGATCTGTACCAATTTATGTGAATTCTGATTCTCATGAAGGTGAGCTATTTGCTTATTTTGTG
Organism: Chinchilla lanigera; assembly: GCF_000276665.1. Classification (NCBI taxonomy): domain Eukaryota; kingdom Metazoa; phylum Chordata; class Mammalia; order Rodentia; family Chinchillidae; genus Chinchilla; species Chinchilla lanigera. Next base: position 3,200,612 of record NW_004955421.1, on the reverse strand, counting down.
ATTACAGCCTCTCAGTCATAGAACTCATATTCTATTACCTTTTAAAGATAAATAAACTTTTTCTGTCTAAAATTTAATACCTTTTATAATGAGACAGTCGATATTTTTCTTCTGTAAGGCTAGGAATAGGTTTTGGTGAAAATAAAAGCAAGACTCAATAGATTCTAGAGTATTTTTAAATTTCTGGTTTAATCCTAGGCAGCCAAACATCCCAATGGGGACCCATAGATTGTTTTTGTCTGTTTGGGGAGGCGTTTGTGGATATGATTGTACCCACTTATACAATAGCTATTTAATTTTAAAGCCTCTCTCTATGGTGTGTTCTCATTTGTATTATTTTCACAACTATGTTCTCCTGAGTTTGCTCCGACTTTCTACAATACTTGTAGAACTCTTCCAGTCTGTGAGGACTGGTCTGCCAGTTGCTATTACTGTGGTTCTGTGTGTGCAGGTTTTTGAGGTCATTGCTTCTGTAGACCCTGGTTCCTTATTCCCTCTAGTGGAGACAGTTTAATCTGCTACAGTAATTTCTCTCCCTTTCTCTGTGAAATTTCTTTTGGGTCTGGTTAGCATTTGAAAGTTTTCAATAGCTAAGCAAGCTTTCATTCTTTTTGATATCCTTCTTAAGATTAGTTAAACCTAGGTATACATATATTTTGGTCTTACTTGACGCTTTCTTGATTTTTAAGATCTAATTCACCCCTTAAAATCTGCACAGATTATAAAATTTTAAACTTTTTTAAAGAATAACTCTTTCTTCTTCTAGTTTAAACAGAATCAAGTGGTGTTCTAACTTTCCTTATTCTAACACATGAACAAAGTATGATTTTTTTTTTTTTGAATCGGGAATCAAACTCAGGACCTCACACTGACCAGCAGGCTCAGTGCCACTGAGCTATATCCCCAGCCCAAGAGTATGACTTTTCAAAGTATTTGTTACCCCTTAATACTATGGTTGATCTTCATATTTCACATGTGTTTTTAAAAATTACCCAGAATTTTTTTTGTCTGCAGGAATTTCCTCCGAATGTTTTTCTTTTCTGAAGAAGAAGACATATCACCTTTACAATAATAAGGACTCCCCTTATTTTACTATTTTTAAAAATGAAATACAGTACCTTTGATGGTAATGCCTCAGTTTGGGCACCCAAACTCTAAAAATATTGTTAGAATTAAGATCAATAGCAGTCACCCTGAATACATGTGACAGAAATTGTCTTTGAACCCATGGACTAGTCATACAAAATCCAGCCATAACTCTTTTGTGGCCCTAAATTCAGAATTTCTAGCAACTTGAAAGCAAAAAATATTGTTAGATTCACCAATGCCTAAAAGAATTCCGTGCGGCTGTTAACTTTCTTGTTATACCAAATGAAGTTGTGACTCTACTCCAAAGTCTCGCTGCAGGAGTACTACACGTTAAGACCCTTGCCTGGGCTGAGTACCACATGCAAAGGTGATATCTCCGAGTGGCTTTTGCTTAGGGCATGAGGGAACTGTGTTATATTTTATATATATGTAATACCTTACATCTTTTATGTGTGTAATACCTTACATGTATAAATAACTGCGCACTTTACAAAGAACTGTTATGTGCATTACTTCATTCCTTGCAACAACCCTGCAGGTAGGACATACTACTGCCAGTTTCATAGAAAAGGAAATAATTTCAGAACATTAACTGGCTTTTTGCCTAATAACAGCTAGGTAAAAAAAATGTGCAAGTAGAATCTAGTTCTCTTGACTATAAGCTTCTTTTTATTTCCATGATGAGAAGGAAATTCAGAGCAGGCTGTGGAAATTCTCTTTTCTTAGAAAAGAGCTCTTACTGAGACAGTAAGCTCCATACAAACCGGGTAACACCAAGCGATTGCTTCATAGTGAAGAATGAAATTGTGGACAAAAGGAGTGTTATTAGAAGTAAGAAGAAAAATAGCTTCCAGTTGGAAGCTGTCCAGAGTCAGATGCTGTGTGGCTTTTTGGTCCAGAGCTTTTTATGGCTACACAGAGCTCAGGAATCGCTCATTTGTGTAGTGGTCACCTATCATAGGTGGATCTGTGGGTTTAAAATGCCCAAGTGGAACTTAGGCTCTTTAATCCAGTTACTCAGTGTGCAGAGTTTAAAAGAAACCAATTTCTTAAAAGCTGATTTTTCTGCATTCTTATCTTTCTCCAAACTTACTCCTGAATGTAGGGATGGTTATAATTCAGCATTGAACATGTGGAGGGGTTTGCATTCCACGTTGCCTGAGAAATTCCTGTCTCTATTAATTTTTTATCAATGTGGCTGATAAACTTAACTCCACCTTGGCCTCTGTCCCATGATAGCTACTTACTTATAAGTTAAATGGTTACCTTGTCTCTTACATTCCCCCGAAGAAGTATCCCTAAGTATCTGTCTGCAGATATAGCTTCTTATTGCTGAGGAGAGTTTGAATAGCAGGGTCAACAATTATGGGCTCTTTTCATAGGGTTGGTCTTGTGGACCCTGTAGAAGGATTCTGGCACATTCATCATTGGCTGTAGCTCATGACCATTTGGAGTTTGACAGCCTGGAGATAAAAAAAAATACATTTTATTACACGTGCTGCTGGAGCAAGCACAAGAAAAAATAAATTTTATCAAGACATTAAGAATGCACAACCCAAACACTAGAACTAGAATAAAACGACAAATTGGTGTGGTTAAAGGAAGGAGGCAAGTCCTGCTGGGACGAGAGTATGGACTGTAACCAGCTGGGCCCCAGAACGTCCTCTCCTGGAAGTTATCTATAAGTTTGACTTTTGAGAAAGATTACAAGTGTTGTTTATGAGTGTGCAAGTTGCTCTGGTTTGGCCAGAAGGAGATCTGGAAGTTTGGCGTTTTAAGAGTTTTAGCTAAGGAATTTAGACTCTTGTTGTGCTTCTATAGATCCCACTCCGGCCTTGCAGTTCGCTAAACCACAATAGCGATAAGTTATAGGTACAGCTAAAGATTGCCAGCATGGGTTGGTGCAGCATATGGGGCCCCCTTTTTATATTTAGCCTAATTCTGTGTTTAATATTATTATTTTTAATGTATCTGTTTGCTTATACTTTTCTGCTGAGTGTTTTAGTTCAAGTTGAAATAAGATTGTCCTCTAAGCGCAGTTGTATTTTTAAGCTTTGGTCCACACACACAGATTGTTGAACATCCAGAAGGTCAATTACACCAGCATTGAAGTGGTAACCATAGATCCATTATAATCCTAGGCGGATATCAACTACTTTGAAATAGAAAGTCAGACCAGAGAACTATTATTTTTCATCAATTATGGTTGTTTTAATGGAGCAAACCTAGAATTTTAGTATAACAATTATGATGACATTACTATACTAGAATCATTATGATACAGAGGAAATAAATACGACTCCCCACATGCTAAATGTCAGGAGAATCTGAATGAATTTTAAGGAACAGTTGAGAAAGATTGCCCTGGAGAGTCAGGAGAGGACCTGAAACTGGGTTGCCAGTCAGCCCACTTCTCAAAGGCAGTTTTATAGAGGAAAATCATGAGGTGGATACAGAATCACAAATTGGGTATAACGTGGGGATCCACCAATGCGGCTATAAGTACAGTCATTTAGGTAATATTGATCCAATGGGGAAGCAGGCATGCAGCAAGTGTACACTGAAAGAAGAAAGACCTTTTTAGAAAGAGGTGGTCTCCCATCTGGGTGACTGATAACTATTGAGACTTTGTTGGACCAGGTAATACCAGTTATAGTATACTGCTTATCCTCTGGGGAGGCATGTAGGCCTGGTCATTCCATCTCAATCTTGAGGCCTGGCCTTCAACAGATGCATCTCCAGCCACAGTTGTGATGTGTTTCCATTCTTTGCACTGACTCCTTCGAGGGCCTACCCCTGTCTCACTGCCTATAACATTTCTACCTAACTTAGCTGTCTGTGATAACTAACTTCTTGTTATTATGTCTGGAACACATTTAACTGTTCCCTTTATTAACTGGTTATTTTTATCAAATTATAACATTATATGACATAATAACTCATTTAAATTTGATACCTTTTAATAAAGTGTCTTTTAAATAGAATGTACTGTATTCGTTTACAGATGTACTTTGCAGGTTACTAATGTCTAGTCAGTATTATGAGAGTGGCACAGCCTGGGCTGCATAGTGTTTAGGTGCATCTAACTATTGCAACATAATTATATGACAATCACACAAAACCAAGCCTCAAAAAGTGTATCATTATAAACAATTTTAGTTTGGAGGTCACCAGCGTGATGTTTTCTTAAGTTGTGCATCCTTGAAGGCCTGTTTATTTGAGAAACACAGAGGGAGTTTAATATACCATGAAGTAGGGACTGGGGATTTAGCTCAGTGGCCCAGTGCCTGCCTGGCAAGCGCGACATCGTGAGTTTGATTCCTGGTACCAGAAAAACAACAACAACAACAACAAAAATTAATATACCATGAAGTTAGCACTAATTAGCATCATGGCCTTTAGCAGTTTTACATTGTTTATCTACACTGACAAGAACTTAAAGAAAGAAAATGTCATTAGGTCACCAACAAGTTCAGGAGACAAAGTTACTGACTGCAAATAAACTTATTACCTAGCATACAAGTGTATCTAATTTATATAATACGGAAGGATCAAATTTAAAGAGGTGCCAAAAATTTTGACAATTTTATGTCTAAGATCTAAATGTATAAAAAACACATTAGTTACTTTGTATCTATTAAATTCATACAATTTTAACCCTATAAACTTAGCTTTAAAACTTATACTCACAGTATTTTTGTTTTTAGATGTATATATTTCTCTAGTTCCAGATATATAGGGTGTGTCATAAACTAGGATAATAGTTGCTCATTTAATCAACCACAAACTGATTATTGAAAATATTCTAGAAGTTAACATTTAAATACCCATTAACTCCTAAAGTTCAGTTTTTTTAGAAAACCAAAGCCTAACAATGAAAGACACAAAAAATGGTCTTAGTAAAATATTAAAACCCTTGTATGAATCTATTTTTTGTAAGTTTAACAAGGAATATTTTAAGAAATATTAAGAAAACTTTGTTGTCTTAAACATAGAAAACTTTTAAACTTTTAGTTTTAGCCAAACTTAATTATATATCAAAGCAATATTTACCTAATATTTAAATAATGTTTGCCTTGGTTGCCACAGTAAAATACTAGGAAAAACTGGAGAAGTCACCAATCAGTGGAGAGAATAGAGATGAACTGGTTCAGGCAGTTGCTTTTATAGCCGCAGAGGGGAGTTTTGTTCAGTTTCTCAGGCCCAAGGGCTCCCCATGTAGGAGAACTTTTAAAAAATTAAATATAATATTAAATATTAGAAATTTAATTTAGTCAATTTAAGAAAGCAACCCCCAAGCTGTATATGTATCAATAAATTTAATAAACTAAATACATTATTTTTATAAGCCTTAAGAAGCCAAGAATACTTAATGTGATAGTTAGCAACTGATGACTTGGATGTTGTTATAAACATTTATAGATATTAATTCTGTTTATATTTACTTATTTAATCATCTAACTCTTTTTGATGGCTCAAGAGAACCAAAGCACAGCACAGTAAACATTTTTAAGGTATATATTATCTTTAAGGAAAAACTCAAGTTATTGCACATAGAAAACAATGGACACTGTGTTTAAAAAACCAATTTTTAAGATAAATATTACTTTGATTAGCCAACAATTTGGGTGAAAACTCATCACCAGTTATAAAGATGTTGTTACTCTTATCTTACCAACCAAGTTAAATTAGCTCATTCTTAGACAGGTGAACAAAAAGCATTTGGTCTAAAATTATGAGTGTCCATTTATGTACAAGCCAATTTAAATAGAAATTATACCTTAAAGTTTAAGTACAGAAACCCACACATTAACCTAATCATACACGACCTGTTTCCAAACCTTAGGTGTTAACAGGCAGACGAACAGCTGAGAAAATGCATAGAACGTGTAAAACAATCACATTTAATAGAGAGCCCTTTTGGATGCAGTGGCCATGCTGAACTGTATTGATCTTTTTTGTAGTTTTAGGTTTATAACTACAAATAGACTAAGCAGTTAGAACTTTCCATCAGTTAGCACTGCTTTTTTATGTAAGTCAGAGCAGTTCTTTTAAATATCTCAAGCTACTTTGGGTTTCTTTTTCCTGTTAGTGCTATAGACTTAAGAAGAGTAAGAGGTAGCAGTAGAGAAAATCTATAGATTGCCAAAAGGGACATTTATTTGCTATCCTTTCTTATTATAAAACCAAGTTTGAGGACCTATCTCTCAAAACACAAAAACATCTGGGCGTAGAGACATCTGATCATTTTTCCTCTGTTTTACAGAATAGGCCTCATTGAAAGATGGTGTTGTAATTCATACTTTTCTCCAGCAACACTCTTCCCCATTCTCAGGGGGTCGCCCAGGCCATGCAAGGAGATAGGAAAAATATTAATTGATGTACCTTGGAGTCTTGGGATCAAAGATGTTCTAGATTCTAAGTATGTATTCAAGGAATGGGGCAGTCCAAATCAGCATGGAGCTTCCCAATCTGAAAAGTAGCACAGGAGCAGAAGGCATCCCTGTTAAACCTTATTTGCCTCTCTAGTAAATGTGGCCCTCAGTCCTGGTCCCTCCAGTGCCCGTGGCAGCCAGCCGGAGTTGCCCGAGGAAGTAGGTGTGGCTGGACCGTCCTCCCACACTGTGCCGGTACGCCCCTTGCCTTGTGGTCCTGCGACTCCTAGGTCTATACCAGCTATTGATTTCTCATTTCCTTGCACCAATTAATATAATTCTGAGTACAGAACTCAGCGGCCATCCTGGTAATGTGTTCTGGAGAGAAACCATGGCAAGAGGAGCAGCTCCCTGTGTACCAGGAAGCTGTGGCTTTTAGCTCCCTTAATAATCTGGTTAGTCCAAAGTTGCCATCAACCTTGTAAGGGCTCTGAAACCTACTTTGTGTTTTGTTTTATCAATGAAATCACCTGTGCCTTAATGGCCCTACCTCAAAAAAAGTAGTAGTCCCCTATTTCCATTAAAAACACCAGATGTTTGGTGTTGTTTGCCCTCTTGGGGAGGGCCGTGGGGGAGGGGTAGGAGAATGCCTCTCCCTTTGGCCTGAAAAGCCTCAGTCATAATAGTCATCACCGTAAGGCACAAGAGCTTTATCTATGAGGCTCTGCACTGTTTCCCAAGCCTTACTATACCAAGAGCAGAAAGACAATTAGGACAAAAAGGCTTTCTCTGAGCTAGTCTCTGGTCTTCACTAAAATAAGTCTCTAAAAAATGAGAAAGAAAAGGAGTAGTACGAGAAAGTCAGTGTTGAGAGGTAGGAGCAAAGGAGATTTGTTCTCATCCAAACTTGTGGTGAGTTAATGTTTCTGTCCTCTGCTTCCCACCTATTTATAAGCTAAATAAATTATCTCTTCCAGTATCTTTTCTATATGCATGCAGTTGTTCATTTTAGGTTGCTGAAACCTGAAATTGTGAGTGATTATAGGGATAGTGACCAGTACTCCTGTTTTCTCCTTAAATCCAGGTGGTAGTTGACACAGTTATGCACAGGATGCAGAATAATCCCATCCCTTTATTTACTCCACAGCAGAGCTGCTTCAGGAAGCAAGCGGCCTTTAATGAAGTCCAACATGCTCAATTACTTTCACTCGCTGTAACTATGATATTACCTCAGTCCTTCAGAGACTAATTTAGTGATGCATTGCCAAGCATGAAGATTTCTTCTATCTGAGTTTGGCTAAAATAATGGTTTGTTTGGAGAGAAGACATCAAGTTTTAAAGGCAGAAATTGATCTATTTACAGAGCGCTTTCAGGGTGATTCAGAATGCCTGAAAGAGCCACATTAAAACTGCTCATAAATCAATAATCATTCTAATGAAAGAGCAGGGAGGAAAAAATGTAATACAAAGTTTGTAAATTGCTGTGGATGTAGGTGGGGATCAAAAAGGTTTAAAAAAAGTTCTGCTGTTTATTTGCTCTTTGTCTAACAGGATTGAGGAAACTGTACTAAAATGTGCACCCTCTTTTTTAAAAGAAAAAGAAAAAAAGAAGTACATGATAAATTTTAAATGCTTTCTTGCAACATTTTGATCCAAAGACACCTGTCACTTTTCATATCCTAAGGCTCTAGGCACACAGAACTACTTATGTGATCTAAGCTTAATATTTAATGGCTCTTCCAGACAATTGCACACTTCTGTAGCTTTTGTCACAATATTTGCTTTTCCAGAATACTTTTCTTTTACTTGCATTTATAAAAGTTTATTTTTCTTTCCTGGTCCAAAAAAGTCTCACTTTCTCATGGAAGCCCTTTCTGATTTGCTTCTTCCAGAGACAACAGTTTTCCCACGCTCCTCCCTAGGCATTCCAGGGATGCCTCTGCTGGAGCATTCAGCACTGTGTCACCTTGTTTTCTGCCCCAGAGCTTCCTGTGAAGCTCAGGAATAGCTGGGACATCTCATCCTCAGCTGCAGAAACTAACAAGGGACCTTGACTCATTAAATATTTTTTGAATGAAATAGACTACATGGTAAAAAAAAAATGCCTGTTACTGAAATCACTCTTAAATGTATCAGACACCTATATATTTTCATATGAGAAATAATTCTGCTTACCTGTCTGTCACTGAGAAGAAAGTATTAGTCTTCAAGAATTTCTCCTCTCCTTGGGATTTTAATTTTAAATGTGCCACAGGGTATTAACTCTGAAGTTGTAGCAATTTTCTGAGTCAAATGGAAACTGTTAAACCAATCACATCTCTAGATTTCTACATATTTCAACGGAAATATGAAATAGCTAGTTTTTTAAAAATCACAACTGGGGATTATAGTAGTAATATTTAGGTAGACTAATATGAAGAAACTATAGCTCTTTATTTAAGAAACAATTTTATAGAAAATATCTGTGTACTATTAAACATGTAACAGAACATGCGAAAATTACTTTTTTCAGAGCAAATTTTCATCTTAAGAGATTATATCTTAACCTTTTTAGTATTAGTTAGAAAATTCATCTCATTCATCAATATAGAAAGATTATTTCTTCATTATTCTTTTTCCTTAAAAACAATGTAAGACTCTTACATGTTTGCAGTGACTAGTTAACATCACTTCAAAATTACCAACCAGAAAAATAAAAAAGCTGCTGCAGATGTGTTAAGATAGATTCTGATAATTTATATTTTCTCATCTTAATATGAACATAGAAATTCTGTCTTCTCTACCTAAGGTTTGGTTTTCCAAGTCGTTTGGACTTTACTGGCTGAAGTGAATCTGAATGTTACTCAGGGAAAGAAAAAAAAAAAATATTTTCTCAGTCTTCAGATATGATCATTTTTTATAGACGTTGACAATGTGTGCCAAATTAGATGTCTGCAGTCAAGATGAAGTCATTTTCACCACTTACATACTTCAAAAAACTGAAGCAATGCATCAGTGCTTTTTCCTCTACCGTCTGATGTCCTCTGGTATGGCATAGTCAAAACGTTTCAACGCCCCCATCTCTCCCGGGCCCTCTCCTCATCCTCACTCACAGTCCATGCTCTGTCTCAGTCTTTACGTTTAAAAGAGTTTTCTTCAGAGACATTTTTCCTGTTGAATTTGCTTGATGTAGACCTTGCCCTTGCTGATTACTGTCTTGTAGTCTTGTTATTCATAATTTCCTTGTTATTTCCATCATCGCATGTTAAATGATAACAGTGTATTTCTTCATTTACTTGTTTGTGAGCCATCACCTATCTGTAAACATCATGAGGACAGGGACTATTTCTCTTTTGGGTCACTGCAGTGTTGCTATCAATTATTACAGAGTCAGACTATTATAGATCAGGATTATCTGATAAAAATAAAAATTTAATATGAACCATATATGTAATTTAAACCTTTAAAGAAAAGTTTTAAAGAAAACTAGAGAAAAAGTAAAAAAAGGAGAAAAGAAGCAGGAGAAATATATATACAGAAGATAGCTGCAGTAATTGTACTACTGATTTCTATTGGTTTGTTGAAAGGAATAGCTAATGCTTAATTGTTTGATCAATTTTTCATGCCTATGTCTGGTGATCTGTGCAACTACTTTGAAGATAACAGTATGTGATACAACAAATATTGTTAATTTCCTATCACCTTGTTTTGAAATTCTGTATAGTTTTTATTGTTTTTTGTCACTTTGTTTTTGCCTTAGTGTTTGTTTTTTTTCCTCCTTTTTAAAATGAAATTAAAAAAAAGAAAACTTGATTTTCCAAGTTGTTTGGACTTTTCTGGCTGAAATGAGTCTGAATGTTATTCAGGGAAATAAAAAGTATATTTTTCAGTCAATTTAAAACCTAATTTTAATAATGCATTTTATTTAATCTGTAAATATAAATGATGTCATTTCAAGATGTATTCATTATAAAAAGATTATTGGTTTGCCCTCTTTCTTACTAAAACTTCAGAATCAGTATCTATTTTACATGACAGCACTTTTTTTTGAACTAGCCCCTTTTGAAATAATCAGTTGCCACAGGTGAGCAGTAGCTACCATGGTGTAGAGTTCGGTTCTAGATTCTCTGTAAATATATGCTGAATGCATGAAAGCAACAATCCACTGAATGTGGATGTGGTTTGTGCCTCATCTAGGTCCCAAAAGGTCTCTTTTATTGTCCTAGCACAAATTCTCTGCTTCTTTGTTGCCAACAGCTCACACCTGCAGCCTTCTAAGGATTGCCAGGTATTCTGGAGCCACCAACAGAGCACTGGAAATATCTAAGAATTCATCTATGTCTCCTCCACCCAGGTATAGGTAACATGAACAGAGTGTGAATGACTGATGTGAGAATGAAAAAGTCAAGCTCTTTGGCCTCCACACAAGGCAAACTGAGGTGAGATTTATATTCTTGAGCTTCCTGCAAAATCAGACAGAGCCCAAGACTGCCAGCATTAGCCTTCCCACTTGGCTTCTTCCCCTTTTCTCTTATGACCCCTCCCTCGTCTCCATACTGCCTTTCTAGTTTCTCCTGGAGACAATTTAGTAAAAAGGCAGGGGTGCTAAACCCTTGCCTTAGGAACTATTCCTAGAAAACAAGAAGCACTCAAATTATGTCATAATGCACATTCATTTCTACCACAATGGCTTAAGCAAGAGCGTGGTTGGATTCTTTAGGCAGGAGTACCAACTGTAATGTCCACTGCGTTTCTCCCGGTCTCAGATACTGCATATTCTTGATAAGCATGCAAACATCTTAAAAAAGTGAGACACATTAAGTGTTCTGTCCTCTCCCTCTCTGTTATAGTAACTGCTATAAATTTTCTTGAATACATCTTTTAAGCAGATTCAACATATATGTATAAATATGTTATACTTATAAAATATACTATTTCTTTTTATACAAATTGAATCATAAATACTCTTTCATTGCTTTGTCCTTACATTTTTATATTTTATTTT
>NW_004955421.1:3083294-3182974 GCF_000276665.1 Chinchilla lanigera | reverse complement strand
GGGGGGCTGGGCCATTTTTATATTTTATGCAATATTTTTATACTGCTTATTTATAAATGCAACTTGATTTTTGAAAAGAAAATAGGTATAAATATGCAAATGTGTGTATTTGATATTTAAATACATTTTCTTCCTTCTGTCAATTTAGCTCTTAATTTGCTTCTAAGAGTTAAATTATCTGATACAGACTTAGTACCTCTATACTGAGGCTGTCATGTGGTACCTAGTCACATATGCCGTTCTCCCCAACTGATTTTAATAAAGAATGATAAGTGGAAAATTGCAACTTTTGAGTCCAAAGAGACATCTGTTTTTGCTAAGGCACATCTTCTTACTCCTTTTTTTTTTTTTTTTTTTTTTTTTTTTTTGGTTTTTCTCCGGTACCAGGAACCGAACTCAGGACCTTGTGCTTGCCAGGCAGGCGCTTTGCCGCTGAGCTAAATCCCCAGCCCCCTAAGGCACATCTTCTTGATCTAGGCTTCAGCCAGGTCCTTCCTTTAAATTCATATGTGTTGCTGTGTACGTGTATATATTCCTAAGAAGGATCGGAGCTCTCATTAGAATCTCAAGGACATCTGTGGCAGTGAAGCATTAGGATTAAATGTACAAATATAAACTGTGTGATGCATTTTGGATAAATCTTTTCAATTTTATCCTCTCTGCTTCTCCTCATTAGATTAGTACTTAATTAATTATCAGCTTCTCAGTACACTGAGTCTTCAGAGGCTTGGATCCAACCTCGTCACATTTATATCCTACTGCCTGCTTCAGTAGTACAGGAAGGGCTGTCATTAATGATTTCTTGAAGGATCATGATGTTTTCTCTTTTGTATTTATGAATTCTCAGTGGAACAGATTTGATTTTCTTCTGGTTCTGATTTTGATCCTTTTTTCTCTGGTTTTAGGGAATTTAAGGACAAAAGTTGTTTCTCTGTACAGAGATGCCACACAAATCATTTTGGGTCAATTTGGGAACCTGGGGGGGTTGAGCAGGAGCTAGCCTGGATGCAAACACCTCCTACTCCTATGTCCTCACTTAGGCACAGTTTTGGCTGTCTGGGGTTCTTTAATTTAAATTTTAAAAATTTAGGAATATATTCTGCTTTTACTCTGTCTTTGATCCCTGTCATTTTTTTTGTTCCTAATTCTGAATTAATTCATAAGTTTTTAAATACTAAGTGGCCAAGTCACTTTTCTTTACCAGTGAAATATCTTCTTTCAATCACTGACATACTGCTAGGAGACATGATGGTCCAGATGACTGAGAAGTGGCCTCTGGTGACTGAGATGCTCATGGTCATGCCGCTGAGGGTACTAGGTGATCTGTCAGGACTGGTCAGCAACGTGCCACCTTAAAGTGGACAAGTTATCAGAGGAATCTTTAATACTTGAGAGGCAGAGACTGTAAAGACAGTGCCATACTAAACATTCTGACATTTCTCAGCATAGTTCCCTAATTCACATAATCTGCTTATTTCAATATAGATGTTTTAGAAGATACAAGTAATAAGTACAGCTTGAAATTAAACTCATATTATTTAATTGACTAGGTCATGCTTTAGTCTCTTTTTTTAATGAAATCTGTAAATTTAATGAAAGAGATGCCGTATGATCTTTTTTTTCCAATCAGATTTTATTGGTACATTTTAGGTATGTAGGATAATCACATTTATCACAGAGAATCTGTGCCCCTGTATGTGATATAACTTGTTTCTTTTTATTTGCCTATTCCCCTACATTCCCTTCAACCCTTCTTCTTCTCCCCATTTACAAATCTTTGTTTGCATTTTTTCCTTCTTTTTCATATGATCTTTAGTAAACTTCTGAATTTTAGTTTCTTAATCTTTAAAGCAAAGGTTGGTTTCATTATTTTGAATGTTGAAACAAAAATTAAAGGTTATTTTATTGAATGTAAAATGTATTTTGTACATACTCTGCACCTGGTAAGATTTGGAGGTTAATAGTAAAATATTAATGGGAATAATAGCACGAATTATGATAACAAAGTCCATAAAAGAGCCTTCACACTTCATACCACCTCATTTATGTAAAGCCCCATTTTATAGATAAGAAAAGGGAGATATATACAATGAATAAGTGGATTCTTTCACTACTGGTGTCTGTGAAACTTTCTACATTTCTAGAATTTTTTGTATGCTAAAAGTGTACATGTAGAAGACTCTGAATCAGAGAGCTTTTATTCTTTCCATTGAAAATAATTTTTCTTTAAAAAGGCAAAATTGTTGTGTTTAGCACGAACTGGTATACTGTGTAGAGAAAATACTGTGATAACTGTGCTATATCTCAAGAGACTGGTCCTGCTTATGATGCAAAGCTGAACCTTCAGCCGAAGTTGTAAACATGGGGGGGTACACTTGGTGCCTCTCTGAAATGCTGGGCCTAGAGTGTAGGCCTTTTGCTAATAAGCAGGCCAGGAGCATCCATGTATTTGGTTGTCCCTAGCATTACGTGGCCAAAAGAATGTAGTTGCATGATATCCTCTAAAATCAGGCCCACAGGAACCTTCACAGGCTGAGGTTTGCTCACTGTAGGATGAAACAGTTGTCCAGCTTCCATTTGCTACAATTTTCCTTTACTGCCACCATCCCAAGAGTATCTTCACTGACTTTGCTCAATGTGCAGTTGGGAAGACAGAAATAAAAATTCAAAAACATCTGAAATCCCATAAGCTTGAACATACATGCACGAATTTGTGATTACAGATCATTGGATTTGTATGATGTTTGGCAATTTATACCAGACACATTGACCTGTAATTTTTTAAAATTGGTAACAATATTATAAATGTAGTCTTAAGACCCCACTAAGTATTGTAAATATGTTCTTAAGATAATATTTACTATAATGAGTACATTTAGTGTAGTGCATGCTGGAAGTTCATAAACAGAGCAAATTCATACAACTAGAGCTTCAGTTAAGAAACTGAATATTGCTAGCAGAATGCCATTGTCCTTTCCAGGTCTTTCATATCTTATAAAAGAACAACTGTTATCTCGACTTTGAATATAATAGGCTGGCTTGGTCCAGTTTTGTACTTTGCATAAAAATTTGTAGAGTATACTCTTTTCTGTCTGCTTCCTTAGCTTAGCATTTAAGTCTGTGGAGTTCATTCATTTGGGTGGACACATTTTAGATACCTCACCTCCCTTTTCCATCCCCCTTGCTCTTGGGCCAACCCTAGAACTTTACCCGTCTCAGTGGAGATGCATTCTTGCCATGCCTACCTCTCCTTCCTTCTATAATTATCTTCTTTATGCCTAGAGATATCCGAAGATAGCTATCCATTTGTTTCATCCACTGTGAATCTCCCACAAAAGCAATATCTCTGTGCAAAAAGCATATTTTCATTATAAATAGACACTAGAAAAGTGACTGAACTAATGATGAATGCTCACACTTCTGTTGTATGCATGGAACCCATTACCTTCTCAACATGATATCCATTTTCTTACCTTTATTAGTACCTGTTTGCAGTACATAATGATTATGCTCTTTGTGGGGAACTGGTGCATGCACATAACACACCTCAATCATTTTTCTGCCCTCCCTTGCCCTCTTTTTTCTGCCGGAATCAGATGCATTTGTTTATCTTATAAGTCCTTATAAGGTTAATTATCATAAATAAAGATTAATAGCTGGACTAATGGGCCAAAAACATATAAAACACGTGCAGCAATTATACTAAATTAAGGCTCACTTTTAGATATGTTGTCCATGCTGGATTACAATAACTTTTTTCTGTTTTTTTTTCCTATTGTCTGACTTTCATTTTACTTCACTTAACGTTATGGTCTCAAGGTGCATCTGGGGATATCCCTTTTCTAATGTGAATATGTTTATTATTCCACGAAGAGAAAGGGGAGAAGCATAAAGACAGAAATTCTGATCTTTACTTGCCTCTGACTCAATTATTTCATCTTTTCCATTCTTTTCATCCCTTAGTCTATAATATTTGGAAGGCAAGGATAACACCTTATGAAATCTCCTCCTCTGTATTCTGTATTCATGGTGAACCCATACGAGTGGTGGCCAACCTACAGCATGTGTGGGGAGCAGGCTTTGTATTATTGAAAGCTCTACCAAGTTTGCCATCACTGATAGTGATTGTCTAATCACTATGAAAATAATTCATTGGTTGGTATTCGAAATAAAGAGATAATGGAGACAATGGCTCATGTTAGCACTAAAAACTATAATTCACAATCAGTTGCTCTGAAGAGTCTAGGAGTGGTTGTAGGGACACAGAACAGAAAAGAATTAAGGCTGTTTCTACTTAGGGAAGACTTAGAGAGAGGTGAGCCCTGCATAGACGACAATGAATCCAAAGGGAAATCCTGCTTAGCTGAGTCACAGCTCAGCTCTTCCTCTTTGCCTTTTCGTTGCTTTTTCCAGCTTCTCATGAGAGGTAATTGTTACTTCTCTAAGCTTTCCAACTCATGATTTTACTGTCACGCAGCAGAACTCTGCGAGAAATAAAGTACTACAAGTGAATAATTCTTCAAGATTCTTCAAGAACCAGGTTCCTTGGCAGGACAAGAAACTCTTTACCTACCCTTCTTTTTCTGCCTGTCTCAAGTATTTAATAGGAAGGAATAATAAAATTTGTGTATCTTATTATAAATACATAGTAGCAACATGACAGGTGGTAAATCAATGTTCCAGGAACAAATTTCAAACGACAGAGTCTACAGTACACTTCCAATACTAATAATGTTTGATGAAAACCTCAGAATTTCAAATGGTCAGGGCTAGCTGCCTTCAAGGGTATTAATAGGGCTTCACAAGGGCTCTGGCTTTTCCTGAGGCAAAAGAATAGCCAGAGTTATAGAATCAAAGCTGCTTTTGTTTTCTTGGCATGCCAAGCTTCTGTAGGAGTGTGAATGGAAAAACCTGATATGTAACTAAACCTGCTTACTTGGACAGATCACTACCAAGGCATTCCAAACTTGTCCAGCTAGAGGAATGGGGTGCCGGTTGGATTCCCTAGAAGTAAAATCCAAAATGAAATTTGTTAGCAAGCAATTATTAAAGAAGTACTTTTACAGGGAATCAGTAAAGAAAAGGGAGGAGCAAAGAAGGAGAGGAAGCCAAGCAAAACTCCCTCATGGGGAGCTGTAAGTTTTCTCCCACACTCTGGAATGTGAGCTATGTCATAGGAAGTTATGGCACCAGGGAAACTCAAAGATTTAGAGATTGGGTTTACATATCCCTCCAGTTGGTGGGTTATTCAAGATAAGGGGAATGTAAATTTCTAGACATTCTGCCTTTCCTTGGTGTGGGTAGATGGGGTTATGAAAGTCTAAGGACAGTTTTACTGAAATGGTGCTACCTGCTAAATGAAAAAGGATATTGAATGGTATATATGCATATAAAAATGGTAAAAAGTGACCCAGACAGATCTAGGTGGAGAAAAATTAATCTTTATTAAAAAAAGTGGCACTCAAAAGTTGTGATAAAGTATCTTGACTAATAATCAGAGTAAAGAATCAAGACTAGATAAAGTAATGTGTTTTTTTATTTTAAAAATAAAAGAAGGAAGACATTAACAGACAGACAACCTTTTACAAAATAGCAAAAGAACAGTACAGACAATACAGAGTTACAAACTGGTAGGAAATTAACAATGCTTGTTGTATTATATACTGATATCTTCAAAGTGGTTTCTCAGGAAAACAAACAGAGACATGCAATATTGATCAATCAAGGACTCATTAACAGTTTCTTTCAGCAAAGAAATAGAAGACCGTAGATCAACTATGTTAACTATCCTGGTCAACTATGTTAACTATCCTATATATACATACATACAAAGTTTCTCCTTCTTTCTCTTTTCTTTTCCCACATCGCAGTTGCCCTTTATTCTTGAGCATTTTTCTACCATTTCACAATGTCTATCATACCTCCGAGTTTTTATTAACTCTTTCAGGTTTTACACTAGTGAGATAATGCGGTGCTTACACATGCAGGTCTGATTTATTTCACTTATGAGTATGGTCTCTAGTTGTGACCATTTACTTATAAAAGTCTTGAGTTGTTCTTCCTTTATAGCTGAGTAATATTTCATTATATAAAAGTACCACAATTTTCTTATCCATTCCTTGGTGGATAGACAGTTGGGTTGCTTCCACAATTTAGCATTTACAAACTGTGCTGCTATGAACATAGGTGCACATATATCACTGTGATATGATGTTTTGAGATCTTCTGGGAAAATACCCAGCAGGGGGATAGCTGGGTTGAATGGGACCTTCAGACATAGTTTTCGGAGGAATCTGCAAACTGATTTCCACAGTGGTTTCACCAGTCTGCATTCCCACCAGCAGTGGAGAGGGTTCCTATTTCTCCACAGCCTCACCAGCATTTGTTATTGGCTGATTTCTTAATACTAGCCATTCTTACTTGGGTAAGGTGGAATCTCAGTGTTGTTTTAATTTACATTTCTTGAATGACTAATGATGTTGAGCATTTTCTCATGTATTTATTTGCCATTTCTATTTCATGATCTGAGAAGTGTGTATTCATCTCAGCTGCCCATTTTTGGATTGGGTCTTTGAATTTGGGGAGGCTGATACTTTTTAATTCTTTATGTATTCTAGATAGAAGCCCTGTGTCTGAGGGACAGTCAACTAAATTTTTTTCCCAGGTTGTGAGCTTTCTTTTTACTCTACTGGTGATTTCTTTAGATGTGCAGAAATTTTTCAGTAGGATTACATCCCAGTTGTTGCTTCTTTGAAGTGTTTCATGTGCAGTTTGATTTTTGATCATGAACTCTTTGCCTTACCACTATGTCTTCAAGGTTTTTCCCTATTTTCTCTTCCAATAGATTTAGTGTTTCTGTTTTAATATTGAGATCTGTGATCCATTTTGACCTGAGTTTGGTGCATGGTGAGAAGAACAAGTCAAGCCCAAAGCCCAAAGAAGGGAGGAGATTATAAAGATTAGGGCAGAAATTAATGCAACTGAGACAAAGAAAACCCTCCAAAATATAAATGAATCAGAGTTTGTTCTTTGAAATAATAAATAAAATTGATAAACCCTTAGCCAAACTTACCAAAAGAAGGAAGGAAAGAACTCAGATTCATGCAATAAGGAATGAAAAAGATGAAATTACTACAGATTCCACTGAAATTCAGAAGATCATTAATATCCACTTTCAAAATCTTTACTCCCATAGAACAGAAAACTCAGAAGAAATGCACAGATTCCTAGATATGTACAAGCTACCAAGGTTGAGTCAAGAAGATATCAAATTCCTGAACAACCCAATATCAATTAATGAGATTGAAAATGTGATTAAAAACTTCCTGACAAAGAAAAGTCCAGGCCCTGATGAATTCACAGCAGAATTTTACAAGAAATTCAGAGATTTAATACCAAAACTCCTCAAGCCCTTCAATGAAATTGAAAAGGAAGCAATTCTCCTTAACTCATTTCTGGAGGCAAGAATCACACTGATACAAAGACCAGAGCAAGACCCAACCAAGAAAGAGAACTACAGACCAATCTCCCTAATGAATATATATGCAAAGATAGTCAATAACATACTAGCAAATAGAATGTAGCAAATCACCAAGAAAATCATACATCACAACCAAGTTAGATTCATTCCAGGA
Source organism: Chinchilla lanigera (assembly GCF_000276665.1). Classification (NCBI taxonomy): domain Eukaryota; kingdom Metazoa; phylum Chordata; class Mammalia; order Rodentia; family Chinchillidae; genus Chinchilla; species Chinchilla lanigera. Next base: position 3,175,340 of record NW_004955421.1, on the reverse strand, counting down.
ATGCAGGGCTGGTTCAATATTCACAAATCTATAACTGTTATATGCCATATCAATGGAGCCAATGACAAAAATCATGTGATCATCTCAATAGATGCAGAAAAAGCTTCTGACAAAATCCAAAATGCATTCATGATAGAAACTCTACAGAAAATAGGAATAGATGGTCTTTACCTTAACCTGATCAAAGCCATCTATGATAGTCCAACAGCCAACGTCATTCTAAGGAGACAAAAACTGAAAGCTTTTACTTTAAAATCAGGTACAAGCCAAGGATGTTCACTGTCACTACTTCTGTTCAATATAGTTCTGGAACCATTAGCTAGAGCAATTAGACAAGAGAGAAATAAAAGGAATAAGGATAGGAAAGGAAGAAGTAAAACTATCACTATTTGCAGATGACATGATACTTTGCATGGAAGACCCCAAAAATTCCACAAGAAGACTCCTTGAATTAATCACCAAATTCAGCAGTGTAGCTGGACACAAAGTCAGCACCCAAAAATCTATAGCATTCCTATACACAAACAACAAACAGACTGAAAGAGAAATTAAGGAAACCATACCTTTCATACTAACATTCAAGAAATTGAAATATTTAGGAATCAACCTAACAAGAGAAGTTAAAGATCTCTTCAGTGAAAACTACAGTACTCTGAAAAAAGGGATTGAAGAAGATTTCAGTAAATTGAAAAATATTCCTTGTTCGTGGATAGGAAGAACCAACATTGTGAAAATGCCCATAAACCCAAAATTGTACAGATTCAATTCAATTCCCATTGAACTACCATTAGCACACCTCACAGATCTTGAGAAAACATGCCTTGATTTCATCTGGAACCACAAGAAACCCAGAATAGCAAAAGCAATCCTGGGTAACAAGGACAAGTCAGGTGGACTCACAATCCCTGACCTGAAATTATACTACAAAGCTACTGTCATAAAAACAACCTGGTACTGGCCAAAAAACAGACCTGAGGATCAATGGAACAGACTGGAAGAAACAGCCACAACCACAAACACACTCAGCCACCTAATCTTTGACAAAGGGGCCAAACAAGTTCACTGAAAGAAAGATAGCCTCTTTAATAAATGGTGCTGGAAAAACTGGCTTGCCACCTGCTAAAGAATGAAAATAGACCCAGGTCTATCACAAAGCAAGATGCTGACTTTCAGGCTGGTAAATAAAACGAAGGCATATTGAAGAATCTAGGTTCTACCCTAACCTAATCTAGGTTCCAGTATAGGACCTAGTGCTTAATGGGACTCTTGAGAATGAGTCAGCTTATCTCGTATGAGCATGAGTACCTACTATGATGTCAAAGCTGAGAAACAATGTTCAGATCTAGGCCAGTATCTCTTGGACAGGGAGGCCAAGTCATCAGAAAATGGAACTGGTCTGTTAGTGTCCTCTTCCAAGTTAGACTTATTCAGAAAGCCTGGTCAAGTCTGGACATATAGTCCTGGTGTGGGGAAAGTGGAGTATGCTCGAAATTTGGCTACTCTCTGCTAGTAATATTTCTAGGTTAGGAACTACGTGAGATACTCAAATCGGTTGTGTCTACAACTAGTTGCTTCTGTATGCCCCATATGCAGCAAATGTCTTTATGATTCAGAGTTTTGTGTTCATTATTCCAAATTCATTTTTCACTATAATCCTTCCTTTCATTTTGTTTCTACTTTTTACTCACATCTAAGATGCCTTCTTGCTTATCTAAACATGCGTATGAGTGATTTTGCCTTAATAGGCAAATAAGATCAAGTCTATCTTAACTTTAGGAAATTCATTTAACATGCATTTATTGACTCTTCTATATATAAGAAATTACATTCCAAGCATTAACTGAGGTTTCAGAAATTATTCACATACATACATATATTCCTTAAAAAGTAAGTATGCAGGAGTAGTTTTGTAGCTCTATTTAAAGTGTGGGACTAGGTTATCTTCTGGGAATATTGTGTATAAAGGCAAGTTAATAAAGGCTCCCTTTAAATAAACTTGTCAGATAAAAATGGGATAGTATATTTCTTGGACATATTTGTACTAAAATTATTTGCTATTTAATTGGTATATTTTCCTTTGCTAAGTCTGGAAACCTTACTAAAAATGCATGCTCACTCCAGGCCAGCATTTCCTCTTCAGGAAGTAAGGCTCGTGGGAGCTCAGCAGTCACTGGAGAGAGGCATCGCTGATCACTGGAGCAAGCTTAGCTAAGGGAGCTGTCTGACTTGTGCAGACTCAGATCCCAGCTCTGTCAGCTCCAAGTGATACTCCCTAAGCCAAGAATTGAGCTCTTAGACTTGTTTTTCATCTGTATAATGGGGACAAAGCAACCTATTTCCCAAAGTGATTGTTAGACAGCAGATGTTCAGGGAAAGTAATCTCAGCCCTTTTAAATAACAGACAATAGGCATGTATTATTTGTTCAAAATGTCATTTCCTCAAATGAGACTAGAAGGAAGGAAAAGTACTCAGCAGCATTTTGAAGTTTCTTTGGATTGTAATTCAATAGAAAAAATATCAATTTGACAAGAACAGCTGCATCTGTTCTACATTTCACAGGTGACAGACTGCAGTGCCCTTCCAGGGAAAGTGAAGATTTTACTTGTTCACAAATATAAGATTCATGATAACAAAGCCAAGGTTTTGGTTAGTGAAAGGCAATAAACAACCAGGTCCCCTCATGACTAGAATCTTTTATCTCCACAATTTTGTATTTTAAATACTGTTCGGCTGTGCTCTGAAGGATCTCTGGTCTCCCCGTCCCTGATTGGTCTCTGACAAGAAGGGGCAAAAGTGTGTCCTGATTGGATGAGGATCCAGGCGTGGGCTCTCCAGTGAAGCACACCCACAATCCTGTCACATTTACTACCTTTCCTCGTATACCCAGCTCCATGTCATCTAAAGTATTTTTCAAAACAGAGAAATTGCTACTGTATTTGTCTCTTTGTTATATAAAAATCGTGTCCAAATTTAATCTGAAAATTACAGATAAAATACTATTTTTATGACTGAAAAATGCCATGGACTGCTTAAATTCATTATGACAAATATGTGAATATTCTCTTAGCGAGGCCCTTCCTTTCCTGGCTTAATCATGTACCTGTGTGACAGTTGCCAAGGAGACAAACTTTCCTTAGCCTTCTGTGGCATAGCTAGAAGCTCTGATGGCCCCCTATGTGCATTCAGAGAAATTGCTCATTTGGATGGATTTTTACTTAGAAGTGGAGTCAGTGATAACAAGAAGTGCTGCTAGATGAATTCTACTTCCTCAGGGACCTAAAGAGAATATAATTGTAGTCCAGTGAGGAATGAGGCAGAATGTGGAGTGGCTATAACTATTTGGTGTTCATTGTAAGGAGTTAGTAAATATCAGGTCAGATTTAAAGGAACAAATGAGAATGGATGAGGCAAAGCCCAACCTTTGGAAATCTTAAGTTCTGAAGTAGTAGCATCTAGAAGGCAAAAAGTAAAATGTGTTTACTATGGGGACATTTAGAGCATGTTAAAATTCAGAGGTACAAAGAGTGTCTTTGTGGAGATGGCATTTAGATACATCACTGGTAGATTTTGTACATATAATTGTGAAAAATGAAGAAAGGGGTATTTAATTTGTTTAAATTTCTATTATCAGAGGCATGGATTTATGCAGAAGGATGAGAGTAATTTCTCACATGTAGAAGACAACAGAGGGAAGAATGAATTGAAAAGAATGGACTACACTGTAGATATATTAAGTTCCAAGAGAAGGAATCTGATCTTTCTTGATAGAGAGTTGGAAGTCATTGCGGTTGAACATGTGAATGAATACAAAACCCAGGTCTCAAGCCTTGAGAAGATGCATCTGGCAGTGTCAGTGGTAGGATAATTTGGAGAGTAAGGAGAAGAGGTAAGAGCTTGCTAGATCACTAATGACTATCTTCATTCTCGTCAATGTCCAAGACTCATTAGATGTGGGAAACTCCTCAGTGGAATAGGAGAAACAGAACCTAGAGCTGGTCAGAAGTTTCACTGATTAAATATTTAGGCCAAGAGTGTCAGCACTGGAACCTGACACAGATGTGCCATGGCATATCTGGAAACCGGGCTCACTAGGCAGAATGTCACTTGCTACCATTGGCTGGATTAAGAGCTGACAAAGATTCAGACATTTAAAAATGTCTCAGAATAGAGGCAGCACAATATAAAATCATTATATTAATTGCCAACTAATATGTGCAATAGATGTTCTTGAGGCTATTTCTAGGACCTAGGGTTATTTTCACACCTACCATCCAGCCAATGATAGCAAGTGAGTGGTAACTGATTTGCTATTATAGCTCTTTGTGAGTTTGGAAAAAGCTTCCCTTTCTCTGAATAGACTCAGTTATGTGTTAGTGGGTCTTGATAGGTAAGCAAATATAGCATGGATTTTAATCTCACAGGTCTCCTTGGCCAGGCAACCATATGTGAGGTGTAACTTTCACAGTATTGCATGCAAAATTAGGATAATCATATGAAAGATCATTTCCTTCTCCTCATTTTCCTTGAGTATGAACTCATAAGACACTTCCTATGTACTGTTATCTTGCATTGTTAGTCATCTGTCCATGGGCCTCCAGTGTCTACATCTTTGGTATAAAGTCTTGCACTCAGTCGATGTTCAATGCTTGTTTATTGTCAACAATCAGTAGGTGTTTGATACATGTGCCTTTGAGTTTGCATTCTTAGGTGATATAGTCAATAAATCAGACACACAACCTTAAATAGTGTATGGTTTCTCTTATGTAAGAAACCTAAATTACAAATAGACAAGAATATAAAAGACAGTAGGAAGTAGGGAGACAGATCTTTCTCAGATGTGAAGGGAATCAAGAGATGGAGAGAAGGGAAGGACAGAGGCTGAAAAAAGGTATTAAAATGATTATATATATATATATATATATACAGTATAAAGAATGAAAACAGGTACTGCAAATATATACAAATAAAAAATAAAAAAACATATATTGTCAGGGTTCTTTAAAGTTATCCCACTTTTACCCTGCTTTAGATTTTAGTAACATCCAAGACAATTTATGCCAAGGTTCAATTTACATTTAGACTGCAGCTCTTGAGATGAGTCTGGCTTGATCACCAGGAGGCTGATATGAAGAGCTTTGGCTGCTAGGGCAGCCATATTTTTTGAATGCACCTGGAGATCATCTTAAAGAGGAAATCTTTTTCTTGCTTTATTTCTGACTATTGAACAGAAACTCAGAGCAGGTGCAGCTTGCCATGCAGAACAAGAGGCAATGACTAGTAAATAGGCAATAGACAAACTACTGGTCAGGCTGGGGAGCATCTATTTTTGGCCTAGAGAAAACCTGCTGGGTGGGAATTGGTTTCTCCTGTATCGGATGACGTCTGCTGAGTCAGATTCCAGCAGAAGCTTTGCCTTTTAAAGGAATAATCTCAATTCTCAAAAACAGTGATGCAGAACCTAGAAAAGCACTTTTCATTCAGGTTTATGAAATGGTAACATTGTAATAATTATTTCTCAGATTCAAATTGGGTCCCAAGCTTTTAAATTTATTGTTCTTTAATATAGTATCAACCTCACAAGGTAAATTCTATGACCTTTATTTAAATAATGAGTCAGCTGAGTCTTCAAAACTGATGTAGCGATAGGGACTACCTTCAAATCCAGGTGTGTGTAGCACCAGATCCTGTATTCTCTTCTTTATACTGTACTCCCTATTCCTGTAATAGTGGCCATTCTGGACTCCATAAGGACTTTTTTCTTGTACATATTAAATCATTGATTTACTTGCCCCTTTAGTACTTTTAGCAGTTTTTTTATACAAACAGATACTCTTGTTGGAGAGTCTTATTGTCTAGAAATCCCCTCAACTGTTATATTTTTATTTAAGCAATGACACTACCAGGCAACTGATATTTAAGTAACATGTATTGATTAAATAACAACAACCAAATCTTTGATGTGCTCTTTGTGAGCTTTCCAGACACCCCTCCCACATGCATTTATCCACACACCTGATCTATAAAAACAATATGGCTAAATCAAAGTTTGGAAAAATGTCAGCATTTCCACATAGTAATGTTGTGTACATTTAATGATGCTAGACCACATCTTCCTAGGTTACTAAGAAAAATTTATTAGAAAATCATTTCAGATCCAATTAAAGAATTCTGTTTATGTTGAAAGTTGATTCTAGTATAATGCATAGACTTAAAGTACCAGAATTGATTTTGTGGAGTCAGTACAATAGTATTTCAAAGCACAATTTCATACATCATGGATTTAAATCAATCTTCAACCTCATAAAATTGTGAGCCTTTAGGCAAGTTTTTATCTCTTCAATTGAGATAAAATACTCTCAAACATAAACTAACAAGATTATATTTTATAAGAATGCCTTATAAGAAATATGACTTTTCATAAGAATAATATTTTTAAAAATAAAATATATATGGTTGTGAGTAGTATAGTACAAAGTAAATGTTTCCTAAATATGTTTTCATTTTTAATTTTTATTAAATTTATCCTGCTGCAACCATTATATAGACATAACTTGCAATCTGTAGGATTGATTTGTAATTCATTACAGAATTTACCCCTGAGGTTCAGCAATGTTTCTTCTGGAATAAAGCTACCACTACTCATTATAAATATATTAATGGGATTAAATGAAATAACATGTAACAGGTTCTCACAATATTGGCTGAACATCATTGGTATTAGTTGGTGTGTGTTGACTCAGAAACCTCAATTACCTTGAAAATATCTTTTTTCTAAAGAAATTATTGTCACAGTTCTATCTCTGGCAAAATTACTGAAAAATATTATCCCCTTTTGGAGGTCTATTATTTAGCTCATTGTGTTATGTGTTGAGAAAAATATGAGGAAATCACAAAACTTTTAATTTGGAGTGTAAATCTGTGCAACTACTTTAGAGGGTAATTGGCATATTTAGTAAAAGTGAAGAACATCTTTCTACTCAGCGGTAGCACTTCTTCGTGGCTATTTCTGAAGAATTCTTACAGATGTGTACAAGGCAAAATGTATACGAGTAGATAAGTACAATAAGATTAATCATAGTGAGGGTTATAACAGCCTAAATTTAGGAAATACCCTCACTAATCTCTTAGTTGTAAGGTTAACTAATACTGATAGAGAAATAAACTAGATACTTTTGTAATAGCTATGTGAATCTCTAGACTTAAAGTTGAGCAGGAAGAAAGACAGCTATAAAAGAATCTATGTGTATTAGAATATCATTTATGTAAGTTGCTCATCCTAGAGAGATACAAATGCATGCTTCTGCATGACACTTTAACTATAGTATGATAGTTAAGTCTGGAGAGGAAAAATGAGGGGAGAGATGGGAGATAAATGTGGCTTTATATGTTTAACAGTTTATTTAGATGTTTGTTCAAGAAATTTTTAATATATTTGTATATCAGTAAAGCATTTGTGAAGCTTCACCTATTAAACTGTGGCACAGGCCTAAGAATCTTTTGATAAGTAAGACAGGACATAACAATTTGTCTTGCTTGAGACCTGGATATTTGAAATTTTTTGGTTAAAGACTTACTATGTTGATGATGGTATGAGTGAGACTGTCTAGCTGCGTCAAATGGAGTAGTAAAAGTGATTAATGAATCATCTTGATGATTCTCATATGTCAAAAATCCAGGTAAATTAGAATCAGATCTTATGTGACTAATCTAAAAAGGTGCTGTTCAGTTATTAACTGCCTTTTGTAGCCTGAGAAACAAATTAAATAGAGGCTGATCTAATGTCGACCATAGGGTGGTGCTCTCGAGGCTGAGTAAGGTAGACTGAATAGGCTGAATCACTAATTACGTTAATAAGTTTAGGGTTAAATCTCAGGAGGTCATTCTGTCCTTGAGGATGTTGATAATGGAATCAAAGAAAGTAATCGTAGTTGTTGATGGGCTCTGCCTGAGGAAGTTCAGCTGAGGAGCAGGGATAGCAGTTAACCTGGGTGGAACTCCACATTCTCCAATACTACTACTGTGGATAGGGCTGGTCTGTACCATTTTGTCAATAGTAGTTCTCCATCCTACCCCGTGTTCTGTCTACACAGGTGTAGGCATGTATAAAAGAAAGGTTCCTGGAAGCTTTTTGACCTAGGGAAATTTGATATTGATCTTTTATTTTTCTGATGAAGACAATATTTCCATATTGGTAGGTAGAATGTGAAGAATGGAGTGGGGGCATGGGGTAACCTTTTAGTGACTTGAGGAATATGACAGGTTAATGATATTCCATGCCTGAGCAAGAAAGGACACACGGACTGGGTAAGTGGTCTGGTGCCCTTTGCATGAGGAAGATCTTGTAGCGTGCACCTACCTGTTAAGTAGTATATTTGGTACCATGTGTGGTCATCACAGGGTCTTCAGGGAAGTCTAGCAGGAGTGGACTGGCTCCAGAGAGTCCAGAGAGAAAGGTTAGTAGTGAGCTGCTGCAGCAGCTTGGGACTAGGCTATTATTTGTCTGTCTGAGAGACTGCCTATGAGACCTCATAGTTTGTCTAGCTTTGAAAACATAAAATTTTAAGAAAAATCAGCAGCTCATACTTCAGAATAATTTTCAACTGCGTAATATCTTAAGAAACTACCTTAGTACTGTATTTCAACTTTCAATTTTAATTTTATATTTGAAAATTCAGTTTGGTGTTTTGAAGACAATTTATTCTTAAGACTCTCAAAGTGAAAGCAATGATCTTTCATTTAGAGAAGCCGAAGCTGGGGGTGGGGATTTAGCTCAGCGGCACAGCACCTGCCCGGCAAGCGCGACGTTACGAGTTTGATTCCCGGTACTGGGAAAAAAAAAAAAAAAAAATAGAGAAACGGAAACAGTATCCTAAACTCTTTGGAATTCTTGTGCTTGATAGTAAATGTGGTATTTCCAAAGATCCAAGAAGCTTTGTGGTGGTTTCCAGTGTCACTGTTCCATAAACTATATTGTGTTTAGAAGTAGAGTTAAAAGGTGCCATAATGCCTTCATAGCACACATTCTCTCCTCCTATTTGCTATAACACCTTCTACCTGGTCTTTCTGTCTGTAGTCCTTCCTGTTTACCTCCTACACAGTCTCCATTGATTGGTCAGGGTGACATTCTGCTTAAAGTACTTCAAAATCTTCCATTGTCCTGGGGAAAAGCCTGGACTTCTTAATGCTGCTTAAATGGTTTTTAATTATGTCTATGGTGTATTTCCCCTTGCCACGAAAATCATTTACATTTCTTTTCTAGCCATGTTTTCTCTACCTCCTGGATCCTTCAGCAGCTTGTGATGGCGCAGCTCTAGGCATTTCCAGATGCTTTTCCTTAACTGTGAACTGTCTTTATAAACATTTTCTCTCTCCTCTCTATTCTTAACCCCATTGAACAACAAACTGAACATAAGAAATTCTTCTACCAGATCACTTTTCTCACAACTGTTTAGAAAACCATCCAAAGGGTAGGTTTTGACCTTGATCAAGGACACAATGGGAAAGGTAATTGTGTTTTCCCTGGAAAGAGCTTCTTAGTAGAGAAGATTTTTATGAATTTTAGAAATATGCCCTGAAGGTAGCAAATAAAAGTAAATTCCTTTGCAAGGTCATATGAAACATTTGAATGACTCTTACCAAAATGCTGTGTAATAATGACAAATTGATGAGATCCCAAATCAGCCAGCCTGGAAGGGGTGACAGACAGATGTTCACGGTAGCCTCTCATCACCAAGTCTCATAATTAATTTTATTGTATTCAGAATGAAGTTATGGCTGCTCTTAATGCTAATAGCAGCATAAATGTACTAAGAAAATAAGAATTTGTTAATGTTTATTAAATGCAATCTCATTCTCAATAGCCTTACTCTCTTCATTGTGAGTCTTATATCATTACCTAGCACTAGCTAACCTCAATTTTGTTATTAACAAATGTGGTTGATACTATTTCCAAGATTGAAATACCATGAAGATAAATTTAGGCAATGTTAATGTATATTTGCATAGTCCTTGGTGTACAGATTATTCCAAAACTACTTATCTCTCTGCTGTTTCCTTATCTTTATAGGTTTTGGCTTTGTCGTAGCCTCTAATGAACAATGGTCAAAAGCACAGGGTCTTTTTACCCTCAGTCTTTGCCTAACCGCCTCTTACAAATTTCTCATGTGAAGGCAAATGTTACTTCTTCATCTATTACTTTTCTTCTGATCTTCCTGGGGTAATCTGCCATTTTCCCTTGTATGGTGATGTTAGTCCATACACACTTACATGAGCTTCTTCTCATAAAGCACTTCAAGTCAGGACCCACATTTTATTTTGTTTATTTCTAACATACAGTATTTGGTGCATGTATGTGTGAATGAATGAATGATTGAATGAGTGAGGAATGAATGAACAGATGAACAATTAACCAACAATGCATTTAGTGACAGGACATATGTATACTTGAGTGGAAGAATGTTTAATATGCTTCCATTAGTGTGACCACCGTCCACGGAAGGATCTCTCAAGTGACTGTTCTTGACTCTGTGCTGCAGCCCTGGAAATTCCAGTCTGGGCTACGGAGTACAACTTGTCATTCAGTCTTTGCACATAGTCTTGGATTAACAGAACATCAAGGCAGTCTTTGACTTTTGTGCACAGTTTTAGAGCTTAGTTTTAGCTGAGAAGTTTTGGACATAGATGGGGTGGATAATTTAAAGAACCTTCTGGGTCTCCCTGCAGGATGAAGACTTATTTCTCCAGCTTTAGAGACTGTAATAGGCGGAAACTATCTCAACTGAATAAAGCTGCCTTGTCCAAAATGATACCTCTTTATAGAGCAACTTATATCTAGTGACCAGTTCGGGTGGAAACACAAAATCTTGGGCACTTCACCACAAATGAGAACATTTCTAAAGGGCCATTATAGCTTCAGATTTCCCACAGCATTAGGTGATGCCTTTGTTAATGCTCCATTGCACGACTCTTCTACCCAATCCTGTCTCTTTCCCTTCCTCAACTTGGACTCCAAGAGTAATTCCTGATAAACTATCTATGTGCTAATCTTCATTTCTGAGTCTGTGTTTCCAGAAACATATCATGTGATAATGGACCCTAGGGATGACTTGAGGAAGATATCAAGATGCATTTTTGGATTCAGATTTCTTACCATGCAAGTGTCTATAGAGACTTCTGTCTAGATTCATGGTTAGATTCATACATTCTCTAGTAGAGGGTAGCTGAGTGTTTGCAAAATTTATATACTTTGTGAATTGTAATGTTCTTCCAGTTCAGTGAATATCCTATCAGGGCCAATGTATAAAGTATTTACAGGATATGGGAAGAACAGTATATACTATAGTATATAATTTAGGGATAGTGAAATCAGGTAGAAGTCGCTAATTGGTACTTAGAAAAAAGTAAGAAAATAATATGCATGGATAACCAGCAATTCAAAGCCTGATGTGAATGTAGAGGATGCCCATGGTGTGTACACTGTCCTTTGACTATGGAAAACGAGGGTGGATAAGGGTATGCAACAATGCTAGGTCTTCAACATATGACTAAATCTAAAATTTCAACTGAGGCATATCTATTATGACAGAATCATCATGGTATTTGAGAAAGAATAGTACATTGACATGTGGGATGGGGCATTTGCATTGACAAATCCCAGCATCAAAAGTACTAGGATTCTCTGTGCCTCAAAAAGTGGCTCAGACTTCCTGACTAGGCTCCATTATTTGAGATTGAGTCAAAGTTTTCTTACCTTTAACACACAAATATTTCTTAGGAGCTCAAGGTTACAAAGTCAATGGCCAAGATTAAATTACAGTGAACCAAGTTGGAGTTAATATGAATCCTGAGAAGAAAGTAAGATTATCTAATGGGTTCTGAGTGTGATGGATAAAGGAGACAAGAATAGGAAGCACTTCAATACAATGCCGTGTCTGCAATACGTAGGATATGCTGTTCTATGAACTAAGGTATGGAAGCAGTAGTGCTCCGATCATTATCATTCCAGTGATTCCCTTTGGAGGAATCTGTGTTTATTATACTTCAAATTTCAGATTCTTAGATATTCTAGTTGCCAAAGGGAAAATGCTTCCAACTAGGGAGATACAGCAAGATTCCCACTGAGTTATAGGCTATGGCTATTGTCTAGGGAAACTAAAGTTCCTCTTGGAAAAGAAAGAATGGGAAACAGAAGATTTCCAATTATGGAAAGAATCATTAATAATAATCATGAGAAAAAAAACATAGTGGGAGCAGAGAAGAATACATTTGATACCCAAACAATTTACTTGGATATCCTCTGTTGTTTCGTTGCAGAATTTCATGGTCAATGGGCAAATGCAGCAAGCTTAGCTTAAGACAGCTGTTGTGACCAGGTATGCCGAGTTTTTAGATTTGTGAGTGTGGATCATAACCTAAGGAAGATTGCTGTGACAAGTATATGTGTTAGATGAGGATGAAGGGATGCAGAAGGAACAGTGAAAGGTAGATGGTAAATATCTGTTGTGAATTCAAGAACAGTTGCAGCAGCCTGGGTTACATTTTTCCTATTAAAATTCCTTTTCTGTGTTTTCCATAGGGAGAGAGGCCTACTGGGCTCCTTCAGTAAAATTTACTTGAAGAATTACATCTTAATGCTGCAAAGAGTACATTATAGTAGATACTCAGATTATCAGAATTGAAAGACTTATTTTCCTGGATGCTGGGAGTGCTTCTAGCAGACAGCTCTCAGCTGTTAGCCTTCTTTGGGAAGTGCCTAACTGAAGAGATATGCTTTTCTCAAGGTTGTCTGTCTTTCTTGGGCCAAGTAATAGCTGCTTGAAGTAAGGTGGTGAAGGTCCTGATATAAAACACTGCAGAAAACTCATCTATCTTCAGGAATCCTTATGACATCAGCTGGGGACTTCATTGAAACTATATCACAGTTGACCTTCCTCCTTTTCTTCATTCTGCTTTCATCCTTTCTCAAGAGTAGCCTGAATAAAATTCCTATATGTTAATCTTCCTGTCAGATCTGCTTCCTGGTGAACCTACTCAGTCTAAGGAATGAATTCTTGTTTCTCTGAGTTTTTGTCATTAAGTTGTTCTTTGTCTTTAGGTCTTTTGAGTTAATTGAAAAGTTTGGAATCCATAACTTTCTAGCTAGTCTTGGTGATGAAAGACCCTGTTTCTTGTTTGACCACATATCCCTGAATTTGAAAAGTGCATGGCAGCTTGGTCTGGTGGCACAGACATGCAATTCCAGCACTCGGGAGGCTGTAGCATGAGAATTAACATGAGTTGGAGGCCAGCCTAGAATATGTAGCTATTTCAAGGCTGGCCTTAACTACAATGTGAGACCCTGTCTAAAACAACAACAACAACAATATCTATGTATATATCCTCACACTATGCTCCATCAGCTTTGAAGACTATTCTTTATTTAGTTTCTTCTGGGTCTTCTCAAATCAGTCCCTTCTAGGTCTTATCATGGTCACCTAATTCTGGGACCTATTTTTGTGGTTCTGCCTGTTTTACTTATGTTCAGGTAACATTTTAATCTTGGGGTCTGAGCTTGGGTATAAATGGAATGATAACTGATTTCCTTCCCCTCATATGTCATAGAAATCCTTGCTTCTGGGATGAGACTAGGGAAATTAGGGCAAGTCTCCCTAAGAAATTAGCTATCTGCAGGATCACCACAGAAATAGCCTTTATTAGATAGTGATTTAAAGACTGACAGCATTAAAGAGAGAGAAAACATCCAAGTAAGCTGTAATCATCACAAAACAAACTATAATTTTGGAAATTGATACATGGAAAGATGTTATATGTTATCAGTTATACTCAAGAAACTAGTGGTCAGAATAGAGTGAAAGCAGAAAAGAGTTGGTTGGAAGACAGGGTATTTAGACTTTAGAAAATTACATACCTGACAGATCCAGCTAGAAAATACTTATTTTCAGTGTGTAACTTACTGCCCGCCCTCCTCAAAATGCTAGCATCTATCCTCTGGACTCCTTTGTGGTCACACCTTCAAACGAAAACACCTTTTCAGGTCACTGGCCTCACCTTCTAGGTTAGATAGATATGATATATTGCAAATATATTTTAATTCTGTAGAGTGAAAGTTGAATAGGTATAAATTTTACATACCAATCTAATATCCATTATTTTCTTTAGATTCCATACAAAAATATAATCCACCCTATATCCCCAACTTCTAAGCAGCATCTAGTGCTAAGAAGAAGCAACAACTATACTGGAATCTCTTCCAAAGTACATGTGATCTATAAGACACCCATTTGAGGTATAGTAGTACAGATGGATTATAAGTAAAAGTATAGAAAAATATTCCATATGCCACACTAATGCTAATAAAAAGCTGGAACTGCTATAATAGTATCAGATAATATAGACTTTAAAGCATGGAGAATTAACAGAAATAAAGAGCTAATGACAAATTGGTCAATGAAGCAAAAGTATGTAACTTTTCTAAATGTGTGCTCTTCTTACAAGAATGCTTCAAAATTAAAGAAACCAAAGTTGACAGAACTGAGTGGAAAAATAGATCAGATTCACAGAGTGGATATTTCAATTTTGTTTGCTAACTAATCAATAGACCAAGCATAGAGAAAATTAGTAAGGAGGTAAAATGTACAGTGCATTAACACTAATGAACTTTAAAGTGGGATTTTAAATGAGATCTAATTGAGATTTAAAGAGCAATGCTCCTAGTATAAACAGAATACACACTCTTTTTACATTCAAATGGGAGGCTTGGGAAGTACTACCATATTTGGCATAAAAAAACAAACTTTAAAAATATTTGAAGAGTTGAATCTTACAAAATTTGTTTTCTAACTAATGGAACTAAATAAGAAATAAGTAGCATACTGTTAACTTCAAAGTTATCAAACTCTTGGAAAATAAGTAGCAAGTTTCTTTACAATTTATTAATAATGCAAGAATCAAAAAGGTCTCAAGAAAAATCAGAAAGTATTTTAAGAAAAAGATGAAAAGATAAACTAGGGAAATTTGTCTCATTCAGTTAAAATGATGCTTTAGAGGGAAATTTATAGCATTAAAAGATTGCTTATTCTTGGGGGCAAAGGTGTAGTTCAGTTGCAGAGCACATGTATATCATGTGTGAGGACCTGGGTTCAATCCTCAGCACCACTATACAATGAAACAAAGCAAATCTTGTTTTACTTTGCTAGAACTGTGATAACAAAGTATCATGAACTGGGTGGCTCACGCACCAAAAATTTTTTTGTTGTACAGATCTGACGGTTATTTGTATGGAATCAAGGTGTTGATAGGATTAGCCCTTTTTGACAGTGGTGAGGGAAGGACCTGTTCCAGGTTTTTGTTTTTGGTTTATAGACGGCTGTATTTGTGTTCATATAGTGTTCTCTCATTGCATGTATGTCCTTGTCCAAATTTTCTATTCTTATCAGAGGAAATAAAATTACCAGTCATATTGGTTTAAGGGTCTGCTCTATTTCAGTATGACTTTGAACTAACTTAACTAATTAATTGTACAAATCCCTTATTTCTAAATTATGTCACATTTTAAAATATTGGAAGTTAGAATTTCAACATACAGACTGGGGGAAATACAGTATGACCCATTACAGGTTATATTAGAAAGGGGGATCTCAAATGAGCAGCCTAAATTTGTACCTTAAGAAATTAGAAAAAGAAAAATTAAAGGGGAAGGAAAAATAAAGGTAACAGCAGAAATCAATTTAAAAAAAGAAATATCAATGGAGACAATCTATATAACAAAAAAGTTTATTTTTGAAAAGATCAACAAAATTGATATGCCTATAGTCAGACTGACAAAGCAAAAAAAAATGTAAATTACCATTATCGAGGATAGAAATATTGCTAGCAATTTTGCAGACTTTAAAAAGACAGAATATATCAAGAACAATTTTAAGCATATATATTTGACAATTTTGATGAAAATTAATAATTCCTTATATGTTGAAAACTACCCAAACTCCTGTCAAAATAAACCTGGATATAATGATATGTATTAAACAAGTTAAACTCATAGTAAAACAAGTAAACAAAACTCCTTTTGACAGTGGTGGATTTGAAAGAGGAGAAAAGGTAGGCTTTTGGGGAAAGCCAGGGGCTGGGGGTGGCTCCTCTCTTTGCCCTACTTTGTTAGTGGGCAATTTGAAGGAGTTTTAAAATTCTAAACCTTAACTCAAACTCATAAAGTCATATATTTAGGGTAGGAAGAGAAAGTAATATTTTATTCAGGTATTTGTTAACGATGTATAATTTTCCAATTTATAGCTATAAAGTAAAAAGTAGTCATTTGTACTTTTGCCCTGAATCCCACAATGTAAACAGGATAAGTGACCAGGTGGAGACTATAATTATTTGCATATTTTGAGCTCTTATTGCAGTCTCTGGCACAGAGTGGGCAATCAATAATAATACTGAATGAATGAATGAATCAATGAAAGAATGTGTAGATGAATGAATGAGTTTAATCCACACATTGTTCCTGGAAAGATACAAGATAGAAAGAAAGTGATTGTGATAAATTCTTAACACTTGACACAAGAATGGGTAGCTAAAGGATTATTTGGGAAGGAAAATTTTTTTAGGGAGTTAGACACACGCTCTTATCTGCTCAGAAGTCTTGTGTAGAACTGAAGTCTACGAGTACATCTCAGATGATACCTCTGGTTCCTGATGATCCGTGGTGTACTGTTTGTATTTTAAGAGCACTCATCTTACTCATTTCACTACTCTTTGCAGTGGGCCATGACCTTGAGATGATGCAGCAGTGACTCAGCTGGCTTTTCTGCCCTCTGGGACTTTCTTTAGTGTCTTCCATGTTTGTCAATGAGTGGTTGATTCTTGGAAAAATTGGTTCAATAAAGATTTCTGAATTTTTGTGTTTCTCAAATTTGAAATTACTGGTGATATTTTTAGAAGAAAATAAATTTGAGAACATAGCACAAAAAATTTTAGTGGTAAAAGACATTTGACTCATGCTGATAAAAATTCATTTAGCATTTAAATTTAATTGAAAATGAATTTTTGAAACATTCCAAGCTTATTATGTTCCTGTAGCAAATAATCACAGCTATTGCTCAACTTCTTGTTGAATTGCTCTCATTCTCTTTATCAAGAGGAAAATAGAGCAAACAAACAATTTAATTATATAAAAATTAGAGCAATTAAACTTTTTCTACAAATACCACATGAGTGAGACAAAGACAGAAAGTAATACTTAAACTGTTTGCCACTCAAATGACCCACTGATTCTCTCATAATCATAAGCTACAAATAGGATGTCTATATCATGTGCAAATTTTGTGCCTGGAAAAAATAAACAGCAAACTTTTACATAGATATTGGTTTATGTCTTTAAGAGAAAACCACATTGGAGCAATTACTTCATAAGTATCTCACTGACAGTTTCTGCAATGTAGTTTAGTTCTGTTAACTCTCCTATTAAATAAATGGCAACACTCGTAATTTGTTTTAAACATGTATCTAACTGCTAAACAAAGAACAATGAGATAAAGTAAAATATATAAATATATTTGATTGTTTACAAGACTTTGAATTGAAAATCTGTCCTCAAATAAATAGATAAAAGATACTGAATTCTGACATGAAAATGTTTAAGTTATGTATTTGTTCCAGTTCTTAAGAACACCTGTGCCCTGGTACACTAGCATGCTTTTAGTGAAGGTCATGTAGAGAAAAGGAAAAATATCTTAAAAAGGAAAAGATGAAATAATTCTTATAAGAATGAAATTTAATATTTAAATGTTCCATTTGTTTACCACTATGATATTTAATGTATACATTCATTACCATACCCTTTACAGACATGAGGATACTAGAAGACAATTTATATTTTATTCTAATGTTAGTCTCTTTTGCTTTGTGTTCTTTCTTTAACTTATCTTTAAATATACTACTACATTTTGTATTTATGCTATTATCTTTTATGTCTCTAGTATTTTCTTCTCTCTAATCTTCCTTTTGTTGCAAGCCCTTGGAATATAATGGAAGGAATACTTTTTTCTTTTTATCACTTGGGAATATTAATATGTTCTTCTCATGCTTTCTTCTACTTGTAACATTCTCTCTCTCTGTCTCTCTCACTCTTTGTTTCTTTCAAGGTTTTGAACTTTATATCTGACTTCTACATGAAATGATTTCTCATATGCCTAGTCATCTTTGGTTCTTGGGAACATACACTAAATTGATACTTGCAAACATGTTATGGTTTTTAATGAGGGGTGGGATGGAATAGTGGTGATGGTGGAATAGTAGCTCTTTTCAAGTAATATTTGTTTATAAATTGATCAGAAAGACACCTGGCCATTTACTTGTGAAAACAACCAAAGGTCACTTGTGGTAGCTCTTAAAATTTTTGAACTTGAGCTAGCTAGTCTGGGTACTTTCCCCAGAGGAATCCTCCAGCCTCCTCTATGAATGTATGATATCCAACAGACTTCTAGAGTCTAGGAGTTGAATAACTAAAGGGAGCTGAAAGAGTACAATTCTGCAGGCAAATTTTCACTTAATCTCTACTTTCCTTCCTAGCTATACTGTGTTTTATATACTCAAGGCCAAAGCTTTTTCCAAGTAGGATTTTGAGAGAGTAGAATCCATGCTTTATCCAGGGTATAAGAACTGGCTGTATTTTGACTTAGTAGGTGTGACAATTAAACTGACTGTCAATTTGACTCACTTAAGAGACACCTACGGGATTAGTAAAAATCCTCCTAGGTGTGTCTGGGTGGATCTTGGAGACATGACCTTGGGTAATATATCTGGTTCCTGCATCCTTTCCTTTTGGCACTGTTCTCCTTCTCTGCTTACTGGCCACCATGAATTGAGTAGCTTTCCTTCATTATTCCCTTCTACTATGATGGCTATAATTTTAAACCAGCTGACCATGAACCAAACCCTTTGAAACCATGAGGCAAATCAAACTTCTCCGTTAAGATGTAGGTTTTGGGTATTTTCTGTCAGCATGGAGAAAGCTGACTAACATAGTAGGAAAGGTGAGGAGATCCACGTTTGTCATGGCTACTGAATCAAATATTCAAATAACTCATCTGTTCTTCAGTTTTATCTAGTTTGCATGACTTCAGAAGTACCTTACAAATAAGTTTATGTATATTTGGGATTAAAATGGGGCTACACAAAAGCCATCTTACTTCCTTTTCAGTGTTCATACACAGCCCAAGTAAGCACATTATTTTCTACTAATTCTCTTCTCATTCCACAAAAAAACAAAACAAAACAAAACAAAACCTGCCAAGGTGCTTGCTAAAGGCCAAAAAAAAAAAAAATGCAAAATAGAGATTAAAAAAAGATAGTTCTAAATACCAGCTATGATCCCATGATCAACTACAAAAAAGAGGATTGTAATTATACTATTTCTCCTTTAACGTGGTTCTAAAGTAATATAATGTTGATAGACTTAATACTGGTCCTTAAGGATTGTTAAACTGTGTTATAATGTTCAAGTTGTAAAATGATAAAAATAAGTGTCAGCCCCCCAAAACTTACCTTCTATTCTGGTAAAAAAATTAGTGCATTTACATTTATATGCAGGATAGTTATAACATGTTAGGCATAGTTATAAGCATGTCTTTATATCTAAAAACTGGTTTCAAAAATGTGTCTGATTGCTAAGTTGACAAAGGATGGATTGTTATGGTTGATACACTGTGTCAAGTTGGAGAGTCTAGAGGTTTGGCTAAGTGACTCAGCAGGGAGCCAGTGTGCTCACTTTGTATTCATCCTGAGCCTGTGCAAGAAAAAGACATGCAGAGGGTGTGGGTGTACAGGACCATTCCCACTCCTCAGGGATGGTAGGCTGCATTAAAAAAAATGAGAAATGACTGCCTGCTGATTCTTCAGAGGAGCTCCAGTGTTCGCCTTCAGCTTGGTCATCTCCTGGCTTCTGGTGCTGACTGTTCAGCTTCCACCTGGGACTCTTCAGACTTCTGGTATAGGCTCCCTGGCCTTCATTGTAGATACTTGAGCATTCTATCGCGGACCCATCAGCCTCCTGATACAGATTTACACAGACACTGCAGTGAGCCCCAGGCCTAGGGCTGGGCTCTTCAATCTCTAGCATGCAGACACTTTCTACACGCTTTCTCATCCAACTCTGTGGCCGACCACTGTAAGCCAAACTTATAATTTCTTATACATTTGTATATCTTGTGTTATATCTGTTTCTTTAGTAAACCCTGACTGATATATCTTCCTTCTCATTCTCCTCCTTCTTTTCTTCTCTCTCATTTTGCATATTTCTATCTTTTAATGGGATATAAAAACCATAAAAAATAGTGATAACATGCCATTTTCTAAAGTTTTACACAAAGGGAATTATTAAAATTCACAAAAAGACCATGACAAGGAAAGGTAGTGGGTTGTATGGCCTAATGGCCTGAGCATTAAAGAGATTTTGCTAGTGAGGATTTGATGGAAAAAAGAGAAATAATTTAGCAATAAGTACTAAAAATGATGATACCAAATCCTTCTCCAGATCATGTAGTCCTTTAGTTATAAGAAAGAAAAGTAACCACCACTTAAGTTAGTTCCTAAAGAAACCAGGGTGTGTTAGACGTCACTGAGTTCCAGAGAAAAAAACAGATCTAAAATGAGGTGGTGGAGGTGGTAAGAAATGTTGTCTGTGCCTGAGAGACTATCCCAAAGAACCTAATGGAAAGCTTGGGAGCTTAGTAAAAAGTGAAAACTTGTGTTAGATTATGGATGTGCAAGTCCCATTGCTAAAGGATGACTTGTATCAGTTGGGCATCTGGTGACGACTGAGCTAAAGATTAGCATAAAAATGAAAGCATTCATCCTGGTGGTCTATGGGAAAGAAGAGTCATCAGAGCAAGTCATGGGATTCTTCTTAATTCTGGTCTCTTGTTCCACTGGGACTTATAAGTAAGGTAGATGGTGTTGCTGCTATGTCATGGGAAGTAAGCTGGAGCAATAGGGGACTGGGGAATACTGCATCTTCTAGACAAACTGGGATTTATTAGCCCCCTTTGTAGCCTGAGGTAAGTGGTGCATTTTTTTCAATCTTACCACAAACTTGGAGGCTCCACCCACCTGACTATGACCTGTATCTGTCATTAGTGATTTGTAGCACCCCAGAAAACATAGCTGGGCTTCATTTCCCTCACCTATAAAATGAGGTTGGTGGCCTACTTCAGTGCTTCTCAAACTTCTCTGTCACAAATCTTCTGGAGAAGTCTGTGGGGGCAGCCTAAATAAACTTAAAATTTATCACATTTTAGTTTAACATTCAATGTGAAGTTAAATGGGAATCATTTTCCATTGTAATGTGATCCTTTCTTGACATATTAATTAGGTTTCGCTTTTTCTTGTATTAGGGTGATGTATAATATGTTTGCTGCATTTTTCCTCTTTTGTTTAAGATTGCCAGGTTCTTGTCTTTCCCACTTCGCAGGCTTTTTCAGAGTATAAGGTATAAGCTGATAATTTGAAGTTTATGATAGGCAAAGACTAGATAATGCAAGGGGAAGACAGTGTGGGTCTGGGGTATTAATGTCCTAATTTGAGAAGAGAGCAGAGTTTGGGGTACTGGGATGATTAATCTTGATTCTCAACATGATTGGATTGAGAAACACTTAGAAAATTAGTAAAGCACAGATCTAATGTGCATATAGGTGTGTCTGTGTGTATCTCCACAGAAAACTGAACCACAAAGGTTTTAACTTCATTAGTGTGTTAATTCATTGATGAGTTCATACTTTGATATCATTATTGGCAGGTAATGGAAACAGAAGTTTTGACCTGGTTGGGGGGAATGGATCATGATCTCGGAGACTACATCTGCTCCCCAGCTCCTGCTTATGGTGCTCTACTTTCTCTGCCTTCCAGCTGCTGTGAGATGAACATCTCTCTTTTATATTCTCCCACCATGATGTTTCTGCCTGGCCACTGGCCTAAAACCAACAGAACTTGCTGACTATGGACTAAAATATCTGAAACAATGAATCAAAATAATCTTTTTCTCCTTTAAATTGCATATGTCAGGTATTTTATTTCAGCAATGGCAAGATTACCAACACAGATACTTAAGCACCATTCCTGGTTACAGCCAGAAGAGTATATGGTGCACTATAGAGGCTTGCTTTGAACTGAAGGATCCAGCATCAAAGAGATGCCCATATCTGAACTTAGCTCTGTTGTAGCAAATTTGGTTGGTTTTCAAAGAGGCCAGATTCTTGAACAAATAGAATTTCAGGAATAGCTGTGATGGACTGCAGATAAGATAATCTTTATGCCATCTGAAT
Source organism: Chinchilla lanigera (assembly GCF_000276665.1). Taxonomy (NCBI): domain Eukaryota; kingdom Metazoa; phylum Chordata; class Mammalia; order Rodentia; family Chinchillidae; genus Chinchilla; species Chinchilla lanigera. The sequence continues at coordinate 3,153,023 of NW_004955421.1, read as the reverse complement.
GACTGTGGAGGGCTCTGAAATTCTTTTATGACCATAGAAAGAACCTTTCCAGCTATTGTTCAAATTCACTTTTGTCTCAGCTATGTAGATAGTGCTGAGAATCAAGTTTAGCCCTATTGCCACTGAGAAGGATCTGAAGAGATTCTCCTAGAGAAGATGTGGAATCTTGCCTGATCCTAACCCCAGAACTGTTTCACTCACTCTAGCTACAAGGAAAGACTTTTCATGATTATCAGTAAGAGGCACAGAGATTCATTAAGGAAAAAATGTACACACTCAGAAAAGAGTGCATGTGTTAAGAGAGTGAGACACATTATAGTCTGGGGCTGTATGTATTTATGGGGACTTAAGGGAGGAAATACATGGAACCTGGGAATCAATGGGAAGAGGAGATTTTCTTTAAAAAGACTTTGTTAGTACATGTTTGCAAGTAATACAGTATACAATCATCTTGCGAAGTGGTTATATGCACAGACCATATCTTATTTGTTTTTTTGAACCTCCTCCCCTTTCCCTCCCCCTCCCTCTCTTCTTCTATTTTCCTACCCCATTTTTCTTTCTTATTGATTTTGAACTTGGCTCATGTTATGGCATGTAGTGTGTACAGTAATTGAGGTTATTAGGTCCTGTGTGTGGCATGTCTTTACTTATTTTGCCTTCTCAGCCTTCCAACCCCCCAAACTTCTTCCCTTGGATCACTTCCCTATTGCAAGAGATCTATCTCCTAGTCCCCTTCTATTCATTGTTCATTGTGCTTTTTTGTACTTTGCCTCACTCAGATGAAAGATATCATACTCTGTAAGCTTCTTTGTCTGGTTTACTTCAGGCAGCATCATATTTTCCAGGTGCATTCATTCTCCTACAAATGTCTCCAGTCTCTCATTCTTTATAATAGAGTAGTATTACATTAAATATAGATAACATATTTTCTTTATTTAATGACCTGTTGATGAGTATACATGCTGTTTCTAGGATTTAGCTATTATGAGTTGGCTGATATAAACATTGGTGTGCATATACTACTGTAGTATGAAGTTTCATACTTGTTGGGGAAGATACCTAGCAGGGAGATCACTGGGGTTGTATGGAATTTCTAATTTGAGTTCTTTGAGAAATCTCCATACTGAGTTCCATAAGAGTTGTACTAGTTTACATTCTCACCAGCAATCAAAGAGGGTTCCTTTTTCACCACAACCTTATCAACATTTGTAATTGTTTGATTCCTTAAAGACTGCCATTCTTTCAGGAGTAAGATGGAATCTTATCTTTGTATTAATATGCGTTTTTCTAATGGTCAGGGATGTGGAGCATTTTTTCGTATATTTGTTGACAATTTGTATTTCTTGTTCTGTGAAGTGTCTGCTCATTTCTCTTGCCCGTTTTTAGACTGGGTCTTTAATTTTAGGTGTTTGCTTTATGTTTTGTTTTGTTTTTTAGTCCTTTGTATATCTTACACTCCTCTGTCTGAGAAGTAGCTGGCAATATTTTTTTCCATTCTGTAGGTTACCTCTTTATTCTACTGATTGATTCTTTTGCTGTATAGAAGCTTTTTAGTCTGACGTAATCTCTTTTGTTGCTTCTTGCTGTTATTTTTTGTGCAATTGAGATTCTGTTTAGAAAATACTTTCCCCTACCTATTTTTGCAATGTTTTCTCTATTTTATGTTGCAATATGTTCAATGTTTTGATCTTTGATCCATTTTGATTTTAATTTCATGTATGGTGAGAGAAAAGGGTCCAGTTTCAACCTTCTGTAAACAGGTAATAACCTTGCCTCACAACACGTACCGAATAGGCTGTTTTTCTTTCAGCATATGGTGTTAGTCCCTTTGTCAAAGATTAGAAAGCTGAATGTGTCAGGGAAAGGTTTGAATCTTTAATTCTGTTCCACTGGCACACATATTTGTTTTGTTCCATTGCTATGCCATTATTATCAATATTGCTTTGTAGTAAAGCTTGAGGTCAGGTGTTGCTACCCCTCCTGCTTTGCTCTTATTGCCCAAACAGCTTTTAATGTTCGAGATCTCTTCTGGTTCCACATGAATTTTAGGCCTTTTTTTTTTTTTTTTTTTAGATTTGTAAAGTATGCCATTAGTATTTTGTTTGGAACTGCGATGGATCTGTGTAATAGTTTCAGGCCATTTTGACATTATTGATTCTTTCTATCCAGGAGCAGGGGGCATCTTTCAATTTGCTGATGTCCTCTTTAATCTCCTTTTTCAGAGGACTATAGCTTTCTTTGTAGAGGTATTTCACTTCCTTTGCTAGGTTAATTCCTACATATTTCATTTTTCTTGAACCTGCTTCAAATGGTATTATGTCATCATCTCCTTCTCATCCCAATCATTACTGGTGCACACAAATCCTGATGATTTTTGTTTGTTGATCTTGTATTCTGTTATATTGCTGAAGTTGGTTATTGATTCTAAGTGGTTTTTGATGGAGCTCTTTGGATCTTTTATGTAGAGTACCATGTCATCTAAGAATAATAATTTGAGTTTTTTTTTCCTATACATATTCCTTTTATTTCTTTTTCTTGATTTATTGCTCTGGCTAACGTTTTAAGTTCTATGTCGAATAGAGGAGGTGATAGTGGATATCCTTGTGTTTTTCTTGATTTTAGGGGGAATACTTTTATTTTTTCCCCATTTAGGATGATGCTGGCTATTGGTTTGTCATAAATAGCCTTTATCATATTCAAGTATGATCCTTCTACACCTGTTTTCTGTAGAACTTTTATCATGAAGGGGAATTGGATTTTGTCAAAAGCCTTTTGTGCTTCTGTTGACAGGATCACATGGTTTGTGACCTTGCTTTTGTTTATGTGTTGTATTATATTTATTGACAGTGTATGTTGGACCATCCTTGCATCTCTGGAATGAAATCTACTTGATCATGATGTATGATTTTTAGATAATGTGCTTCATTCTATTTACTAATATCTTATTGAAGATTTTTGCATGTATGTCCATTAAGGAGTTGGCTTATAGTTTTCCTTTTAAGTAGGGTCTATCTGGTTTGGAGATCAGGCTTCCATAAATGATTTGGAGCACTACTGTTCTTTCAATTTCTTTGAAGAGCTGGAGGAGTATTGATGATATAACATCCTTAAAGATTTTGTAGAATTAAGCAATGTCATTGGCTTTTATTAACCAGTTTACTAAGCCATCGCAGTTTACTAAACGTTAGTAACTTATTTGTTTTCTTCTGAAGGACCAACTTCAAAAAAACCCTGAAATAACAAAATTTTAAATGTAATGAAACATTGCTCATTAAAAATAAACATTATATATATATCTATATATCATTTAGTAACTTTTCTAAATATCAGAACAAAATGTCAGAATTCAAAAAAAAAGCAAGAAGTTAAATTTAGTAAGATTTTGTAAAGAGTAAATAAATTTTTTTTCTTAAGAAAGAATATCTTGAAAGAAATTATTTGTGGGGCCGGGGATATACCTCAGTGGCACAGCGCCTGCCTGGTAAGCACAAGGTCATGAGTTCGATTCCTGGTACCAAAAAAAAAAAAAAAGAAAAGAAAAAAGAAAAGAAATTATAGGCACTTCTGTGAAGTTCAATGTAAAGTTTCCTTAACCTTAATGACAAAAATGCTACCACACATTTGAAGAGCGTAGAGGTAGGGTGTGGATTGACACCTCCTTTAGGCTCCATGGCTTATTTCCCATTGATTTTCCCCATGTAAGCCAGAGGTACAACAGTTTTTAACCCAAAAGAACAAAAAGAACTATTTGAACATCCTTGTGAAACTCTAGGAGACATGGATTGGCTTTATTTACAGCAGTATGTAGTAAAGTTAGGATCTGAACCTCCATCTTGACAGCAATATTGTTACTATTGCAGCTATGTCATTTATTCAAGATTGTATGAGTTAATGGTTAAGATTTAGATTTAGAGACAAGGTTCAGTTTCACCTTATTAAATACTAAGTTTCTTCCTATGATTGGGAAATGGCTGACTCCAGTCCATCTTGGCCAAGTTCCACACTTTCTACTGGTGCTTCAGTATGTGGTGTTTGAAAACCTTGATGGAGTAGATCTGCAGAGGAGCCTGGGGTCTCTCTTACTAGGTTTAAGGTGACGCAGATAGTACTGGCCCATGCACAATTCTCAGGCCACCAAGGCCTAAGAATTCTGTTCAGTAGATGAGTTCAGGGGAACATGAGAGAAGAGAGGCACTTTGCATATGCACAGAAGGAGAGGAAGATTTGGGCAGATAAAAATGAAGAAACCATTGCAATAAGTGATAATAATAATAAAAATATTAAACATATGTATGGTACACATTGTAGCCACTTTTCTAAACCTTCTGTACGTATTAACTGATTTTACCCTCAAAACAACTCTAAGAGGATCTATAGTATTGTGGGTGTGATTAACAAAACTGGGCACAGAGACGTGAATTAATCAGCCTTTCTGAAAATCACTCCTCTCATAAATAATGGAGCCTCTGTGTAGGCACACAGGCTTCAGAGTACCTTACAAAGCACTGCTTTCATACATCAGAGAAGTGAAAGATGAGATTATTATGGAGAACAGATTTATCCACTTGGTATAAAATGAAGATTACATAAAATATAGGGAGCAGGTGGGAAGGATGCTGGGAAGGGAGCCACAGAGCAATTGGGATGTTGATAAAATAAAACTAAAAAATTTGAGCTGGAGTCAGTAGGTTTTAAAAAAAGCCTTTACATTCTAAGTTCCAACATTGGCTCATTTACGTATTCTATTAGAATCCCACCTAAAGAGATAACAAAAAACATTTCCAGTACATTGGTAGTCTGTAGATTTTTGTGTATGCAGTCATTTAATATATTTTAATAAAGCTGCATTCAGTTCCTTATTCTATCCTTTGGTAGTTGTCAGCTATTAAATAAATAGAAAATTGAGACTACTATTGAACAGTGTGAACACATTTATCTTTTTATGGTCTAATGACTTTCACAACACACACACTCACACACACACAGATTCCCATATGTTGGGTGAGTGTCAGGGCAAAGACAGTGCCCTAGCTAGACTTCCTGATGACACTAAGTGGTCCTCTGGCTGACACACTGGAAGATTTAAAAGAGACCTGACAGTAACGCCTGGGACTGAAGAAGCAATGCGTAGTGTTAATGTTAAATTGTTGGCTATTGAGCAAAGAAGGGAACTAATAAGGAGCAGCTCCCAGTTAACACAGCACTATTCCTGTAGTCTGCAGAAAATGGAATGGTTCCTATCTTTCTGTCCTCTTCCTTTGTGTCAAAGGACCTTGAGAGAAATCAGAGAGCTGAGGGTTTTTATTGCTGACATTCTACTCCTGTAGTTCTTCTCCTTCCTTGTTGTTCCAGACCTACATCTGGCACTTTCAGCCCTTCCATCAGGTGCATGAGTAAGAATCTCAATCAAACAAAACATTTCCAAGGCCTTCAATGGAGGCAGAGAAATTTCTTTCTCTTTATTTTACCCTTGATGCACCTCAGGATGGGAGAGAAGCATTTATCTTTGTTGTGAATACAAAGAGCACACAGTACAAGGGGAGCACATCCCTTTTCTCAGTCACAGCAACTCTTTAGAAGTATGTCTCCATCCTTGTCCTCATTCCATTCTGCCACCTTAAAAGCTCTTTTACAATTTTCTTTCCATCTTATTCTATTGTCAGGATGACTTTGAACAGCATCCGGATATAAACTTGAGGATATCTAATATTTGTCCTCCTTACTGTAATTCAAATTGTCTTAGAGAAATAGCCCTGTCCTGAGTGAGTCTCCCCTTAGCCTGGGACTGAGGGTCTAATCACTCTTTGGTTAGACTTCAATACCATTAACTTCCCTCCATCACAGGGAGCTAACACTGCAGGCAATAATGCTATCATAATGCTATTAGATCAAATCCTTATAATTTCAAGCACTGTGCTAACAGCTTTTTATACATTACTGAATAAAATTAATATTACCTCTATTTTACAAATAAGAAAATTTAAGCATAGTGCTAAATAAGTACTTAATACATGTAGTTTAATGTTGTTATGATTATAAAAATTATTTTATAATATTGTGATGTTATTTTGGTTAATATATATAAGAAATTTAGATTCTAATGTGGAAGCAGACACATCACTATAATACACTGAAAAATGCATTTGAAAGGGTTGTGATGAAACATTCATAGACACTGTTTTCTGAAGGTTTTTGTCCGACTAAAGTTCCTATGTTGAAACCCTAATTCCCAAAGTGATGCTACGAGAAAGAGCCTTGAAGAGGTGATTAGACAACAAGGACATGGTGTTAGTGCACACGTAAACAAGGCTCTAGGGAGATTATTTTCTCCTTCTACCATGTAAGGACCTAGTAAAAAGGTGGCATCTGTGGACCAGTAAATGGGCCCTCACTACACATGGAATCTTCATTGATCTTGGATCTCCTGGCCTTCAGAGCTGTGAGAAATAAATTTTTATTGTTTATAAGCCACTTAGTTTATGGTATTTTGTTGTAGCAGCTGGAATAGACTAAGATAACATATTTGGCAATTATATCATGGAAGAGGGTCTGAGGACTCAGTGGTGCAAACTGCATGTGGGGTGGGGGAGAAGAGCAGAAGCTGCCACCACCCCAGCACTTGGGAAAATATAGACAGTTTGGTTTTCATAATAGCTTGGGAGAAATGTGAGCATTTGGTTTGTGGAAGCAGAGCTGCTATATGACTGTAAGGAGTTTCACAGTACTGGCACAATAAAATGCCTTAGTCAAGTGTCAAGGAATTTAGATATTCTTAGTGATTTTTTTTTGTCCTTTCTATGAATGACTGAGACTGATATTTCTCTCTCTCTCTCTTTCTTTCTTTCTTTCTTTCTTTCTTTCTTTCTTTCTTTCTTTCTTTCTTTCTTTCTATGGCACTAGAAATTTAAGCCAGGGCCTTTAAATTAGCTATAGCTTCAAACTTTTATTTGTTTGTTTGTTTGTTTATTGATAGACAGGGTCTCAATAAGTCACTAAGTTGCCCTTGTTGGGTTTGAACTTGTGTTCTGTCCTCAGCCTTCCAGAGTGCTGGGATTATGAAGTGTGCACCACCACAATTAGCTGAGAGACGTTATAACTTCCTGGTATGACTATGGATTTATCTTTTTGTATTTAAAGTAGTTTTTCCTTTCTATATTGATATATGCTATTAGATGAATACAAATCAAACAATTACATCTTTAAGGAGAGTTAAATCATAATATATGTTCCTTTTGATCACGAATAACGTCCTTTTTTTGCAGTCTGTTTTGCTTACACGGTCACGGCTCATTGAAAGACAAGGAAGGTTCTGAAAACATGTCCTTAAGTGACAAACATATTAGCATATACTCACACATTTTCAGGCAGCTACATTATTAGGAGGCAATATCATCTCAGGGGAGTATAGTTGTGTATGTGGTCCTTTATTGACAGAAACCTTGTTGTATGGCATAGGGCTGCCTAAATATATCCATAAAACCTCTGTGTTCTGTTTGTAGGGTATGAGTTTTTTGGGGATTGCACATTCAAGTTTTCTACAATAAACTTTTTTTATTTTAGATTCAAGAAAACAATGCAAAGATAGGAGAGAGTTCCTGTGAACTCTACAGACAGTATCCGCTATGATTAACATCTTATATAAGTGCGGTGAATTTTTACAATTAATGAACTTATACTGATGCAGTATTATTAATTAAAGTTCACAATTTATTCATATTCCCTTATTTTTTATCTAAAGCCCTCTTATCCTGTCCTAAGATAGTGTGCAGGATAGCACAATGCATGTTAGGTACATTTTATTGTCATTTTTCCTTAGGCATCTCTTGACTGTGACAGCTTCTCAGAGTTTTTGCTTGCTGGCTTGCTTATTTGTTTGCTCGTTTTGTTCTTGTAATCTTAGAAATTTTGAGAAAACTTCTCAGGTATTCTGTAGAATGTTCTTCAACTGGGCTCTACATGATGTTTTTCCATTATTTGAGAAGACCATAGAGATAAAGTGTCGTTTTCCTTATATCGCATCAAAGGCACATGCTGGCCATGTGATTTCTCCCTGTTGATGTTCACGTTGATCACATGGTTGAGGTTATTTGTCAGGCTTTTCTTGCCTACCAAAAAGGTGTCTGTCTCTCCCCACCTCCTGCTTTCTCCAAACTGTACTCTTTGAAGGGGCATCACTCTACCTTTCACAAATGGGAAGTTATACTTCTTTGACAGAAGAATATCTCCATCAATTACTCATAATTATTTGTCTTTTCTCTCTTTTATTAACATCAGTATGGACTTGTGAATTTTTTTTACTCTGAGCTATAATTCAACCTATTTTTAAAAATTATTTAATTTAAAATTTTTTATTTTTCATTTCTTAATTGACAAAGATTGGATGAGTTAACAATAATGATGAAACTTCATGATGTTTTAAAGTACATATACACTGTGAAATGATTAAATTTAATTAACAAATGTGTTACCTCACATAATTATCCTTGTGGTACCTTCTTTACATTTTTGAAGAATATAATTTATTGTCATTAACTATAGCCTTCGCCAGTGTGCTCACTCCTGCCATACAAATGTGATGTGCTGTGGCCTCTGGAAATTCCCTCTGCTGGCTCCTATTTATGTGCTGGTTACACAGTGCTCTTAATGCTCTTTTTTAAAAAGAGCATTATTTAACCACAATAAGGTGAAGCCTGACATCGTAGCACTGAGGAGGCTGAGGCAGGAGGATCATTGTGAGTTCGAGGCCAAGCTGGGCTACAAAGTGAGTTGAAAGCCAACCTAAACTTTATAGTAAAACCCTGTCTAAAAGAAAAAAAAAAAAGAAGCCCCTATTTCTCCAAATGATTGGCTCCTTGAGTTCAGTGGTGATTCTGACCAAAGGGAGTTCACTAATCCAGAGTAAATGACTGGCTGTGGTGTATAGTTGGTGACTTCCTAGGAATTGGGAAATAAAGCAATCTGAAACTTCTGTTGTCTAAGCATGCTCTCTAAAATTCAGTGCAACAGTGTTGAGAGGTGGTTATCACAAGAGGTGTTTGGGTCATGGATGGATTTGTGCTATTATGAAAAGGGGTTGTGGGAGTGGTTTGCTGTCATCTTATCTTCTGCCATGTTAGTGACAATGTTCATCTTTCATGCCCTTCTTCCTTCTCTCATGTAAGAGGAGACTCACACTAGATGCTGGCATTTTTATCATGAAATTCCCAGCTTCCAGAATTGTGAGAGGAAATTTTCTGTTATTTACTATCTAGTCTCAAGAGTTTTGCTATACCAGCACAAATGAATATAGACAAGGACCCACCGAAGTGTATGACCTGGTGTTGGAGTAAGCACTTTGAACTGTGACCCCTGTGAATGAAGGGGTGAGAGGGAAATGTCACAGTCCATGAGTACACTTCACCTCTACTTGGAGCTGTCTGTGAAGTGTTAGAGTTTCACAAAAAGTTGTTCTCATAAACTTGGCAACAAATATGTTTGTCAGCTGAATCTTACCTGTTAATAAGTGTTAGCTAGATTTTAGTACTCCTACCAGCCACTCAACCTATTGCTGCTGTGTTTTATTATTTTGCTGCTTTTAGTGATTTTATTATTTGGCTTTAAATTACACTGTAAAATTGTTGAAGAATGTTAAGGATACTCCACGAGTAACTATGATTTTAGAGACATAACCCAGTGTAATCTTTCTGGATATAAATTTGCTATATCCCTCACACATATATACACAAATTCATATCCTGCCCTGGCAATAGCACTTCTAAAATTTTATCATATACACCAAGTTATCTGTACGGAGACCATTTATTGCAGCAAGGTTTGTAAATCCAAAAAACCTACTGTCAATTATTATGTGACAAATTGCATCAATTATGGGTATGCCATACAATTGAGTAGAAATGTAGCAGTTTTCAAAGGAGTAAAGTAATTCTCTTTGAGCAATTTTAAGATTATAGTGAAACTATGCAATAATTAGAAGTTAATGAAATAGATTTTAATGTTAATTAGAAAAGATCCCCAAGGTATATATTAAGTGAAAATGGATGAAATTATTCTCTGGATGGAATTTGCTTTCTGTCATCCCTCAAGTCTACATAACTTCAAAATAAAAGTTGTGTCCCATGAAGAACTGAGGGAGAGAGAGGCCTTCTCAGTGCAAGGGACTCTTGCAACAAAGCAGTAAGGTCCACTTCAGTGCACATGACTGAGGTCGACATTGTGTTGCCTGTATAGACAGCTGTGGCCACGAAAGCAGCAGAAATATGTTGAAAGTACACTAAAAAGAAAAAAGAAAATACACTGAGAAGCAAATATGTGTAAAAGCTTGGGTATGACATTCAGATATTCTGAAAGGCCTAGATTGTAAAAATAGAAATGAAGTCTCCTGGAAATAGTATACTGAATGTCAAAAGCCAATAAGATGTATGATTTATATTATACATTTTACACACACATATAAACTTACATATATGACTATACTTCATGTAGATATCTGTCTCATATCTATATCATCTATATCTATCTATCATCTATTTATCTATCTCTTTATATATTCCTATGTGTATATTACTTTTGGAGATATTACTGATCTTTAAATAATGGATTTTCATCCCTACCTCTTACTCCAGCTCCAGGAAGGTACTGCATGCTCATCCGGGTATGCTCAGGCAATGCCTCACCTCAGTGCAGTCACTGACTCCTTTGACTGTCTGGTGTAAGATGGTGCCACGGCGACACACTTGTGTGTGACTGTGTAGGACGGGGGAGTATACCACATCAGGGCCTCCCCTTGGCTTATGGACGGTAGGATCAGTGGACAAATGCTTCCTCCTTTTTGTTCAGCAGTGGTTAGGCCAGTGAAACAGTGAGGAAGGTGAAAAGGGTTCACCTGGGGAGACATTCTCTGTCTTCTGTGGTGAAGACCAACTTCATTATGCACCTTCTATTGCCCATTCTCTCCCTGTTTACCTTCTGCATGCCTGCCCTCTGTCTGGGATCATTTCCCAATTAAACTACCTAGGAATCTTTGTTTCAGGATATTTTGGGGGAAAAACCAGACAAAGAATAAGCAAAATTGTGCAACTGCTGGCTCACACAACTGCTGCTGGAAGGTTACGGACGGCCTCAGGGGTGACTTGATCCAGAAGTGGAATGCTACTATAATTCTTGCTCTCATTTTTGCTTTTCATGTCTCTTTTTCACTCTATAAAGATCTCATCTGTTTCTACAATAAAAATGTCTCTGAAGAGCAGTAGGGACATAAGCTTCTGATAGTAATATTCCAAAAGTTTCATTGTTCTTTCCTCAAAAATTAAGAGCAAGGACTTGTCCTGGCACAAGTACAACTATATGTTCCATCCTAACCACAGGCTGAAGTCAGACACTGAGTAGGTAGGAAAGACTATTTCCAGAGTAAGAAGTTGACCATGCCATGAGGAAAATAGAATTGTATATGAGCATTATGTTTTTATACAAGCACATCTTGTGAAATAGCAAGCTTCCATAAATGTAGGGCAACATCTGCTATGTGCTTCTGACTTCATAACTTGGCAGACATGTTCCCTAGATGTCCAAGCCAAAATAAATAAATAGCCCGAAAACAGTTCTTATGTGGCCTGGTGTTTGTCTCTGCATCTTTCCCCTGCCTCTCTGGCCTGTCCAGTTTAAACTCAACTTGGCTTCTTCCCAAGCCCTGCTTTCCTAACTGTCCATCTCCTAAGCTCAAAGTTTATGTCTGACAGGGCTTTAAGAAGCTGGCTGAAAAGTTAATGAGAAAGGGCAGGCTTACTTGAGAGCCCTGGGAAGGCTGTTCTGTGATCCCGCTGCTGGGAGCCAAGGAGCACTTCCTTTCATGCAGTGCAGTTTACCATTCCTGCTGCAGCTGGGGCAGGAGCTCACTCCACCTCCACTGATACTTGGTTCAGCAACTGCCCTCGGGGAAAATGCGCTATTGTAAATTCCCAAGTACATCATGTGGTACGTCCTTTCTTGAGGAGCTCAAGCATGACTATTGTACATAATGATTTCACCTTGTTAAACCAATTCATTCCAGAAATTTAGCTCTAAGGGTGTTACCAGCTGAAAGAGAGGGAATGGCTGATGGGATTCAGGGGCTAGAGAACAAGATCTCTGAAACTTTGTACAAGCTCTTCTGAGATTTCCTTGAAACACACACACACACACACACACACACACACACACCCTCTCTCTTTTTCGTATACATATGTATTCACTTCTTCTCACACATGTATAAATTAGAGGCAGAAAATCCTGTAGAGTGGTCCTGTCATATGGGGCCATTGACCTTCTCATCAAGAAAGATTATAGTATTTCTGTTTCTTAGGGTTAATCAATTATTACTATATTTCACTGTAAATTTTCACAAAACATTTGCTCACAGTAGTTGTTTTGGGGAATTTTTGTGTATATTCTAGTATGTGTTGCCTTTTCTTTCCATCATTATAAATTATTTTTCATTGGATCATTGGCTGTGACATGTATCTTATGCCTGTACTGGGAAAAATATGTTTTCTCATTTTAATAAATTGACAAGCTTTTCTTTATACTTCCCTTGACTTCAAATGCTAAGTCAATTTTGTTAACTCTGTGGACTCCTAGGTCTCTGACTCAGGGTCTGACAGTGGGTCCTTTGAGGTAGGGGTCACTGTAATAGTCCAGGTGTAAACACTGTGGCAGCTGAGGCTTCCATTAGAACTGCTCACTGCCTATTTCTCCCCAAAAATACTCACACTGCTCAGGCATGCTGACCAGTTGTCTACTGCAATAGCAGAAAAAGTCTCTGAGGCTTTCACACTTCTTATTCCTGCTCTCTTTGCCCATGGTTAGTACATTGTCATCCTACAATATTCAGCTCAAATGTCAGATTATCGCAGATGCTTTGTGCACACGTTCTTAGCTAAGGCACCACATCTACACATACCTTCAGCCCTATATCCTTCATCAGTATCCTAAGGGCCAGAATAGTCAAAAATTGGAAAATAATTGGGTATTCATATAACAGTCTCAACAGAAGAGAAAAAGGTTTTAACACATCACAAAATGTAGAAACTAACCCCCCCATGAACAGAACAACAGAAAACAAACTCACCCCCACCTCACGTGACAAAATAAAAGTATAAATGGAGACAGTTGACAAAGATGAACTTTTCTGAGTATTTCAAAGAAATACATTTGGAAATTTTCATATTTTTGTATGTAAAGAGCCCTTGCAAGTTAATAAGAGCAAAGAACAACTCAATAGAAAAATAAGCAGAAGACATGTCATAGCAGTATCCAGGTAAAGACAGCCATGGATAATCATACAAACGTACTTAAACATGCTAAAAATGAAGCTGTCTCAAAATTAACATGAATTAAGTAAAATTAAGTCATTAATTTGATTCACCATAAATTAAGTATAAAGACATGAAGAAATAGACACTATGAGAAAAGTTTAAGCCAATTTGAAATATCCTCAAAGCTGGGCATATAAATGTTAAAGGTAGAATTACTTTCTGTTATAAATATGTTGGAATAGGTACATAACAATTTAGTGGAAAGAAATAAAGTTCTGCACTCTGCTTTCTGCATATCTCATTTAGTCCAGTCAAAATTCCATAAGCTTCTTTGACAACTGCACACATTAAAAATGTAAGAAAGCAGAAATGAAATATCTTACCTCAGGTCACTTAGCTGTCAACTAGCAAAGACAGAATGAGAATGAGGCCATCTGGATGAGCATAGGGAGTGGACAGTGCAGGCTCTAACATTGTCATTGATGGTCCATAACCGCAAACAATGAAAGAAACCACACATAGGACACTGATATTTCAAAAAAAGTATGATCATAAAAACTGTAGACTACCAGTTAAAAGAATGGGGGAAAATTATACATACTGATAGGAAAAAATATTTACTATTGTGTAACTGCTGTCCCCATTTGTTAATACAAATGTTGACCTCCTCGCCCCAAGGGAATGGCAAAGGAAGGAAGCATTTGAGACACGATTTCATCATGGTAATCTCATGAATAAGATTAGTGTTTTCTGGAGAGAGAGAACTCCCTTACCCCTTTTGCTATTTGAGTTTAGGGTTAGTTATTATTTTTAAACCAGGAGGCAGGCCTTTGCTAGACAACAAATTGTGAGAAACAAGTTTTGCTGTTTTTATGAGACACTCGTGTGTGGTATTTGGTGATAGCAGCCTGAATAGATTAACAGCATACAAGATATATCAGTGGGAAAAATCAAAATGAGTATGTTTAGTATAATCAACTCTGCACTATAATACAATGTACATGCAAACAGACACGTAGATATAATTATGTACACATGCACACACATATGATTACACAAGCATGTGCTTTGTATGGATAAGTTTTGGAACTAAGCTTAAGGGAAAAGGGAGACTTTGATGTGTCAATGTATACCTATCAAGACATGGTGGATTTTTTTCCCCTAGAATGGTCATGAGCAGATTTTATTGTTTAAATAATAATATTGATTAAAATAGTAGTACTGCTTGAAATAGACACAGAAAGCTACATTTCTGTGGCAATAAGAAAACATTAAATCAGTGATCACCAACTATTATCACCAACTATTATTGAATTCATAGAAAAACATTTATGTCACATTGAATTGGAACTTCTTGAGACCAGCTGGCCTTGGGTCTCTGGTGTCCTGGCACTCACCCAATGGCCCAGAAGCTGCAGGAGACTCTCTCCTGTGCACACCTGTGACCCACTTTACGCATGAAGTAATTCACAGCTGGGGCGTGGGAAAAGGGAGACTGGCTGGTTTGGACCCTGGAGCACAACTCGTGTAATACCCATGCACAAAACAATGAAGGGACACTACACTGGCATGACTGTTTTCTGTCTCCTTTTAGAAAATAGGAATGAGTTTTAGTAGTGATAATTTTGTAGCATTTTCTAGGTCCATATTCTGTAATCATCACAAACAAGGCAGCGGTTTTAGCCAAAAACCTACTATTCCCTCCCAATGGTAATATTTTAAGTATACAGATGCTTGTTGTATAGTCATTTTGGTGTATAAATTATCTTCAATAGAGTTCTTCTCTATTCAAGCTTGTAATAATATAGGAATGGATATAGCTCCAGCTTTTCCAGCAGATTGCTAAATTGATGCATGACTGCAGTAGGATAAATGTGACTGTGCTCACTTGAGCAGACACGTTCTACCTGCTGCTAGCTTAGTGAACACATTTTTATTGAAGGACAATTATACTTAGAAAACAAAATATGTAACAACATGTAGAGTGCCTGCGAGGCCAGTATCTGGCAAATGTTTATTCATATAATGCTCAAAAATTATTTATTTTAAAATAAAATATTGGCAACATTTTCTAAACCAACTAACCAACCAACCAAACAACAAGCAACCAACCAACAAACAAATAAAATCAAGTGAATTTAGGCTACTGCATGTGCAGTTTGTGCAGTACTGAAAGGCTTCCAGGCAAGAGAACAAGTAGAATCTGAAATTTACCCAGTCTCTGATTTTCAGCTGTGCACATGTGTACATAAAGGATCAGCCCAGCAGAAGTGGCACAGAACCCTAAACAGTTGGCCTGGGAGAATGATTTGGTATCAAATTTCTTTCTCTAGGAAATGCAGAAATTTTGATAACTAAAAATGACCACAAATGCTGTGCAGCATTTCCCCTGAAGAGTTTTAATGTACTTCCCACTACAGAATCTAGGTTGGCCTTGTGATTGGTTTAACCAATGAAAGATGGGGAGGACTGATGGGAACTTACAGTGATAAGCTCCAAGGGGCTTGGAACAGCTAATCTCTCCTTTTCAGGATGAGGTGCTGTGTAAAGAAGCCCCACCTACTCTTCTTGAGCATGCAAAATCATGTAGGGAAGAGGCCCAGCTGCAAGCCAGCACCCACCTGAAGACAGGTGAGTTGAAAATATATTCATCCTGACTCACTTAGGCCACAACATCACTGTAATTGTGAGTAACCCCAGGCCAGAGTGACAGAATTGTTTAGCCCCAAAATAGCTAATCTACAGAACTGGGAGAACATAGATGTTTGTTGTTTTAGGACACAATATTTTGAGTGTAGTCTGTCCCTTACCAATAAAAAAACTGAAACCAATACATAAGATTAGTCAGTATAGTGCATAGATTATCTCTTCCCCATTTTCTGATTCTGTTATGTCAGCAAGTTATTAATCTAATATTAATTCCCTTCTCTGTAGAATTTCAATAATGCTATCTACTATGAAAGGCTCTTGTGGGAATTAAATGAGAATGTAAAGCTAAAATTTACACTACTTAACATATAGAAAGCACTAAAGAGTCCTATAATGTTAGACAAAAATTGATTTAAGTACATCATGGACATGAAAGTATAAAATCAAATACCATTTATATCAAAGTTCATTTGTAAAGTAATACTGAAACGGTAACAATCAGCTTTGTCAAATGTTGAATAATAACCTCACAGACTGGAAAATATTATCATCTCACTTGAATGATTAATATTTATTGGAAAAGAAATGTTAAGCCCTGAAATGTAACTTAGAGTGGACGTGGTATTATTGATGATGTCACATATATAGCAAACACTGAAGATAACATGTTGTGAAAACCTTCAAATCACATGGTCATCTACCACAATGGCTATTTCAATTTTTCCAATATTTCTTTATAATTCTTCACGGTATCAGACCATTAGTTTACATAACAATAAATCTCAACATTGTGGTATTCCTAGGACTTTTAATTCAGAATTCAACCCTCTACAAGTCACTTTCACTCCTTCATCCTGTTGAATCTCATAGTTAGTCTTATGACCCTGCTCACTTTCCTGTCCTGTAGCGCTTTTCCCCTGCCTGGCCTTAGTGCTCATTCATTTCCCCGTTTTATGTTCATTGTTCCTAAATGGGATGGGCAAGGGTTATGAACTAAGAAAATAAAAGAAGGACAAATATTTGGTTTCAGGCATTTGAATCTGCATAGCAAGAATTGGCAAGCAAATCACAACCCTACACACTACATACTGGGTATTAAGATAGTAAAAGGAATTCCACTGAGGTTAAATTAACTCTTATGTTAGCACTGCTTCCTTCCCGTGTGTAAGCCAGAGCAAAGAATGTACCAGTTTCACCATTCTACCACCGGAGAACTCTGAGATATTTACAATAATCTATCTAGTAAATGCTAGAGCAATGTCTACTTCCTCAATGGCCAGCAATGTCATTTGTACCAAGATGCTTAATCTCTCTCCACTTCAATTTCCTTATTAGTGAACAAAAATGTGATGAATATTATCCAAAGATGGTTACTCCCATTTCCTTTATTTCCTGAACATTCATTCTGCTCCATGCATCAGGAGGTTGAATCCGTCTCCTGTTTTCTTTTCCTTAGGATCTAGGCTGATCTTGCAGCTTTGTTTGAATAGAACCAGTTATTACCAAATATGTGGGGATCAGTGCAAAATGACAAGGTAGGCACCTTGTTCAATGGCTATGAAGAGTTTCAAGATACCAACAATGGAGCATTAAATCAAGTAAGCAGAGCACTTGAATATGAGACCCAATGCAGTTGTCCAGTTCTTATGTCTACGAAGCTAGCTTTATCTTTGTCCAATAGAATGCTGTGAAAGTTTTACTTTATTATTTCTAGGTAGCTTGCCCTAAAGGCATAATTATAACCCAAGGGTTAATATATGTAGTAAGTATATATAAAAGTCATTTAATGGAAAATTTTGTGTATTTAACTTATTTCAATTAACAGTTTACTTAAATTGACTTAAGCCTGACAATAAAAAAAATTAAAAATAAGAGAAAACTAGAAAACATGTTAGGAGACATAATCCTTACTGGAATATGGCTCTGGAAAAGAAACACAAATAAAAGACATGTGTGAGCAATAGCTATTCTATTCTTTTGCTATAATTTACTGATAATGAGATAAGGAGAACTAATAGAATTCAATCCAAGGTCATGCTCTAGATCTTTAGAATGTTCTAATTATGCTATTATGTTAATCACGGCATAGCACAAATTATCTGATATGAAAGATTAATGGTGTTAGAAATAAATGGAATTTAACAATTTTATTATAATGATTAATTATAGGTGAGTCAAAATTATGTAAAAGGATTTATGGATCCAATTCAGCCTAGAGTTTAAGTAGGTTCATTCAGAATTACAAACTATCACACTGGAAAATTTGAGTCAGTGGTGGGAGTGGAGACTTTATTTTAGAAGATTTATGTGCACGTAGCCAAACAGGTCAAGAGCCAAGCAGAATACACTGATTCAAGCAGACAAATTCTATACCTTCAGAGTCTACCAGCTGAAACCTGCTGTGTTTGGAACTCAGCAAGCTGTGCATAGAAAGGTGATATAGCTATAGTTCTTTCCCTTGGAATTTGTATATCTTAACCTGAAAAAAATTTGCTAAAATCAGAGTTGAATAAATCTAGGCCAAGAAAAGGAAGTTAATGACTGTTGTCTTGGTGATCTAAGGGGAGAGAGAGGTTAAGAAAAATCAGGAAAGAGGTATTAATTACATAGGCTCCAGAAATACGCTGGAATGTGCCACTGACTTATAACTGGTATAGTTGACAGTAGTGATACCTGGAACCTAGACATCTGGAAAGACGTAATATCATCCTGAAAAGTATGTAAATGACAACTTCAGCAAAAAATAGGGAAATTTCCTGGATTATACTTAACAGAAAGGACAAAAGACATTCTTGATAAAAATTACCTAGCTTTCTTGAACACCGTGAAGGAAATCAAAGTTATAAATCAGCTTTGGAAGAATTGAAATAATGAGAAATCCAGACAGAATTCCTTTTCCTTTCTCTTTTACCGCAGAGACATTTATTAAACACTTACTATGTTCTCAAGACTGGTAGGAAGCAGAGGATTAAAGAACAGTGGGATATGACTGTTACCATGAAGATCTCTAGTGAGTAAAAAGAGAGGGAGGTATAGATTTCAGATAGCAGGAAAATTCACATAAAAGAGGTGTGAAATAAGTATTTGGGAGTTCAGAGAAAAATATAAATAAGTTTTACGGATTCACAGAAAAATTTCTTGTTTTATTGAGGATGCTATAACAAAACACTTCAGTCTGAATAATTTATAAAACAGTAGAAGCTTATTTCTCACAGTTCTGGAGGCTGAGAATCCAAAATCCATATGTCAGGGAGTCCAAGATTAAGATGTTGGATGATTTGGTATCTGGTATGGAATGCTGTCTGCTCCACAGGTGATGCATCTGGTGCATAGCCCAAGATGTGGCCAACCTCTGTCAGGCTTCTTTTCTAGGGCTCTAGTGTCCTATAGGAGGGCTCCCCTCTCAGGAGCTAGTCTCCTCCCACAAGGTGCTACCCACCCATGCACTGGAGATTAGGTTTCAATATAAAAGTATTGAAAACAAACATTCAGACTGTAGCAATGCAGCAACTGAGCTCATTTAGAAATATGAATCTGTTGCTGCAAAAGAAGTAAGTTTAGCCATGAGAACAGGCAGATATGAAAAGGATGATGAAGACAGCTTTATGTCATCTTCCCTAATGGTTAAAATCTCAACAACAACAAAAATTTAATGTTCCACTTAATTTAGTTAATCTATAGCTCCTTTTCTTTTCAAATATGTATCTGATTCTCTTTCAAGAAATATATTTTTACTGTAGTTCCTGCAAATAGCTTTCTATAAAAATGTACACTTGGAGCTCTTTTTAGATATCTGATATTAGTCATCTAATGTTTACGTCCCCTCAGTTTTCCTAGGAAGGTACAGAAATGAAGGGGAGTAAACCTTGGGTTATAGTCATGTACATAAGGTGTTTGTTATGCTAGGAGTTTAAGAAAAGTAGTTTGCATGGCTCCTGATTCTATTGCTACCTCTCACTTTTATACGTGCCGAGTAAGTGAAAAAATTCAGAATATCTAAGTATTTGATATACTTTCCATAATGATATAGTGTTCTCTCAGCAGGATCCAGAGCAAAACCAGACTGAATACAGCAATTCTATGAGGAAAATAAGTGCATACTTGGTAATAAGTGCTACCTGAGATATTTAATCGAGAAAGGATTTTACCTTTAATCCAGAGATAATGGAGTCTTCTGTCTATTTTAACATCTATATTATCATTATTCATCTTATTTTATTTTCTGTAGAATCCCATGAAAAATTTAGCCTTGGGCTTCATTGATACAGGATATCCCCAGAAAAAGATTAATACAAAAGATACAAAGGGAGAAAAAAAGAGAGAGAGAGACAGAGACAGAGACAGAGACAGAGAAATTTATATTATGATAAATTATTATAAAAGTCATTGTCTATGTAAAACATATGAATGATACGATGCTTTCATTTTACAGATGAGGAAATGATACTGCTGATTGGTTATTTGGCTGCAGCTATGGCTGGCTGTTTTGGAAAAGTCAGGATTTAGACCCTATTTATGTTTCACATAAGTCCATGCTCTTTTAAAGATAGATCTTCAGACCATCTATGTAGACAAGGAGATGAGTGGATTCTTTGAGAAGTGTGGGTGTGTTTATACTTCACTGTAGTCCAGCGACAGCTTTCCAAGGATATTTTGAGATTTTGGAAATCTGTGTTATTTCTCCAATGTTTGTTACATTTTACGTATCTTTTAAACTTTCCTTAATAATTACTAGTAAAATCTTAAAATGCAGCTGTTGAGACAGAGACAATAAAATTTGGAGGCATTTTCTGGACATTGCAGTTCATGCTGAGGACAAAGGAGTCCCATGGTAGACACTAGCAACTGGGAAGAGTTTGTGGGCAAATCCCAGTATGACACATATGCCCCACATATTACTTTGTATTGCTAAAATAATTGTGAATAGGAAAAGGCAGAAGACCGTCTTGTGCACTCCAGTGCTTTTGACAGCGTAATTGTGTTTTAGTCTGAGCAGCACTGGATCCATAATGTGTTGTCACACCAGGAACACAGCATGAAAAGTTTTAAACATGAAGGTTTGGGAGTCCAGGAGGATAGTGAGGACAGCAAATCAACCAAAACAACTCAATTAAACAAAAGAACTCTTCATCCTGAAAACCAATCAAACAAAAGAACTCTTCATCCTGAAAAAAGGGGAAAGGAATTGTGATATATGGCTACTTCTAGTTGCTGAGTTTGCCTTGTGGAAAACAGAGACAATAAGTTGCTGTCTGAAATGCAGAAAGGGTAAATGCAGCACAGGAGATAGATTTTGGCCTGGTAAACACAGTGTTTTCTAACAGCAATGTTCATATATTAGAAAGTCTGAGTTCCTTTCCCTGTGCATGGTGGGTGAAGACTGAACTGTTGCTCAGAAGTTAAACAGTAGGCACAGGACTGGGGTAACAAGCAACTACTCAACTCTAGCTTCTATGGAACTGGACCGATTGTAATATTCAAGTGATACCAGCACTTGAGAACTATATGGAGATGTCTTGGGGCTGCTTGCAAAGGAGCAAGGGAGAGAAGCCTGATGAGCAGGACTCCAGAGGTTCCCATCTTGTCTTCAGCCAGAGCCAAGTTTTCATGCACTTTTCATATTTTCTCTCCAGATAAGATCTTCTGTGCTTCAAAACTTAAGTAAATTATTTGTCTACAATAGTTCAGAAATACAACTTGTTTATTTATGTTTACTGAACTCCTGTCCTTATTAGTACATAAGAATTCCTATCATTCAATCATTCATTCATCCAATCAACAAGTTTTGGTAGAACATCCACATTATTTGAAATACTGCTTAGAGGCTACAAATACAAGTGTGACAAAAGAAAGCAAGATCCTTGTTCTCATGAAGCATATGTTATAAATAAAAGAATAACAAATAAATAAACTAGGCAATTTATTTCAAGAATGCTAAGTGCAGTAGAATAAATGAAACTATTATTTGAAACCAGCACAAATGTTTAGGTCACTGACCTCATGATCAGTTTTTCCTTCTGAATCATAAATGACAAAGCTAATTGAGGCCAAACCCTAATTACTTCTATGACCTGAACAATGGTATAATTTCAAAGCCTAATGAATCTATGTTGCCCTCACTAATTCTTGGATAAAGAGACTGTGAACCAAAGTGGCTCAGAGGTCACCTGGAAAATGGTATTACAGCTGAGAATTAAACATTTCTTCCTTTGTTTTCTACCATAGGAAAATCTTTCTGTCAACAAAATGAAAATTAGAATAAAAGCCCAGCCACAACAATAACAGCAAAAACCAAAATGGTGTTTAATATTAGCCTTTGCTTATCTTATTAGAATATGTTGGAAACATATAATCCCTTAGATATCTGGGTTTTAGAAAAATAAATATGAATAGCCAAGGGACTATTCAGGATGTTGTATGTAAGAAACTCCCCATGACCTCACTTTCACATTGTTCATGTTGATTACATGACTTTTCCAAGAACTACCTCCTAAGTTGTCTTTCTGTTTCACTTTCCCATTATAATCTGTTCTCCACATGGCACCAACATAAACTTTTCACTGGAGAATCAGATGCCATTTCTCTGCCTCAAAATCCTTCACTTGTGCTTTAGCGTGCATACCAAGACGTTGATGTAAAATTTCCTCCATGGGCCTAAAAGGCCCTGTGCTATCTGGCTCCATTCAGTTTTCTAACTTCTGTCACCCTCCTTTCTTACCATACACCACTCGTACTGGCTGTCTTGCTGCTTCTGGAATATAGAAAGCATAATCCCACCCCCATCTTTACCTGGTCAACTCTTTAACGTCATTTAGTACTTAGACTAACTATGACATTGCTAAAGAGTTTTCCATCAATTACAGTGTCCCAAATAGCTCCCCATCTTATCCAAATGACTTCTTGAATTTTTATAATAGGACTTGCCACCATCCATAATTAAAGTTCAGCTTTATTTAGTGTGGATGGTCTTTCTGTCCTCTAGAATGTAAGATATGCCAAGGCAAGGGTCCCATTTGTTTTGTTCTGCTATATTTTCAACCCCTTAATAAATAACGGACACATCAGAGTAATTTAATTGTATGCTGAATGAACATCAGGCATTAGTGACAGTTTTTCTGGGTCCCAAGAAGCAAGTAGGTGTGTGTGGAGAAAATTTCACTGTATCATTTGGCAAGAATATGCATGCATTGAGTGGTTTTTGTTACATTTGCTCAACTTTAATTTGTATTTTCTAAAAGAAGATATTTGACTGAAGCATCTGACCTCTATTGGATCTGGAGTATTGTTTTAGTAAGACTGTGTATTGGTGACACTAAAAATTGTATCCCTTCATATACAGTTTAGTTTTAGCTCCCTTAAAACCTTCCCAGTGACTGAAAAACAAGTAATTTAAAAGTAAAATGAGCCCTCTATTCCCTCTGTGGAACAATGGGGCTTGTGGGCAGAGTGTCAGTCCACACTCTGCGCTTCCTCCATTGTCTCAGGGATGGTGGGGTCTTTGAGAGGACTATAAGGACACACACCTTTGTCGAGTAGACTGACAAGAACCCTGAGACCTGAGGCCCAGGACAACAGCCTTGTCCCAGGTGTATGGATGCACACATGACCTTGGAGGGCAGAGTAACTGGCAAGACCAGCAGTGTGGAAGTGGGTTGAACTCTAGAGAAGTCCACCAGCAGAAGTCCATCCCAGGCTCCACAACCAGTGGCCAAGATCAGCTCCATAGCCAACACATTTCTGGGATTAAAAATGGATACTATCACAGAACTGTAAGCACTAAAGGTATTTTACTACTTTCATTCTCCCTTGTTTGCTTGATTGGATAATCTCTCTCCTGTCTGATTGGGTGTCTTCTTGTTTTCTTCTGTATTCTGTAGTTATTTTTGTTTTGGGGGTTTTTCTCTTTCTTTTTCTATTTTTCTTTCCTCTTTTTCTCTCATCTCATTTTTCTTTTTTTCCCCATTAGTTCATTTGTGTTCTTTCTCCCTTCTTTTGTCAATGTTTAGGTTTTTTATCTTTTTTTTTTTTCATTCTCTCCTATAGACTTTCTCTCTTTCCTCAACTTCTTCTTGAATTTAAACTTTCAAGTGAGTAAACATTGTCTCTGCCTTTTCTGACTATTCCTTTGTAGTCTATTTTATTCTTTCACTCCTGTGTCCTCCAGTTTCCCAAAACTTGGGTAATCATCCTTTAATTTCCAGCCTTGACTCCACTATACTTGACCTCAGTCATCTCTTTAGCCTATCCTCTAATCACCTTAATACCCCTGCTCCCAACGGAAGGGTAAAATCAGCTGGCTAAGGGGAAAATTACTGCATACAAGTGCACAGTATGTTTGATTTTGTTACATAATTTTAGAGTTTACTTGCATGGTCAGAGGTAACAGGTTAATGGTTACCATAGTTCACCAGTAGTTAAGCCTCACTTGAGACTATTGTTACTAGTAACTGTACTACTTTAGCCAGGATGTCATACATGTTAGAAGCAGTTTTTTTTCCCCTGTATGATAACACTGTGAGGATACTATCACAGAACTGTAAGCAGGTCATAATAGTGACCTCACACAGCCCAATACCAAAGGATTAGGAGCTGAGCCAGACAGTGATCTTGTATCCTTTACAAATTGGGAAGCTAGGGCTTTGGAATAGCTCTAAGAAACACCTACATCTAGAAGACATCCTTGAAGAACGGACACCTCCTAGGAAACCTAATACTAGTGATAAAGCTATATATCATAGGAAACTGGCAAGTACTAACAAAGAAAACAAAACAGAAAACAGAAAATATAAAATTGCAAGATGAAGAAGCAAAATACAACCCCAGACCCCCAGCCCACCTAGGACAAGCCTGGAACTCAAGAAGACAGATGAAATTGGAAATCAAACATGAACTTTCTGAATGATAGCAACAGAAGTGGAAAAACAAGTGGAAGAGGCTATGGAGAAAATAATCCCTCAGATACAGAAAGAAATGATGCTTAAAATAAAAGATATTAGAGAAGATACAGATAAAAGAATAGATGAGCTTAGAAAAATGATGGAAACAAATAATGCCCAGCATAGGAAAGAAATGGAATCCATTAAACAGATCCAAATAGAAATCCAAGAGGTTAAAATCTCCATTAAATGTATATGCAACAGGTTGAATGAAGGTGAACATAGGATTTCAGATTTTGAAGACAGAATTACAGGAAATGATAATGAAAAGAAAGACATCTTAAAATTAGCAAGAGACCATGAAAAATCAATCCAACAGCTACAAGATGAAGCAAACAAGAATAATTTAAGATTGGGGGTCAATGAAAAAGCTGGAGATAGCACAAATAACATAAAAAAACTCTTCACAGAAATAAGGCAGAAAACTTCCAAAGTGTGGATAAAGAATTTGATATACAAATAAATGAAGCATTTACAACTCTGAACATTCCTGACCAAAATAAAACTACACCAAGACAACTAATAATAAACATTCTAGAAATTCAGCACAAGAACAAAATATTTAAAAATGTTAAAGAAACAGATTACCTATAAAGGAAAACCCATTAGCATCATGGCAGACTTCTTAACACAGATTCTCGAGTCAAGAAGAGCTTTGGGTGAAGCATTTCAAGTCTGGAAAGAAAACATCTTCCAGCTCAGACTGATGTAACCTGCAAAAGTATCTTTCAAAACTAATGGAGAAGTAAGATGCTTCCCTCACAAGAACAACTGAAGAGATTTATGAACAATAAAGCAATGCTACAAAGAGTACTAGAAGATATTCTAGACAGAGATAAAAATGACCACAATTCCAAGAACAACCACAGAAAGAAATCACCAGGCAGGGCAAGCAATTAAACAGAGGGGAAAAGCAAGGCACCAACAGCAGGAAAATACCATGATCAAGATAAGCCAATACATATCAGTTATAATCATTAATGTAAATGGCCTCAATTCACCAATCAGAAGAAACAGACTAGCAGAGTGGATCAAGAAACAAGATCCAACAATGTGTTGTATACAAAAATGTTTTTAATGAAAAAAGAAATCCATAGAATGAAAATTAAATGATGGAAAACAATCTTCCACACAATAGAAACCCAGGAAAAAGCAGGAATAGCTATTCTTTTTGCATACAATGTCAACTTCAAACTTCAAACCCAAGACTAATCGAAAGGGATAAAGATGGTCACTAATTACTCACTAGGGGGAAACTTCAAGAGGAAGAGATAACAATCATAAATATATATGCACCAAATACAGCAGCACCAAACTATATAAACCAATTATTAATAGATGTGAAAAATCAAATAAGCAATAACACAGTTGTAACAGGAGACCTCCAATACCCCATTGTCACAAAGAAATAGATCAACTAGATAAAAAAAATCACAAAAGAAATAACAGAACTGACAGAAACCTGTGAAGAAATAGACTTAGTGGATGTTTTTTAGACTGTTCTACTCAGCATCATCAGAATACACATTCTTCTCAGCTGCACATGGAACATTCTCCAGAATAGACCTTATGCTAGCACACAGAATATGCTTAAGTAAATGAAAAGGCACCGAAATTATCCCATGCACAATATCTGAACATAGTGCAATGAAATTAGAAATTAAAAGCAAAAGAAACCACAAAAACTCCCTAAACACATGGAAATTAAATAATATCCTTCCTAAACAACCAATGAGTCACAGATGAAATAAAGGAAGAAATTAAACAATATCCACAACTAAATCAGAATGGAGATACATTGTACCAAAACCTATGGGATGCAATGAAAGTAGTTCTAAGAGGAAAATTTATAGCAGTAAATTCTCACATCAGGAAAACAGTAGGAGCACAAATAAAGGATCTAATGTTATACCTCAAGCTTCTAGAAAAAGAAGATCAAGACAAACCCAAAGCCCATAGAAGGGAGGAAATTATAAAGATCAGTGCAGAAATTAACACAATGGAAACCCAGAATACAATACAAAGAATTAATGAATTGAAGAGTTGGTTCTTTGAGGAAATAAATAAAATTCATAAATCCTTAGCCAACCTTATCAAAAAAGGAAAAAAAGACTCAAATTCATGCATTGAGGAATGATAAGGGTGAAGTCACTATGGATCCTGTGGAAATTCAGAAGATCAACAATACCTGCTTTGAAAATCTTTACTCTCATATGATGGAAAACACAGAAAAAATGGATAGATTATTAGATACATATGAATTACCAAAGCTGAATCAAGAAGGTATAAAAATTTTGAATAACGTGATATCAGTTAAAATTAAAAACTTACCAACGAAGAAAAACCCAGGCCCTGGTGGATTTACTGCTGAATTCTACAAGAAAATTTAGAGAAGATCTAATAGCAATACTCTTCAAACTCTTTAATGAAATTGAAAGTGAAGCAATACGCCCTAATCCTCTTCTTGGTGGCAAGTATTATCCTGATACCCAAACCAGAGAAAGATAGAACCAAAAAAGAGAACTATAGGCCAATCTCCCTAATGAACATAGAGGCAAACACCCTCAAAAAGATACAAGGAAACAGAATTCAACAAATCATCAAGAAGATTATACACCATGACCAGGTGGGATTTATCCCAGGAATGCAGAGATGGTTCAACATATGCAAATCAATAAAGGTAATACATCATATCAACAAAGCCAGAGACAAAAATCACACAATCATCTCAATAGATGCCAAAAAATCTTTTGATAAAGTTCAGCACTCATTCATGATAAAAATCCTACAGAAAATTGGAAGAGATTGTCTGATAAAAGCCATCTATGAAAAACCAAGGGCCAACATCATACTAAATGGACCCAAACTGAAAGCTTTCACTTTAAAATCAGAAACAAGGCAAGGATGCCCACTGTCACCACTCCTGTTCAAGTAGTTCTGGAAACATTAGCCAGAGTAATTAGGCAAGAGGGAGAAGTAATAAGAATAAGGATAGGGAAGGAAGAAGTGAAATTATCATTATTCGAAGATGACATGACACTGTACATACAAGAACCCAAAAACTACCAAAAGACTCTTAGAGCTAATAACCACACTCAGTTGCATGGCTGGATACAAAGTCAGTACTCAAAAATCAATAGCATTTTTGTACACAAACAACAACCTTATTAAGAGAAAAATTAGGGAAACCACACACTTTACAATAGTATTAAAACATGAAATAGGAATCAATCTAACAAAGGAAGTAAAAGATTTATATATTGAAAATTACTGTAGTCTGAGAGAGGAGATCGAAGAGGATATCAGAAAATGGAAAGATACCCCTTGCTCATGGATAGGAAGACCCAACATAGCAAAAATGACTATACTTACAAAATTGTTAAACTGATTTAATGCAATCCTGACGAAAACACCATTAGCATGCCTCACAGAAGTAGAGAAAATACTCCTAAAATTCATCTGGAACCAGAAGAGACCTACAATAGCAAAGGCAATCCTGGACAACAAAGACAAGTCAGGAGGCATCATTACCCCTGACTTAAAATTATACTACAAAGCTACTGTGATAAAATCAGCATTGTATTGGCAAAAAAAAAAAAAGTCCTGAAGACCAGTGGAATAGATTAGAAGATGCAGGCAAAGCTACAGACACACTCAGCCACCTCATCTTTGAGAAAAGGGTCAAAAACGTTCACTGGAAGACACATAGCCTTTTTAATAACTGGTACTGAAAAAAATGACTCTGTACATGCCCAAGACTAAAACTAGATCCATGTCTATCACCATGCACTAAATTAAAGTCAAAATGGATCAAAGATTTAAATATTAAAGCAGAAAAACTAAATCTACTGGAAGAGAAAGTAGGCCAAAATCTTGAAGACATAGGAGTAGACATAGTCTTCAAAAACAAACCCCGAATTGTACATGAAACACTTCAAAGAATCAACAGCTGGGATCTCATCCTATTAAAAAGCTTTTGTACTTCAAAAGAAATCACCAATAGAGTGGAAAGACAACCTACAGAGTGGAAAAGCATTTTAGCTAACTGTCCTTTAGACAAAAGATTTACTTCTAGAATATATAAAGGAAAGAAAAAAACTCAGACCTCCCCCCAAATTCAAAGACCCAGTTTAGACATGGGTATCTGAGATGAATCACACTTCTTAGATGAAGAAATGCAAATGGCACATAAACACATGGAAAAGTGTTCAACATCATTGGCCATTTGAGAGATGCAAATTAAAATAACACTGAGATTTCATCTCATCCCAGTAAGAATGGCTACCATGAAGAAATCAACCAACAACATAATTCCCTACCACTTTGTTTGTAACTCTGTATTGTCTGTATTGTGCTTGTGATATGTTGTAAAATGTTGTATGTCTGTTAATGTTTCCCTCCTTTTAGCTTTAAAATAATAAAAAAAAAAAGAAATCAACCAACAACAAATGCTGGTGTGGTTGTGGTGATAAGGGAACTCTTCTCCACATTAAGGAACCCTTCCTTACATTACAGTTGGTGCAATGTAGACAGGTGCAACCACTGTGGAGATCAGTCTAGAGAGTCCTCAAAAAATTAGGATTAGAGGTTCAATTTAATCCAGCCATTCCTCTTCTGGGTATTTTCCCAGAAGAATTAATAACATCATACCACAGGAATATATGTGCATCCATGTTCATAGCAGCACAATTTGCCATTGCAAAATTTTGGGAACAACCCAAATGCCCATCAAGTGAGGAATAGATAAGAAAAATGTGGTACTTTTATACAATGGAATCTTACTCAGCTATAAAGAAAGATAAACTCAAGTCTTTTATAGGAAAATGGATACAACTAGAGACCATACTCATAAGTGAAATAAATCAGACCCACATGTGTAAACACCATATTGTCTCCCTAGTATAATGACCAGAAAGGATATATAAAACTGAAAGGTACAATAAATATTGTGAAGGGGAAAGAAACTGCTTAATAGGAAAGATCAACTGGGATGAGGGAAAGAAGAAAAGAAAGAAGGGAAATATATGTATATATGTATATATATATATAATGTATACACACATATATATATACACACAATAGCTAAGATAATTCTACAGTAATTTCTATTGGTTTATTGAAAGGAACAATTAGTGTTTAATTGTTTGGTCAGTCTTGCATATATCTGGGAATCTGAGCAACTACTTTGAAGATAATAAGTAATGCAACAACCATTGTTGATATCCTGTCATCTTGTTTTGAAATTCTGTACCATTTTTAGGTTTTGTGTTGTTTTGTTTTTGTTTTGTCTGTTTTTTTAATTTTATTTTTATTCTTTTCCTTTTAAAATAAAAAAAGTAAAATGAAATGAATAAAGAAATACATAAAAATTGGTTTTTGCCAAAAGAAAGTGTCAAGATGGCCACTAGGCGGCTTCTTTTCTCAGAAGATATTTACTTGTCAAATATTTTAAGATTCCTAGAAAATTCTTTTTAGGTCTGTACAGGCATTCTTCGTGGAGCACAAAAGCACCTTCAATGAGAAAATTCTATGGGGTAATGGTGAGAATTTGAGCATGCTTCAGCTTATGTCTTTTTTTTATCTTAAAGAGAAAAAAGCAAACAACAATGAAGACAAAAACAAAACACAGAAACAACGTAGATGATACATGACCTCAGAACAAAATGATAGGAACTAACAATGGCCGCAACGCTACCTACCATTATCTTCAACGAAGTTGCTCAGTCCTCCAGATGTAAGAATGCGAGATTGACCAAACAAATACAATAACACGTAATTAAAAACATGGAAATGATGCAGAGCTTCACCATACAAGATTAAAGCTCATTAGGGGAAGTCAATTTTCTTTGTAAGTTACCTTCGGGAGTTCCTGGTATTCTCTGAGAAAGTTTCCTCTTCTCATGGACAGCTGGGGACCCATGTGTGCTGATGAAGGGATGTTTGATCTCGTGGGGTAACCTTGTGCGTATGTGCATGTTGGGGAGTATGGCTGGGCAGAGGAGATATTATGGATAATGAAATGTATGTGTCCATTCATGATTTCTTGAAGTGTACATGCTGAATTATAACCCTTGCTGTTTATTTATCACTGACTATGGACATGCCAGTCCTTCAGGGATGTAGGCTAGCTAAAGTAAGTCATCTGTCAGGACCAAAGGCAAGGGAGTCCTCACAGGCAGGAAAGGATCAGGCTTTTGTGTATCCTACACATAAGACCTCTTTTAGAGGTCTGGCCCCATTTTGGAGCCCTATTGTGTTCCTGTCTATGGTTCTTGACTACTCATACATTTCTACCCTTCTGATTGCATTGTCTTAGAAAGTACTCTTGATTTCCAGCATTCTTCTTGGTGATTTTTTGGCTTTCCCCACCTGGAATGCTTTCCTAGTGCTGTCTTACATACGGAGCCCATTTGTTTCTCTTAGGGATCTGTCTAAACCCCAAAAGCTTGTGCTACTCTTGAGTGGTAATTACTATTATTTCCTCTTCATGGAGTTTAGCCTAGCTGTGCAAGGTTGTGAGTCAGGAGTCAGAGGGCCTGATTTAACATGTGGCTTTTTTGATTTGTAATGCTACTTATTGTTCTCTCTCAGAGACTCAGTTTGCAAATCTGCAAAATGGAGTTTATAATTAAGCATTTATTGATTTTACAATGAGATCATACATGTAAAGTCCTGTCCATAATGTCTAACAAATGCTTCAAATAGATTTACCAACCAGAGAAATCCCTACATTTGAATTATAATTCAAATCTGTAAACTTCACTAGGAAAACCTATAAATATATAAACGATTATAGGCTGGCACAAATCATTCTGAACAATATTATGGACTTCTCAGTGTGCTGAGTGCAGAAGGAACTTGCAGTGACCCCAATTTATTGCTGTTCTTGCTCATTGCTTGACA
Organism: Chinchilla lanigera; assembly: GCF_000276665.1. Taxonomy (NCBI): domain Eukaryota; kingdom Metazoa; phylum Chordata; class Mammalia; order Rodentia; family Chinchillidae; genus Chinchilla; species Chinchilla lanigera. The sequence goes on along the minus strand of NW_004955421.1, from coordinate 3,121,246 downwards.
TTTCCAAGAATAGCATTAATTAACCTTCCCCTACTCGGTGACTTTAGCACTACTCTGCAATTCACCAAGTAGCGCATTAGTCCCAGCCAGTGAGAGATACTTTACCACTGTCTCACAGCTGACTCACTGGGAAACAAAGAGGTTCAAGCATGAACACACACATGCACTGGGAGATGTCATTTAGGTGAGTGTAATATAAAAATATTTGGCAGAGTAACAGGACATTTCCTTCTGAAACTAAATTAGTATTTCCTAATGACTAGCACATCTCATAATCAGGAAACATCTTAGCGCATATCTATTGGATACATATGTATTATCTCTACAAGAGCAGTGTTCCATATTATGAGTACTTCTGAATGTTTTGATTTTCTTGGGAGTTACACAATGGTATATATATATACATATATTTCTGGGTTTGTTGTACATATGTGTAATATAATTTTGTCACATATGCTCATAAAGCATTGGGAAAAAAAACAAATAAAATATTCAGAAAATATAAATTTTACTCCCAGTTCTGACATTTACTATAACTATTTACATATTAAGTTTTTATAAAATAGGGATAATTATTCACTCCTTGTAAAGTCCTGTATGTTGAGAATCGTTGTAGGTTCATTACAAGTACTGAAAAGAAGGTAGATACATACAAGAATGTTTATATAATAAAAAGTAATATGTAGACATCAACTATCATTTATTATAAATGTGTAAATATTATAAATAAATAGTAAAAGTTGTGAAATGAATCAGATTTGTTTTCTGAAGCAAAAATAAAATTACATGATGAAACACAAAACAATAACAAAAAGAAAAAAGATACAGAAGAAATTATTATTTATTGAACCTTTACTATGATCCACACACTGCAAAATATTTTTATATCTTCATATCTCAAAATGTGGAGTAGGTATCATCTTTCTCTCTTTACTAGTTCTCTGGGCAAGTTATTGAACCTTTCTTTGCTTTATTCACTTATCTGTACAGTGGGTTCAGAATTGCACCAGCCTCATAGGCATAAATAAGCTGATATTTTTAGTTTTTTATTTTAAAAATAAAAGAAGGAAAACATTAACAGACAGACAATCTTTTACAAAATAGCAAAAGAACAGTACAGACAATATAGAGTTACAAACAAAGTGGTAGGAAATTAACAATGCTTTTTGTATTACGTATTGATATCTTCAAAGTGGTTTCTCATGAAAACAGATAGAGACGTGCAATATTGATCAATCAAGGACTAATTGACAGTTTCTTTCAGCAAAGAAATAGAGACAGTAGAACAAGTATGTTAACTATCCTGTATATACATACATACAAAATTTCTCCTTCTTTCCCTTCTCTTTTCCCACATACCAGTTGCCTTTTACTCTTGAGTGTTTTCCTATCATTTCACAAAGTCTATCATACCTGAGAGTTTCTATTAACTCTTTCAGGTTTTACACTATTGAAACAATGCAGTTAAGCTGATATTTTTAAAGCATGTGGGGAAATCTATCCACATTCTACAAGAGGCAGGTAAATGTTGTTATTTTATTATTTTAAACTTACAACAACTCCATATATTTGAAAGCAGATTTATTGAATGTGTGTCTTGCATGTGTCTGTTTGTGTGATAGGCAGAATATTTTAAACAGCTGTATAAAGTTGTCATGCCTTAACATTGGGAAGCTGTGAATATGTGAAATATGATTCAGTATTAATTGTTGTAAGGTACAATTGATTGTAGCAGAGAGAGACCAGTCAGGTGGACCTGATCTAATCATAAAACCACTAAAATCCAGTTTTCTTCAAATAGTGAAAGAAAAACAAGATGGATTTGAAGTACAAGAAGGGCTTGATGAGCTATTGTGAGTGTGAAGACAGAGGGTTTACCTGAGATGTACGAGGGCTTTATGGAGTTGAGAGGCTCCTGGTTGAAACCCTGTAAGGAAATGAGGACCTCAATCCTGCAATGGCAAAATGTTGAATTCTGTAAAAAACAAAAACAAAGACAAATACTATACTTAGAAGAGCTCCCCTTATCCTCAGATGAACAGTGAAGCCCCGGCCAATACTCTCATTTCAGCCAGGGCAGAGCATTCAGGTAGTGTCACAGAACTTTAAGCTACAGAACTGTGAACTAAGACATGGTGGTATTTTGAGTTGGTGAGTTAGTTGTTGTGTGGTACTAAAAACAAAGCGTGCTTTCATTGGATGTTAACTAAGATAACACTACTAGCGCTTAAAGCTTAGATTTTTATGGTACCTGAGAGTTTTCCACCCTGATGTGGATTGCTAAACTCATCTGTAAATGGCAAAACATTGCAATTTCTAAAAAAGCATCATGTTGAATAGGCATAGTTCTGCTGTTACCAGACTCTACCCAGCCCAGGGGAGACATTGACAACCAGTTATATACTTAAAACTTGCCTCTGAAACTTTTTTTACAGATTGTTAAGGTTTGAAATTTGAGTTAAATTCACTGTAGCTGTGTGAAGGGCATTGATTTTTACTGAGCCATAAACATTTAAGTTTTTAAACCACATAAAGCATAATCAGAAATACCTCAGTTAACCTCTCGTAATAATGCCACAGCCTGGGACAATCTCTTGAGATTAGTCAACATAGTTTAGAGGACAAACTCATCTATATTTGCAAAATAATATTATGATTGTGCATAGGAACAGCATTATATTCAAACCTCTACCATCTGTCAATTATATCATCAATTGTATTAAGAAATCAACATTTTTTTTTTTTTTTTTTGGTTTTTCCCCAGTACCGGGAACTGAACTCACGACCTCCCGTTTGCCAGGCAGGCGCTTTTGCTGCTGAGCTAAATCCCCAGCCCCTGGAAATCAACATGTTTTGGACCTGTTCTTCATAGTCTATTCTTTACATAGCAATTGCATGGATTACTTAATGTGTCCTATGTCACACTTTCCCTCAAAATCCTCCAAATACTTTCTTTACCTTACACAAAGTAAAAGTAATATGGCATCAGTCCACTCAAGGTCTCTTTGGCCATTCTGTCAGTTTCTTCTGATGCAATCTTCCCATGGCCATGTTCTCAGATATGGGCTTCTTGTCCGTTCCTCTGCCTGAAATACTCTTCCCCAGATTCCCCCTATAGCTCAGTCCCTCACTGTCTTCAGATACCTGGTTCAGATAGTGCATCTTCCTGAAGAGAACTCCTCCGCACACTCCTGGAATAAAACAAGGTCTCAGTCCTTGCTTTATTTTTTTCTACAGTACTTATTGTCACCTGACATATAATATTTTTTTTACTATTTCTGTCCTCTCCACTCCACTTTATGTAAGCAAGTTGTTACCATCAACAAGAATAATTTTGAAGAGTGGCAGAATACTTTCTTTATGCACAATGTGCACAAAGCTCTTTATGCTTTTCTCTCTGCTACTCCCATAATCTATAGGCCTATTTCCATAGAACATTTTTTTTTTTTTGGTTTTTCTCCGGTACCGGGAACCGAACTCACGACCTTGCGCTTGCCAGGCAGGTGCTTTTTGCCGCTGAGCTAAATCCCCAGCCCCCATAGAACATCATTGATCATAGCAAGTCACTTAGGTTGGGTCATTTACTAAAACTTATTTTGTTGGTCAATTACTGGTCCATAGAAAAACAAGGCACTAAATGACCACAAAGTAGTCCTTTTCTGAGATTATTTTATTTATGTATTTGAATTTGGAGTTCCAGAAGATAATTGCCTGCCCTTTAGTTACACCTTCAATGGTACCCACACTATGGTTTCTTTTGTTTTTTTTTACTGGAAATTGAACTCAGGACCTTGTGCTTGTTAGGCAGGCACTGTGCCACTGAGCTAGAACCCCAGCAGCTATGGTTTCTATGCATGGAAGAAATTACTTCCAGTGAATGAGGGAGAAATAGAGACACAAGGGAAAAGAAGAACCCAGTGAAGGGAGGAGATACAGGGCAAGAAAGAGAGCAAAAATGGAAAGAAAACACGGTGGTATTTGGTGTTGGCAAGGCTGCATTTTCAGTTTGATCACAGACATAAGTCACTGAAGCAGTGTCAGTCACATCCACTCCATGGGGATGAGCAGAGAGACAAGCACCCCATATGGATGGAAAAGTTGAAAATTTCCTTGGTAGTTTCTCAGTTTATGGTGAATGCATGACTTTATTGAGTTATAATGACTTATTCAGATAATATAGTATTTGCTTATATATGGTAACCATGAGAATTTATGAAACCATTTTGCTTCTGTCAACATAATTAATACTTATTTCCTTTGTATTTCATTCTTCTGCAAAACTTTGACTCTAAATCAAAGATCTATGATATACTATCTTGCTGCAACTCTTTTATTATTCCGATGCACCAAAAAGATGAATGCTATAGAAATTTAGGTTGGGCTCTGTGAATGCATCCCAACTTGTAGAAAATTGCTCTTAATTTTTAAAACGATTATTTTACTTTATATTACTTTTAGATTTATAGAAATGTTTGGAACATAGTACAGAGTCACATTTAATGTCTTCTGTTATTAATATCCAGCAATGATTATTCCATGGCAAACACAGAACACTTTTCAATTCACTCAGGTCTTCTATGATTTCTTAGTCTAGGTTTTAAAAATTTCTGGATATACATCCTGCAGATGTTTTATCAAAATTATACCTATGCTTTTCATTTTTTTGGTTATTATGAATGTTATGTTAATTTTTAATGCAAAATTCCAATTGTTCATAGCTGTTATATAAGAAAGCAATTGGTTTATGTATTAACTTTGTGTCCTATAAGTATTTTATATGGACTTACAATTCCAAGAGATTTTTGTTGATTTTGGGGGAATTTTCTATATAAGCAATTGTGTTATCTTTGAATAGATTTTTTTCTAAAATTTTTGTTTCTAATTTGAATACCACTTCTTTTTAAAAAATCCTACTATACTAGCTAAAGCTACTGATATGATGTTTAACACAGATGGTGAAAGAGAATATCCTTGGCTTTTCTCAATATTAGGGAAAAGTATCTGATATCTCTCTCTTATATGATACTAGATGTTGGGAGGAGGGAAAATCAATATTATGATTAAATCTCAATCTTTTAGCATCCTGTGTCTCTATCACCTTAACAAGTATTTCCCATTTAGATAGCTTCCCCACCCCGCAACATAAGAAGAAAGGACAGAGGGACATGGTGTGGACTGAATGCCTTTCAGCAAGGAGGGATATCTCTGATAAAGCCTTTTTCCCCGAGGAGTAAGATTTTCTTAGGAGAACGTTCTGGTGTATTTCCCAATAATTACTCTTTCATTTTGCCTCCATGAGTCATGAGGATATCATTGGATATCACTGTGAATTTAAAAGCCATGAAAATGTGGGAACTCTCCTATGATTGCAGTTCCTAGAAGTTTCTAAAGCACATATGTAACTCCACTAGCCTGCCCTCAGTTTCCAAAACTTTAACTGCATTGCCATTTAACTGTTTTACTGGTCTATATCTCTAGCAAATTCTGGTGCAGGTAAGCAGATTTCAGCTCTGACTCTGTAAGTTCATCTATCTGTCCAAATTTCAGGGTAGAAGTTCATGTAATAGTTTCAATTTTCCAATGATAAAAAAAGGTCTTCAATTTTTAGTTGTTCATTTTTTCCACCCATAAGGATAGGAGCGACAACTTTCAAGGTCTTTAGGTGACAGAACAGAATACAGAAGTGCTATGGTGGTTTATTCAAAGAGATACTACCGCTCACAGTGAGGAGCAGGCTCTTCCCTAGAGACAGTCCAGCATGTACTCTGGAATCCCATGCCCAGTCCTGAGCTCAGCAAGCCAGAGAAGAACCTTGGTCTCCACACTCTATGTCTGTAATGGCCCCCAAATTTTGTGCCCACCCACATGACACATTGGTAATAAGGGGACCCAGCCCTCCTATTCTTATTTTGCCATACCTACACCACAACAGGGACATTGTGCATAGTTCATTATTTAGTGGACTGAATAATTGCCCTTGAACCACTACTTGAAAAATCTATTCAGGAAAACTTCAGAGTTTCCCTAGGTGATCTGCTTTCTCCCCTCACAGAGCGGAATTCTTCTTTTCTATAATACTATTTACAGCTGTTTCCTGTATGAAATGGTTTCTAGTCTGGATAATCTCCCGGTGACCTCTCTTTTTTTTCTCAGTGTCCCACTTTATGGCATTACACGCAGAGTTAAATACAACCAAAGATCCTAAGAATTAGTGGATTAGTCTTATTTGTAACTGCAGATTCTGTTTTAGACTTCTCCTTTCTGACATTCATGACTGTGAAACTTGTTTTATGGTGACTTCAGGCTTAATATCCATGCACTAGAAATAGAAAGGCATTGATTACCTTACATACTTTATTTCTTCACATAATATGTGACAATTTAATATCTTTCATGGTTGGAATCCTTCTTTTACTAATTTTGGACATTGTGGAGAGGAATCTTTGTGGAGAATTGAGTAAGCCTAGAAAATCTTTTATGGTTTTCTCTGTGCTGAAGAAAGAATATTTGTTACTGTCTTCTACAAATTCAATTTCATGAATAAATTCAATAAATAGTTATTTTCTAGGCCATCAGAGCTAAAAATATTCCCGTCTATTGTCTCACAAAATCACTTTGACTTTAGTGAACGCAGACAGAAAGAATCAAGAAAACAAAAGTATTATGCATTTCATCATTTCTGTTCTGCTCATGGGTCACAGACATTCTTGGATTAAATACCTGTCACCTCTAGCTCTTAGGAGAATTACTTAGTTATTGTGAGGACTTGCACTGGGGTTAAATATACCCTACTAATTCCATCCATCTATCCATCTATTCATCCATCCATTTATGCTTCCAGTACACAGTAAGGTCATATTGCAATGACTAGTCCGATGCTTAATTTTTTGGGAATATTTTCCATAGTAAGGGTGGCTTTAAGTAGCTCTGTAGTCAGTGAATACAATGGAATTTTGGTAAGAGATTTTAAAATGCCAAGTCATATTAAATTATCAGCCCTTTAAAAGCTGCTTTATAAGTCAAAAATTTTGGTCATAACTTTAACTGTTTGGATAAAGTGCTTTCGTAGTTGTCATCTATAAATCTGCCTGATGACTTCCTTTCTGTTTATGGAGGTTTACCTATTGTACTTTCTCTCTGTGCTTCACCTGTACCAGAAAATTTCAGTTTGATAATACTTATAATGGTTCATTTCTATAATTTCTAACATATAAGTTAAACTTACATGTTATAACTCTATTGGATTATAGTTATAATCTAAGTTATAACTCTATTAGATTATAAGCTTTTTTTTGTATTGTACCATATTGTATATCTTGTAGTTTTGAGCTCCTCAATTACTTGAAGATGAGTACTGTGTCCACAGTAAGGCCCACTTAAATAACTAAGCACAATTCTAAGCATATAGAAATGTTTTGCTAAAGCGTGCAGGGCAAAACAATCCCTATACAGAATAGAATTCAGAAAATGTATGAATTTAAATTAGAAAATATATGTTTACTTTCACTAACTCCTCTCTCGTATTGCCATTTCTTCCAGTTACATGCGAGCAATGAAGTAGGGTATTATTACCAGTATCTGTATTCTTGTTGCCAAGAGAAAAGATAGATATCTCCATGTTGCATTGTTATTAAGGATATTTCAAAATATTATTTATGCTTAACCTTTTGTAAGTGTTACTTATTAGAACTTTCCTTAAGTCCTACTGTTTAATGCATCAACAAATGACAACTTTATTACTACTTGTAAATATATTTCTTTAGTATTTTATAGCTACATTTCTGCTTGATAATTCCCTGTATTTTGTGTATTTTGAAATCTTATTCTGGAAAGGAAGTCTATAGGCTTAACTGCAATTGTTCTGTGGGAGAAAAATAAGTGTATGCAGTCATTATGTTCTTGAAAATTCAATACAAAAGAAAATAAAAGTAAAATAAAAAATAGTAAGTAAAATAAAAAATAAAAAATAGTAAAATAAAAAATAGTATCTACATCCTCTTTGAGATATTTCATATTCATATTTACATATCATCCTCCAAAGATCAAGAATGAGTCTGATCTCATTCATTTGCCCTTGGTGGCACTGATTATCCTAGGGTATGTATTCTGAAGAATTGTCTTTCCCCGAGGATGCTTTTTTTTTTTTTTTTTTTTTTGATAGAACAAAAGATACTGGCACCATTTAAAGTGATTTAAAAAGTAGATCAAGGTTTTTAGGATATATATATATATATATATCCATTTCAAGATATTAGGATCTACTCAGTAATATTCGCCCAATAATTATTACTTTCTTTGCAAAATTGAAAAAGTTTTACTACCACAGTAACTGGAGGATATTTGGGACATGTACCATGAACAGAGAGTGATTTCTCTATGGTATCTACATTGCATGAATCTATTGAACAGCAAATAGAAATAAAAATAGAACAATACAAATTTGGAAGAAAAATATTCTAAAGATAAGATTTTGAATAAATACAGGCAATCAAATGAAGAATCAGGTGTTTTTTATATCAGAAAGTGAAATTGAAACTTGGCGTAGTGTAAGGTGAAGGAAATGTGAACCATATGATGATAGGGAATCATCTCTATGTATGGCAAGAAAAAGGAGGTGCAAGAGAGAGGTAGAATACTAGAGGATGTCATGAAAGAAACTTTCTGCTAAGACTGAAATGAGTTGAGAGCATTGCTGGAGCCAGCACTGGTGCAAGATTTGTGCAGAGACAATGACATTGGAGTAAAATACAACTTTGGGGTTTAAATAATGTGAGATAAATTGTAGGAAAAAATTTCATGTTTTTGGTGATGCTAGTGGGAATTCACTAAAACATGCTTTTTTGGTTTTTATTCTCTGTTTATTTATTTTTTGGGTGTGTCTCACTCCTTTCTGGTCAGTCTTGGCACCAAAATTTTAGCTTTAGTGTCCGGTTGGAAACCGTAATGCCAAGGATGGCAAGTATAATAATTTCAACACAGTAAGTAATAAAGGAATGCAAAAAAAAAAAAAAAAGACATACTAAGATAAATAAGACATGATTCAGTTTCCTTTAGTGATGAGTAGAATTTGCTGTGCTTACTTAGGAAACAAACCATGTGTTTTCATTAGGTTAATTGCCAGTTGCTAATCACTTAGGCATGAGTTGTAAGTATTAAACGTTGTGAAGGGCGTTAAACTTGTATCATTCTAGAGTAGGTACTACCCTGGAACTTGTGACTTCTTTCCTGTCCTGCCATATCACTTCTGCTTCAGAATATTTTATCAAAACTGTTTTGACTTATAGGTTTGTTCAGAGTACAGATTTTCCTTTGATTGTGTTTTTCCTTTGATTGTGTTTTTCCACCTGAGTCATAAGGGTTCATAAGGATTGAGACACAACACGGATAAGCTTCCACCAAAATGGTCTAAACTGACGACATGAGAGTGAGCCCAAAGGGAAAAAGTCTCAGCCACTGTGTACAACTTGCAGCTGGCTCTTGGACAAAGGCACCGAAGTCTTCAGACTACAGAAAGAGGTCATTGAGTTGTTTTTTATCTGGAAAGAGTAGCTATATTCAAAATATTGACCATAAACAAACCTTCAAAGAAAAATAACCTTAAAAGAGTCTATGTGGCCTCCTGTGTGAACAGGAGGTTCTTCTTCTCCAATCTAAATATCCCCTAAGACCAAACTGGTTGAGTCTCTTCTCCCCTGATTCCCCTCAAATATTTTTTCCCTTCAGTATCACCTGAAGTTGGAGTGCTGCATCTGCAACCAGAGTCAGGTTCACAGAAGATTACAAGGTGGGGAAGGAAGAAGCGGTTACAGAGGCCACACATGTGTAGGGGACAAATACTCCAAGACAGGGAGGAAGTTAAGCTTGGAGTATTTGTTATGGAATTATTTCCGTTAGGCTTGTAGCAGTGTGAGAAAAAAATGTAATTTAAGAGACCTGAAAAATGTAGACCCACAACGAGAAGCATTCAAAAATTTTGGAAAGGAAAAATGAAATGCTACAATTAACAGGTTAAGGGTTACATTAGACATGTACTCATTCTTCTTGGTCTTTTCAACAGAACAAAGTGCAGTATTTTCAAATATTCCTAGGTAGAATTCTTTTGGATATACAATTCTATATCCAGTAAAATCCACATCCAAACAAGCAAAATGTATGTACAGCTCAAGTTTAGGCACCCTTGGGCTTTCTCCCTTAACTTGGCCCTCAGAGTGCTTCTACTAAAATTAATGCTGTTCAGGAAGCCCTGTAGAGCTTGAACTGGCAATTTAACTGGCTAAGAATAAAATTTACCGGTTATGGATGACACAGTTTTCCACCAAAATGGTCTAAACTGACGACATGAGAGTGAGCCCAAAGGGAACAAGTCTCACCCACTGTGTACAAATTGCAGCTGGCTCTTGGACAAAGGCACCGAAGTCTTCAGACTACAGAAAGAGGGCAAACCTGCTCATCTTCTGACTGTAAGGTGGTGCCTTTGCTGGTGTACTGCTCTACTTCTCATGCCCTAAGCTCAGTGACAAAGTGGAACGTGGCATGGTAAAGAACCTATAAAGTATGCCATACTAAGGCATACAAGTCATTCAGTTAGACCAATTTGTCTTAAAGGATTCAAAGGGGAAAAGATAGAAGGACTACATTTCATGTCAGGGAAAAACTGGGCCTACAGCTGTCTTGAATAGCTAAATATAGCCTATATACTAGAGCTCTCGCACTCACTAAATCTCTATTCTGTTTTCTGAGGAATATCCATATTCCTTAGGAATTGTTTAACAGTACAAAGAACACAAATGTCAATTTTTTCAAATTTTGTAGATTTGTTATGAACTCTGGTTGCTTCTATCTTGTTTTTCTCCCATCTGAAATGAAACAATTTTTTGGTCTCAAAGAAAAGCAAAGTAAATAATTGTTTTTCACTAGTTCTGTTTTACTTTTATTACAACACAATGATTACATTCACCAAGTGGAGTAGGTACACATACCTGAAATATCTTAATTCTTTATCATCCCTTTCCTTCCCTTCCCACCCCTTCCTATCCTCTTCCTTTATCTATTGGTCCCCTCTCTTTTCCTGAAGACCTACCTTCTTGCTTCCTATTATCTTTTATTTTGCTCTGTAATTTATTTATATTGTACTTTGGGTTTCTGATATAAGACATTATGCATATTTAAGCTTGTGAATTTTCACTAATTTTAAAGTCACAAATTTATCAACATACTTTTTGCTTAATTCTTTCAGTCCCACTCTAATATTCCTACCTCCTTTCTATTTGGAATTTGGAATGAAATGAGATTTTGTCATGTTAATAAGCTTAATACTGTGGACTAGGAGGTAATTTTTGTCTACCAGTAGTAATTTAAGAAAATTTTCTTGGAAACCATTCAATGTAGAACTTCCCATGATGGTCATTGAGCTGAAAGAAAAGAGCTTTTTCAGTGCCAAACTCAAAAATGGAACAAGTGTAATAGTTGAAAACAGCATGAAAGAGAGAGCTGGGAAGAAGAAAGGGAGGGAAGTGGGGTACAGAGAGAGGGAGTGCTGTGAGTGGTTTCATCTGGTAGAAGTAGGATTTGGTTGGACCTTTAAAGACTGTCATGCATAGGTTTTATACCAGGCATTTTAGAAAATTCAGTAGTCTTGAAACCTACTGTAATTAGCTTCAATTGAGTAAGTGTAGTATTTATTCTTTTAGTCTATTCAGGATGCTATAACAAAATTACCACAGAATGGTAGCCTAAACAACAGAAATTTCAATTCTGGAGGCCAAGAAGTCTTAGCAGTTCAGGATTCAGAATTGGGTAGTGGCTATTAGGTAGATTATGGAGATCCTTGAAGTTGCCAGAAAAGAAATTTAGGTTTCTGATTTTAATTTAATGTTCAAGAGTGGTGAAAATGTTCCCATCCCACAAAGTGTAAAAACAGTGGAAGAGATTTTAGAATTATAGTTCATTTCAGACTCAGACTTAGGGGCATGTTCTGCACTAGACCCTATGGTCTTCACATTATAACTGTTGCTTCGCATATTCTGTGTTCACCATCGGTATATGAATATGGTTTAGTATTAAATCCTTTTAAATGGCCTTTGAGTCTTAAAATTCATAATGTAATTTAGACTAATGACATTATTTCAAAAAGGCCTGGGCAAGATCTTTCCTGTTGGCTTTAAGAAGGAAACAAAATATGACTACTGGGAAGTTATACCCTCACAAAACACAAGGAAGGGAAAATTTAGAATAAATACAGAGAAGGTTACGTACCAAACCATTATCAGTCTTTTTCTATCCTGTAACAGACAATAAAAGCAATCTGTGTTTGACAGTTTTGCACCTAATTTCAGGCATTAGCAAACAGATTTTTTATTTTATTGTCTCCATGACAACACATAACATTTCATGTATGTTTTTCAAAGAAGGAAAGGTGAAAATTACTCTCAGTGTTAAATTGATTTTTTTACCTTTTCCTCACCTATTTTATTCTTAGACTCTTTGAAGGCACAGCAATTTCACATTCCTTTCAGAATTTCAATGCCATATTTTTATAATAAATACAGATCAAACTATTTCAACTGTGATTTCTAAGTCCAGTATTTTTATAAAGAAAAATTTTTCTTAAGGTTGTTCTAGTCAATAATCAATAGTAATTATAACAAAGATGTTATATATATACATATGTATAGGAATGAATTGTATTTTTTTTTTTACTTTCAAATTTCTGTTTGAGTGTTTTAGATTCTTAATACCGTGAGAAGTGTGAAAAGTCCTCCATTTGTTTTTAGAATAGAATTTCTCTTCTATTCCATCCACTGGTAAATTATAAAATAAGGCAGGAGTCAATAAATGCTGGGAAGGAATGGATAACTGAAAAAGAACTATTTTAAAAATAACTTTTCTTTAGAAAAAAAATCCTATTTTAGAATGAAATATTGTGATGATTCAGCAATAATCCATTTATTCAAGGCACTCTGGAAGCCTGGGGACATAAAGGAGTTGCAGTTTGAGTTAAAATGTGATCTAGCAGAATTTCTTCATGCTCAAGGAAGATTGGTCTGTTTTATTAAGACCTTAAACTGACTGGATGAGCTCCACACTTATAGAGGGCAAACCGCTTTACACAAAGTCCATTAACTTGAATGTTAATCTCATCCAAATGAGTGTTTTTGAGAACATTCAGAATAGTGTTTGTTTAAATGTCTGGGTGTTGTGGCCCAGCTCGGTGTTACGTATGATTAACTATTATAGCAGTGTGTTGGGTGTGTTGGGGACCGAGCCGGGCGAGGACAACACAAAACCTCCCCATGGCAACGCAACCGGTGCGACCTCCTTGTAAGAGCAGAAAGTAATGGACAGATCTGTGGGAAAGCAACGGGTGATCCCTGGAGTCAGTGGTCCTGAACGGGTCATTATGTCCCTAAGCAACTATTGTAACAGAAGCAGGAACCTTGGGGTTGAATCTAGGGCAAGGGTTTGGCAGCCTGCCTGACAAATCTGTACTTAAGTGCTTTGCTCAATAAAGGAAACCACTGGTTACCTTCACCAGTCCTCCCCACCGCTTCTTTCTTTGGTTCATTCTCTCCCTGTTCCCTTGGTTGGAGCTGGACTCTGGCATGGGTGGGCTTCTGTAAGATGACATTGATGAACCAACACAGTATGGCAGCATCACTTTACCAATCACACATTCAGACACACTTATTATTTTTATTTTTTGAATACCTGTAATGTACAGACATGGTTACTGGTGTGAGAATTTGTGTTTTGGGGAGGAATTATTATATTCAGCAAGACACTGGGAATTGTTTTCTCCTAATGCGTTTATGAGTTGGAGTTCCTTGCTTAGTATTAAGTGGTTCATTGACATTAGGGGAAATTTTGCTTAGAAAACAACTCCTTTTTTGCATGGAATTTAATAGTTTATTAAGCACATTAGTACAGTTGTTATTATTTAATTTGAACATCACAACAATCCCTGACATGGCAGGAATGGATGTTCCTTTCCCATTTGACAAAAGAAGAGCCTATGATGTCATCTTTCTGAGGAAGTAGTGATGTCCCTAATCTCTCAGTCCTGAACTCTTGATAGAATTTCTTCAAGTGGGAGCCATTTCCTCAGGGCTACATAGTGTGAGGGAAGAAGCTAGGACTTGAATTTGCTTTTATATAACTCTAGAATGTGTGTTCTGCCCATTTCTATATGCTTTTGTCACTGAGAGGAAGGAGAGAGGGAGAGAGGGAGAGAGAGAGAGAAAGAGAAAGAGAGAGGGAGAGAGGCAGAGAGGGAGAGAGAGATTCTCTACTTCTTGCATTCAAAACCAAGCCCAGAGAACTCGGAACTACCTTTCTCTCCTCCCCATTCTCTGTGGGCTGCCCTAATAGATGCTTTCACAGGATTATTTCCCAGCTAGATAATTTCTAAATGGAGATTCATTAGGAAAAAGATTTTATCCTGTTTCTAAGATCCATAAGAATATTTCAAAGCATAGAGACAAAAGGAATGAACAAAAGGGTGATTAAAAAATTTAAAGGGAGGTGGAACGAAGCTGAGATGGCAGATGAAGCAAAAACAAGGAAATTTTTATTTATGCCTTTGGCTCCCTTCAATTAGCACTTCTAACCCTTCCAGTATGCAGGTGCCCAACACCTCATCACCCTACAGTTAACTCATCTGCATAAAGAAGGTGCTCCTGAGGCTGATTTAACCTAATTCATTCTCCAGAAGTAACATCTTAACATAGTGTCAGGCAATGCAATGGAAAGAGCCGGCATTCTGAGGTCAAGAAGACTGCCACTTATTTTATGTATGATTATTGGGAAGTCACACAACCATTCAGAAGCTCTATTTATTCATCTGTAAAGTCCTATGGTAATAATTGCTTCTCATTATTCTAATGAGGATACAGCAAAGCAATGGCTTGTGGGGGTCTATATTAAGTGGTGTTCAATAAGCTTAATCCTCTGTCACTGTAAGAGAGAAAAGAAAACAATTATTACAAAATTTTAAAAACTTCAAGTTATGGAGAGAAAATTCTGGCACTAGAATTTCTGTTTGTGTTTGGAGGGGTTCACTTCCCCCATCACACTTCTTCTATATCTTCCTTCAAAACTGATGCTAGCTTATCACATTCAAGTGACTCTACTCATTAACACAAGGTGGAAATAGGGCTTTCCCAAATGTTTCCAGTGTACTTTGGTTATATCTAGTGTTCTTCTCAGTAGAAATCCTGAGCATTATGAACCCTCCCAAGCATGAGAAAAGCTTCTACTTTTAAAGGATTCCAATTTCCCTGGGAGGTTACAAATTTGAAGACCAAGTTGGGAAGTCCAATATTTTCTCCTTACCTTTAGGACATATTCTTTAGCTAATTCTCCAGCCATAATGTTCCAGAGGGTTATAGTAATTTGATAGTAGAGAGATGTTAGCTTCTACTTTATTTTTGCATTACCGTGTTCTTGATATTTCAAAACCACTTGATTTTCTTCCTTCCATAGGGACTTATTCCTTTGTAAGTGCTGGCAGTTTTTGGTGACTATTAACCTGATATTATTTTGAACACGGAAGAACATTGTAAAAGAATGTAAAGAAAATATATACACCAGTAACACCATGCAAAAATTGCTTATATTCCCCTCTCATTAGTTTCATAAATATTTGACATTAGCCAATATATATATGGTCACTCCCCTAAGTGAACCAGGATACACTAGCCAAGAGCAAGGGCTTTTTGGCAGGAATATCTCAAAGGTGATATTCTTGCTTCTCAATGCATAGCCTCAGAATGTAGAACATGTGTGTTTGTCACAAAGTCAGTCACAACTTTGGTCTTTGGTTAAGGTAATATCTACTAACTATTTTCAACATCAAGTTACTTTTATTTTTTTTTGTCATTAGTGAGGATTTACTTTGACAGTACAAAAATATTTTGTCATCAATGCATACTCACTAATTTAATTAGAATTAAATTTAGAATTTAGAATTTCTTGAGCCTTATGCTTTCATCTACATTTAGAATTTCTTTTAGAATTTCCTGAGTCTTACACTTTCATCTACATTTATTAGTTGACAGTCTATTAAAAGTAATAATTATCCATATTTATTTGTTTGCTTGTCTCAGTAAAGATTAATAGATTTCTATCCTGTGACAGATTATAATCAACTACTATCTTATTTATTTCGATGCTCAAATTATTCCAGATCTACTTAGATCAATACACTCCTCATGCCTTTTTGTTATGTTTCTGCCACCTGTTAGCCTGACTGTTTTTCCTTTTATCCAAGGAGAGCTGTCTTAAATATACTCAGTGCTACTGGTGCATCATTGCTTCTAGAGCCACTTGATAACAACTCATCCAGGAGCTATCTCTATCAATTAGAAACAAACCTTACATTAATTCAATCTCAAAACAACCCTAGTACAAGATGTCAGAAAAATACCAGGAAGCTCATGAGGCATGGAAGGGCTAAAAAATATATAGTCTGCAAACATATACTAATAAGAAATGTTTAAAACAAAGAAATTGGATAGCTTCACATTTAGTATAGTCATATCACTTCTCCCAAGTAGTAGTACTTGCAATTCAATGACTTTTATGGCAGCATTTATTTTCTTGTCATTCCACAAAAGGCTTGTATGAGGACACCTGCAACAGGTGACTACTGTTCAACAAGGAGGCATGGCCATTTGTCACATGAACAAGGAGTGTTTAAAGGAAAGAACAACTGGGATAAGGGAAAAGAGAAAAGAAAGAAGGGGAAAACATATATATACATATATATATATACACATACATACATACATACAGGATAGCTAACATAGTTGTGCTACTGATTTTTATTGCTCTATTGAAAGGAATAGTTGATGTTTAAGTATATGATAAATCTTACATGTCTATATTTGTTTATCTGAGTATTCAAATTGAAGATATCAATATGTGTTACAGCAACCATTGTTAATTTCCTATCATCTTGTCTGAAATTCTGCACTGCTTGTATTGTTTTTGTGTTATTTTCTAAATGTATGTGCATTTGTTAAGATGTTTTCTTTCTTTTATCTTTAAAATAAAAATAAAAAATAAACAAAGAAAACAGGAAAGCTATTGCAATGAACACTGCTTTAGAGGCTGATAGCTTCATTTGAATGTCTGCTTGGTCATTTACTGTGTGTGTGTGTAAGTGTCTGTGTGCACATGTGTGTATCTGCATGTTTATTTTACTTAAATTCATTGCATCCTGATCTATAAAGTAGGAAAGAATCCACTCAATGCAATTTTGAGTATGATAACAACGCTCACATTGATGGGTACATAATGTTTAAAAATAACTAGCTATTATGTTATTTATTATTGATTACATGTATTATAAAAGTATTACTTCCATTTCACAACATGCTTATAAGTAAGCATACTGCACTGTTATTTGAACATTTGGAAGACTGAGGAAAATAAATCTTGCATTAGCATTCAGTGGAGATTGGCAAAGACGAACACTCAGGTCATGGGTTCCAGAGCTCCTAACTTTTCTCAGATAACTCGGCCCAACACCACCTTCCTTCCTGCAATCTTAAAAGCATATTTGTGATCTCCTGTTAGGTAAAAAAAAAAAAATTGCCTTTTGTATGAGACACATGCTTTCCTCCTGAGTTGGAGGAAGTAGGCCTTAACTTTGGAAGGTTCTGATCCAGAATGAAATGCTTATATCGTAAGCCCTGTGCCACTACATTTATTCTAGCCACTGTCGCTGCCATTATCTTTCTGTAGGTATAAACTGACTGCTCATTGCCTCAGATGCAAAGAGCACTTCTCACTCGTGAGGAAGATTTCTCTGGGGCATTGAAGGCTCCTACTTCCCAGCACAGCTTGGTATTTTGAGGAAGTTTGCACCTTGTGAAGAAACCCTTGATCAAAAGAGAGTGAATGGATTAGAACCTCCTCTTGCATCTTCACTGTGCAATTTGGATGTTTAGTTTGTGGGTTCCTGAGGGGTGCCACTGAGATCAAGCTTTAATTGTCCACTCAAGAGGGAAGATTAGTTAAAAAGTTTTATCTTGTACCTTTTTTCATGTTTATCTTTCATTCAACTTTCTTGAAATCACTTTCCAACCTAAATTACTTGCATTCAAACCCCAAATCAAAAATATTCAACCATGAATCTTTTAAATTATATTTTTTTCTGATATTTATGTATGTTTTTGTCATAACCCTCACTTTAAGTGTAATTTTATTAAAAATTATTGTATATATTTAAGGTTTATACCAAGAGGTTTTGATGAACATAAAGTAACTGCTATAGTTTAGCAAATTAACATATTCATCATCTCACATAGTTACACTTTCTTGTATATGTTATGAGAAGAGCACTTAAAATCTACTGTTTGGTAATTTCCCAGTGTAGAGTGCACTTTAAATATTATATTAAAGTATATTATATTAATTATATTCTATTATACCAGAAACGCAGATCCATGTTTCAGGTTCCTCTTTCCAGGAGTCATGCTTCAGCATCCCTGCTCCCAGCTGTACAAATGTAGTCTTTTTGCATCTGGGAACTAAACTACTATGTTTACTTGAATTTAAAGCCTGTTAGTTCATCTCAGCTTTTCTGTGCTCCTGTTTCTTGCATTTTGCCTTTCAGAAATGATTTCTTCAGCCATTCAGCAACTGTTGGTCATTCTGTACCTATCATGGGCCTCACCTGGGAACTCAGAGAGAGGCAGTATCTGTTCTCAGACACTACAGGAAGCAGAAGGATAGATGTGCGGATAAAGCATTTACTGATATCAGAACACTAACTTTGTACTTGTTCTTGTGTATATATTCTTGTGTGATTGTGGAAGGATTTCTTTTCTCCCAATTAGGTGTAGACCTTAAAGGTAGCATTTCTCTGCAAAACTTCAGATTGCTGCGTCTTCTGCAAAACACTGGTTTTCAAACTCAAGGGAGCATAAAACTTACCTGGTATAGTTAGAACATAGATTACTTTGCGTGGTTCCAGAATTTCTAATTCACTAGATTTGGATTGAAGCTACTAAATTTACACGTTTAATAAATTCTCAGGTGATGCTGACGCTACTGTTCGTGGATGGCACTTGAAAATGTTTAGGCCTGTACTCTTTAACACATTCTAAGAAGAAAGGACCATTTGTTGACTGCACTTGTCCAAAATCTTCCTAGAACACCTTCATCAATGTGCTGTTTAAAATCCCAAGAAGACTGGAGGAAATCGTAATCATTATTTCTCCAGTGCTTACAAGGACACCTCCCCAAGCTCATTTATTTTACTACCTTAAGAGCTTTGTCCTTCTCCTGTCTTTCTTTCCCATACAGTGGGAGGTATATTCCTGACTCTCATGTTGATCTGGAAAAAAATCCATTCATGATCATAAGCATCAAATGAAGCTTTTCTCATTATACTTCCAATTTTAATTATACAATCTCCATGACCACTATGCTTCCACTCTGTCATGAAAATTTGTAAGACTTTGAAATGGGCAGGAAAACATTATTATATTCCCTGTCTAGCTCACTCATGAGGATTGTTACCCCTTTTTAATTATTTCTGAGCTATTTTATAATTCCAAAAATTAAAGAAAACAAAATAATTTAAATAATTTGTGTCCACAGAAAGGCAAGTCAATTGCAGCTGGTAGAGTGCAATTAATTATCATCCAGTGGGTAGAGCTAATTTTTTCTACTTGCCAATCTATACCAGAACTCAGTCTGTTTATCTCCCTCCTTCCCTCCCTCCCTCTGTGTTATTTCTATCTCTAACTCTGCTCTTCGAATTCATTTCTGAATCAGCTGTACTATCTTATTGGTTTCTTTCTTCATTAATGAGTAGGATATATTCTTTGAACTTTTTACAGCTATGAAAACCATAATTATACTTTCTTTGAAGATTATCTCTTCACATCTATATAAATAATTATATTTCATTCCAGTGGCTCAGCTATACCTACATGCTCTCCTCTCCACATCTTATTGTGAGCTTCTAAAACTCTGAGTCCTTATGTATCTTTATATTCTCACATTTTAGCATAGTATTACAGTGAGTGTTTAAACAATCTTTGTTGGATATTTTAGAAAACACATGGTTTGGGACAAAAGATAGAATTATTTCCAAGCAATAGTAAAGACAAAGGGTCTTCTGGAAAGACACAATGAATGACACAAGACCACAAGACATGAAGAGGTGATAGACTATAAAAATGTTGTCAGAAAATGGAAAACAGCAGACACCATTCAGTTCTTAAACATTTGTAAATAATGTGTTAAAGAGTACAGGCCTAAACCAGAGTACATCAGCTCCAAGGAACAACTGAAAGCTTTCAGATCTTCAAATTTGCTTTGGAGAATAATCCACAGGAAAAAATCCTAATGACAGACAAATCATCAAAAATTTATTATAGCACATACACCGAAGGCTTTTATATCCCGACTTCAGGAACACAGTTATTATGCCTGGATTATAGCAGCACAGTTCCTCTTGCATCCTCAGTCTTCAGGGATGGAGTAATCAGGAGTATTAACAAATGCTTCTGTGACTGTGTTACTGTTCTCAAATGCAGTATTTGTCTGGATGGGAACCACACGTTTAAGTGTTTCAAGTGACTTCTTCATGCTATGCTGTGCTCCAACCTCTGCTGTGGAAACACTGATGTTATAGCTCTTGGAGCTCACTCTCTCATGCCCCTGCCAACCCCCATTCTCTGGATGGCTTGCTTTGCCCCCATGGCTGGCCTTTGTGTCAGCATTGGTCTCTTTTCTTTCCAATTAAAATTAAGGCTCTGGTTTCTTCCATGCAGTTCAGTTCTGGGTCATGTTTTATAAGCTCCAACAAAGCTTATATTTATATAATTCTCAGTTTCAAAATGTGATTAACAGTGCTTCAAGTCGGTGTTCATCCTAGGAATGCTGTGTGATTCAAACGAAATAACTAGTTAAAATTGCACCTAAATTTATAAAGTCCCATACAAGTTTAAAATCCTGTTGTTAATAATAAAATTTAAAAAGCCAGTGCAATGGTAAGAATTGAAGTAGTGTATTAACTAGACTCTACTATGAAGGAAGGAAAGGAAAAGAAAAAACTGAGAAAAGAAGGACAAAACGGAAACCAAACTTTTGTAAATAAGGTGGGGAAGAAGGTTGAAGGAAGACTAGTGGAATGGGGGAAGAAAAAGAATCAAGTTATATTGTGTATAAGTACAAATTCCCTATGATGAATGTGATCATTATGTATGCCTAAAATGTGCCAATAAACTTAATTAATAAACATTAATTAATTAATTAATTAAAGCAATTCTGGAAAGTTCCTTTATTCACATTTGAAAAAGAGCAATAGCGTGATGTAATTAGATTGCCTGCTGAAAATTGACAGAAATTTTTTCTTCTCTTGTGGTTCCATCTTCTCGCAAACTGAAATGGCATTATTTTGTTATGAATAAAAATAGCAAAATACTAACAAAATATATTTAAAAGCCTTTAAATCATAGAAATTTTCAACTGTAACTTCTTTATTCTCCTATAAGTAACACAATAGGAGAAATATAAATGATACATCTCACTTATATTTACAATTTGAAAATCAATATTTTAATAACATATACCAATTTTATATGGTTACTATTCCAAGTTTTGTGGCCATACAAAATGTGAAAAATAATTATCTGTCTATTCACACCTTATCACCACATCTTTTCCTAAAATAAGCTCTGAATTTGGTTCCCTGAAGCTTAAATTTTACTTTTGAGATGGTTGCCTAAAGCTTCAGAAATAGAAAATAAATGAGATGATTTGGTTGGTAAAAAATAAGTAAATATGTACTTGGAAATATTTCTCCAAAATTTGATTAATCTCACTAAAATTTTTTTTTTGTTTTGTTTTGTGTCCGGTACTGGGAATTGAACTCACAACCTTGTGCTTGCCAGGCAGCCGCTGTGCCGCTGAGCTAAATCCCCAACCCCTCACTAAATTATTGAAGTACACAAATGATATTTGGAGGGGCACAGTATCACTAGGTAGTTTCAGTTAAATCCTTGAAATCAGTAAGTAGCCCAGGCTAACCTCGAACTCAAGGTGATCCTCCTGCCTCAGCCTCCCAAGTGATGGGATTGGAGGCACATATCAGCACACCTGGCCATAAATAGCAATTCTAAAGAATTTTATTCCATTAGATCTAGGTAATACAATAGAAGGCTTTTATTTCCAAAAAAATCCAAGAAACCCCAAATCAACCCTGCTGGCAGAAAGTTTTTTGAGAAGAAAAGAGTGGGTGATTGATTTATAACTAATAAAACTTTGCTAATTAAAAGAGAGGAAAAAAAATAAGAATTTTACCTGAGCTGTGATAATAATTGGCAAATTCCCATTTAATCGGAATGGAAAAATCAACATAAATTTACATGTTTCATGTAATCAACAAAAAATGAAGAACCAACTATAAACGGAATTTTAAAAGCAAAAAAAAAAAAAAACAACAAAAAACAATCTCTAGATCAGACTTATCATTACTTAAAATAAATATAACACCTGTAAAGTTTCACTTCTTTCTGGTGGGGGCAGGGCAGATGGGTAGGAAAAATGAAGCAAAAATAAGAAAATATCTATAATTTAGTAATCGGAACAAAATGATGATGGCAAAGCTGAAGTAATGTCACCAGAAAGATGACAAAATTGTTATAATTATATTTTATTAATTGAGATACTGATGCATAAAAAAGAAAGATCTCAGTTCTAACAAGTGTGTTTTTATGCACTGATTGAATCAGTGTTTATAAAAGTTTCAGTGTTCTCATAACTTCTGAAAGATTTACAAAGCTCTTTGCTCTATTTTCCTAGTTTTCTTACAAGTTTACTGAGTTGATCTGAATTTAAAGAATATTGCTAGATGAAAATCAGTCACTGAAGAGATGCAACAAAATAATTAATATTCTGGGAGTTGTTTTGGATTTGGGAATTTTAAGCTGTTGTTTTTTTTGATTCATAATTGCTGAGATATGGAAAACTATGTTTATTTTTTATTTTGTTTACTCTGTCAAACAGAAAATAATGTATTAGGTCTATATATGGTTCTAAAATATCTTGTATACAAATCTCTAAATTATTTATCTTGCTGAATTCAATTGTCTCCTATGGTTAAAAGATCCATATAAAAGTTAGAATATTTTAATGCTAGAATAAAAGATCTGATCCTAAATTACCACTGAACAGAGGCACAACAACCTGAAATAAATAAATATGTAAACAATGACCTAATACTACCCTTATTGTTTTCAGCTGTTTTACTGTAGTAGATACTATGGGAATATTTTTATATTCTCCTGAAATGGCCACTGCTCAGAGAAAATAGGTTCTTAGGAATGTACTGTTTCCTAAAATAATCAATTTCAACTTACCTTTTGCTACAACCTCAAAGAAATGAATATTGACAAGGTAATAGACAGCTGGTTTGTGAGTAATCTTCTGACCACGTGGACCGACAAACACACAAACAAAAGAACACTGCGTTTAGTGATCACAGTTATTTCCACTAGTTTATTAATCTTTAAAAATCTATATTTGTGATATAGCAGTAATTTTGGGTAGATAGCAGTTGCTGTTAAATTTAGAGAAGAAAAATTGGTTGGGTCAATAGACCTTAAATTTGATAGAAAAACACCCTGCTTTATTGGGATAGTATGAAAAATGTATGCAATTGAATTATACTTATAATATTGACCCTGAAAACATTTGGAGACAATAAAATCACTGTGTTTTTCAATCCAATCCAGTATCTTGAAGTACTCAAATATATAGCATTTAAATATAAGTAATTATTTGAGTTAAAATTTACTTTTTGAGAGTTGTATGACTTTTCAGTTTCTGTTTCTTATTTGAAAATGTAGATGATGCCATCTCTGAATATATTATTCAGATAGTTTCTTTTAGGTATATTATCACCCAAAGCACATTTAGATTTTTGAACTAAATTAATACAAAGATATTTCTAAAAATATATTTTTATATATATTTCAGACTAATTTCAGCAGGTAAATACCACATTGTATGGTTGCATTTATATAAATTGTTCAAAATAGGTAAATCCACCAAGACAGAAAGTAGATTTGTGACTTCCAGGGAATAAGGGAGCAGAGAATGTGCAGTGACTACTTAATGGGGTTGAAGTTTCTCCTTGAGGCGAGGAAAATGTTCAGGAATGAGACAGTGATGACGATCGCACAGCATTATGATTATACTGAAAAGCACTAAATTGAATACTTCAGTAAAAATAGTGAATTTTACGTTGGGTAAAATTTTTCACAATAAAAGCTAAGGACATTTTAAAACTTGAGGCACTTAGGCAGATATAAGATACTCAAGAAAATTGAAATAATATTATCCTGACAGTTTGCATAGGAAGTTGCCCCATTCTCCACAAGTCGTGTGCCCTTATTTATGAACGTGCACACCCTCTCACGTTGCACAATGTTTGATTCTATTACTTTACAAACTGCTCTGCTATAACTGTTCTTTTTTGTTCAACCTCATACTTCTTATCTGCAACATTCTGTGTCTTAATTTCTCAATTCATAATTTCAGTTGTAATCTAGCTCTTTATCATCACTACACACAGTATTTATTCTAACTAAAATTATTATTTAGTTGACTCACCCCCTAACACTTTTGGAAGTTTTCAAACATGTGGAAAAGCTTAAAGAATTTTACAGGGAAATATTTGCATACTGATTTCTGAAATCTACTGTTAACATTTTATTATACTTGCTTGTTGCATTTATTTGATAGTTCGTAATTATACTCATCCATACATTTTATGATATTTCATCATTTAAAACAGAATCATGAGTATTAATAGTCCTTTTCTATCTATTCTGTCTTCCTCATCTTAGGCAATCATTAAACTATAGATTTCTCTATTCTGGTCATTTTATATAAATGGAGCAATATGATATACAACACTTTGTACCTAACTTTTTTTCCCTCAGTGGTGTGCTTTGGAGGTTCTTCAATGTGTATCAGTATTGAATTTTACAGAAGTGCCCCATCTTAGTTACTGTTCTCTCATTACTGGGGCAAAATACCCAATACCCACAGTTAACAGAGGAAAGATTTATTTAGCTCACAGTCTGTGGAGGTTTCAGGCCATAATTGTCTGGCTCTAAGGGAGGATGGCATGGCACAGGGGCAACACTTCAAGGTGGCAGAAGGCAGCAAAAACAAGAGCAAAAGGGGGTGTGGAGAGCAAATCTCTTCTCCTCCCTTATACTGTATGCAGGTGACCCACCCCCACCATCTCAGTGCCTTCCTCTTGCACAGGCTCAGGATGTTTACAAAACAGAGACCCTGGCCCCCTGCTGAGTCACTTAGTGAGCCTTCTAAACTTCTCAAATTGACATAACAGCCCTCTAAGATTTCAACCATAACAGCCCTCTAAGATTCCTTATCAATAGCATACTTATTTTTATGTGCAGAAATCTTAGTTTTGGTGCATGCAAATTTAACTAGAGGATACGGATATACCTGGTAAGAAATGCCTGAATTCCAGAGCCTCAGAAAGAATAGAATGGCAAAGCTAATGAGAATCTATGGTGATTGGCAAGTGTTATATCACTATTTCTGGAAAACTATTTTACGTTACTCCCAATTGTAGGTTACTTAGAAACATTTTATTTTTGTGACATAGGTATAAGTAGATCCCATAATTGCAGACAAGAAAGGAGAAATAGGAGCTCATGTAGATTTTTTACCAAAAGTAGTTTTTGCCTCAATGTCCAACTTAAGTAAAAATTAGTAGTGAACATTTTTCAAAAAAGATACTTACATGTAGAGTTCAAAATGTACAATGTTCACAAATGTATTTAAATCCATCAGTAAATCACTCAGTATTATATCCATACATCTATATCTATATATATAAAACTGATATATCTATATAAATATCTATATATATACATGTATATCTATATCTATCTATCTATCTTATGTTCTAACTCTGGTCTTTTAACATATTAAATCATACTGTGGACCTTTGAAAACGACATAGTCATAATATTATGTAGACACAGAGCACTATTTCTCTAATTGAAAAGCGTAACATCTCTACTCATGTATTTAGCTGAAGGATTCATCCACTGATTCATCCATTTACATTCATTCATGTAAAAATACATCCAATGTATTTTTAAACAAGCCCTACAGAAGAGCATTAGGTAGGATTATGTTGAAAGATGTATTACAGGATCACGTAGCATATGGAAAATGTATAAAAAAATTATTTTTGTCTCCTTTGTGATAAAGGCACTACATTTGTAAGAAAATCATGAGAAAAAAATTGCTTACATTCTTACAAACTGAATACTTATTTTTGTATTTATCACATTACTCTTTTTTTGTCAAATATTATATGTAACACCTAACTAAAACAGGTGGATATATTAGAGAATTCAGCAGTATGTAAAGAGAAGTAGCCCAAATCCTTTAATTCTGAGAACTTGCAAACCAAGGAAAATAATGCAACCAAGTAAGTAATAATTAGTCAATTTATAGCTGAAAGACCTAGTTCTGTGAGAAAAACTGATGACTTAAAAAGTTAAAAAATCCAAATGTGGGTAAATTCTGCTTTTCCTCATTACCCATTATTAATTTTTGTTACATTTTTCTGTCTCTTGTACAATATCAGTAACTCATCAGAGTTAGCACATTGCTTGGCACAAAAGAAAATCTAATAATTTCCCATTCAATTCAAATATCTTATCATACAACAAACTACTAATGATAACAAGGATAAAGCAAAAAAACCCCATAAATGTGACATTCTTCTCTGGCGGGATTTCAAGCCATCAGATGTGAGTTCTGTAAAATGGCTCTTTCTCACTCTCTGAGTTGAGATTTGACCTCACAGGGGCAGAGAGCAGGAACATTATAAAACACTGATTTTAGGTAGAGCTGTGGGGTTTAAGGTTTCTCAGCATTTATTTTCTCTTAGTCACACGGGGAGAATCTGCATGACTTCTTTCTACTCTCTATCCATCCATGGCCAAGAACTCCATAATTCTGAGTTTATTTAAAATAACAATCTTGATAACCAAAAACATAAAAAGCACTTTAAAGATATATTCTCCTGTTACTCAACTCAATAAGAGTAGTAGACTGTTTACTAAGAGGTCTGGTTGAGGTCAAACTTTACAGGCAGTGATAACCGTTTCCTTTCCAGAAGATACTGTGATTGATTTTTCAAAAAAGAAGATGCTTTATAAATAGCTATTGATTCTTTTTTGGCTCTCCCTTCATCTTGATTTTTCACTCCTTGTTTCCGCTTTTTCTTTACAAAAGTCTTCATGTTTCAGTTTTCACTTGGATGCTATTTGGAACAGAGACATGTATTAGCAACCATTTCCTTGCTTTACTTTAGAGTCTGTCACTGAAGAGATAAGATGAGGCATTCCAACATTTCTTTGAGTATTCTCTGAATTCCTTAGACTTCATAATAACATCCTCCAAATCTTATCTTGCTCATACTCCCAGAATTGCCAATCAGATGAAGCTCGGAGGGTCTTGTTGGGGCATTGTCAGTTTTTCCACACAATACACATCTTATTTCCTAGCCCAAGCTGAAAGAACAGCCACTGCCATGTGCAAAGCCGCAGCCCCAATCTGAGTTCGAAACCCTAAGTTTCAGGCGAGCTAATGGTATAGGTATCACTGAGTGCAGGAGAACAGTGTCCCAACCTGCAACAGGCAGAGAGAGAGAGAAAGAGAGAGAATTGTCCCTTCTACTTTTTGTTTCTATGCAGACCCGTAATTAAGGGATTATATAATGCCCACGCACAATAGGGAGGAGAGAACAATTTGCTTTACTCAATTTACTGATTCAAATGCTAATCTTCTTTGGAAATATCCTTGAACAATGATTAACCAAGTATCTAGGCACCCCTTGCTCCTGCCAGATTAACCTATAAAATTAGTTGTCGTACATAGGGCTAATGACTTTCTCCATCAGATCTGCAAGACAAGACCAGAGTCAGTATGGCAGAGTAGCAACTAAGGAGAGCAGTGAAAAAACAATGCATAAATATGTTATGCATATTGTGGTTTTCACCTTTAGGATCCATTATCTAAATTTGTTCATTGCATTTTGTGTCATGATTTTCATCTTCATAAGCTCTGAGCCCTACTTTTGAGTATGTGGTACACACTGATATGCTTTGAGAGGCAAAGGGTGTTTGGGACACAGACTTTATCTGTTTTTCATGTTGCAGAATAGAAAGTCATATGGATATGTATTATGTTATGTACCTCTTTTAGAAGGCACAGAGAGCTGCAATCAATTTTGGTTTGGATTATTATTTTCTTATCATCTATCTATATGTAATATTATATCATATATATATGTAATTTAAAACTATTAGTATTTTACATAGTATGAACAGATAAACCACTCCTCCTGTTGCTTATTTCAAGTTTTTTTTTTTAAATAGCAGTGGAAATCTGACCATTTAAATAGCAACCAAGTCTGACCAATCTGAACAACAGAAAATTGCTGTTGTCTTCTGGGATGGTTTTCTGTTCTTATTGATAGGCAAATAAGGTTTTTAATAAGCAACTTAATTCAATCAGAAGCTGCTGACTTTAGTTTTGGTAAAACTCCAGCTTTTCTAGCTTGACTTTCCAAGGGAACAGATATCAGTAATTCCAATTGACAGCCAAATATGCTGAACGGTCTCTTTTATCTGGCTAATCTTGATCTTGAATTATTATTTGGTAATTTTATAAGATTACCAAAATATTCCTTCTGTTCTATTAACTTTACTGCATGCCTTCTGTGATATAATGCCTCAGAATTTAGCACATTTTCAAGAGAAACCAAAGAAATGTACTTGTTTCAGTTCTATCCCTTTTTCATTCTGATCTGGATTCCATACCTATTTAATTTCTGTGTTTCTAACCCGGAATGTATATCAAGATTTTTGTTTATCTCTTCTTTTTAATAGCAGCCCTCCGTCCAGATCTTTCCCTTGTTTCTCCTTAGTTTCTTGTCTAATGAGAACTGGAAAAAGCCCCAAGAGAAAACTTGACTGCTAGCTGTCTTCTTACCGCTTTTTGTAGTTCTGTCTTCTGAAGGATTTTGGACGCTTCAATTATGGCAGCCTCAGAATGTCTCCAATGTCTTCAAATAATTTTTTGTAGTTTATTTCAGATTTTCTTTTCTCTCTGTGAGAGCATTTGCCAAAGCAAATCCTCATGATGATAGATTTCCTATATTGTATTTAAAAATACAATATTAAACTGGCTGCCTTTTTAAAAGTAGATGTTGGCTCAGAAAAGATAAATCACATTATTCAGGCAGTCTTAGAATTTTATATAAGTTAGGTTTAGAGTATAGATTTAATTAAACCTTTATGTTCTTTACCTTGTAGCTCTAAATATTCTGTCATGGATGTGTAAGAATCACATTCAGTCACATTGAAGGCAATATATTGAACAAATATGATAAATTGATTCTTATCATGCTACTAAAAAGTGTTTCATACCAGTAGTTTTATGGACTGATATTTCTTTAGTATGTTTTCTTGATTTCTTAAACCATTGTGCTGGACTCTTTGCTCTTGATTCTCAACATAAATCTGGCAAAAAGCCTCCAACAGTAACCATGTCACAGCCTTAACATTAGATTGCCTTGAAGTTTCTTCTGCAACATTAATTAATCCACTGTCCCTAATCTCAGTCTCAGGCAGTCTCTGGATGTTAGCAAAATGCGGAAAAACTTTCTGCCAAGGTAAAACACACATTGTCTGTAGTCCAACAACCAATGCAGTCCTTCTTCCCAGCAGAAACCTCTAAAACCTCGTCTTTACTGGCATCATTTCTGTCAGCACTCTGATCTTCTGAGCCTTGACAAGAATCCCCCATATAGTATACCCTAAGGTGTTCCAGTTCTCCTTGTTCAGGCAGCATCTCCAAATCCTTCCAAACTTTCTCACAAGCCAGATCTAAAGGTTCTTAAACCACATGGTCAGGTACAGTGACAAAGACTCCTACCTCTCTGGTACCAAATTCTGTCTAAGTTACTGTTCTCATTGCTGAGACAAAATACCCAACACTCACAAGTTAAGGGAGGAAAGGTTTATTTAGCTCAGAGTTTGTAGAGTTTTCAGTCAATAACTGGCTGGCTCCAAGGCAGGATTGCGTGGCAGACAGGTACTGCAGAGAACAACGAGTTCATGGAAGGCAGGAGGTAACAAAGCAGTAAGCAATGACCACATCTCTTTCTATCCCTTATATCTTATCCAGTCTGTTTAGGGTGGGTAGCATTCATACTCTTAATCTTAGTGCCCTTGATCCTAGCATTGCACCATGAATCCATCCCAGCATGGCACATTCTAGATCCAGCCACCTCTGAAAAAAGCCCCATCTATGATTGTGTGGGACTTTGGGAGAACATCTAGATATAGCCTTAACAGCTGTCTACAATATAGTAAGACAACTGCATAGACCTAAAACTTTTAGGCTTCTTTTCCCTCTGCAAACACAGAGAATATCTAAGAGGCTAAATTACCTTCCTTCTTTATTTTAAATATTTGATGAAATCAGAACACTATAAACTCTAAAATATGTGTTAATAGTGGCAAAAATTCCTCCAATGAGAGCAAACCATTTAAAATGACATAGTGGGTGGTCTTGAGACAAGCAAAAGTAAATGGGTACTAATACTTTGCCACTTTCTTTAGGTAACTTGTATCACTGATCAAGACTGTCCAGCACATTTAAATATGAATAACCAAATGTAAAAGTATAAAACTTTAACAGAAGATATTGTAAGAATAAACAAAATAAAAGCAAGATGTTTTAGCAGCTGAGGAAAACTTGCTAAGTATTTTATGTTTTTCTTCAAAGGGAAAATTTGTAACTCAAAATTTCAGGATGAGTTACAACATAAGAAGCAATTCCAAGTGTGAAATTTGCATTAAAACAGATTCAAACTATACAGCACAATTTCAGAGTGAATAATGTAGTTTACTAAGCAATTATAGCTATAAAGGAAAAACTGCAGGATCTCAGAAGATAACCAGATAAGAGAGGTTATAGCTGGATTAAAACGTGTCAGACAAGACTGAGAAAACTCAGGCAAAATATGAATAATAATTTATTTCTTTGATTTGCTCTTACAAGTGCTACACTACTTTGGGAAGGAAACATTCTAAAGTAATGAAACTTTCAGTGATAATGTAAATGTTCTATATTAATGTTATCGAATAAAATAGCAACTAGTCACATGTGGTTATTGAATGTTCCACATGTGACTAATGAATTAATGATTAATTGAATGATTAATCAATTGCACAAATAGTATTTTAAATAAAACACTCTACTCAATCAATTAATCTATTCAATTAAGCAAAGATTAATTAATAATGGCTAATGATTAATTGAATTTTTAGCTATATTTAAATTTTAATTTATTTAAACTTAAAATTATGTGACAATACATAATTACTGGTTACCACTTTGATTAGCACAGTTCTAAGGATCTCCTTCATTTGGACTTACAGATTTCTCTGAAATTTAAGGTCAGCTGCAAACCTATAAATGTTTTTAGGAGTGTGGATCCAAAATTTTGAGATTGCTTGTACTGTATTTCCCTGTTTGTTCAAATATACCATCGCATCCCACCCTTTCCTCTAAATCAATTGTGAAAGAATAATAAAAGTAAGTATATGATTGTATAATTGTTAAAATTGTTTTATTTTTGTTTCTATCTGTATTTTTTATCTTAAAATTAAAACATTTTCTAATCCTTATCATCAATATATAACCTTGTTTCTGAATGTTTCTCCAGTGCAGTCTCAGTATTTCAATCTTAGCTTCAATTTCTATGGATCTCTTGGGTCTAAAACATCCTGGTCAATCTTGTTTCTTGGTCCTTGGATGTCCTTGCTCTCTAGTTTTCATTTCTTCAGTCTATTTGTATTCACAGTGAAGAATTTCCATATTAATCAAATTTAGTGAGTGTGTGGAGAAAGGCTTGCTCCGGATCAGAAATTATGAAAAACAACCTTGAGTTACTGTCACCTTTTTTTTTTTGGTTTTTCTCCAGTACCGGGAACCGAACTCACGACCTTGTGCTTGCCAGGCAGGCGCTTTTGCCGCTGAGTTAAATCTCCAGCCCCTACTGTCACCTTTTAAACCTGGTTTGTACAAGTGTATGTGGCAACAGCATAGAGTGCTTCTGTTTAAAATATATTTTGTTCAAAAGCATCAAAAGCAATGGAAATCACTTCCTTGTAGATAATGAACTTCATTTAGCCTACCTGCTATTCACTCCATTTCTAATGTGCTTGGGAGTAACCACAGCTCTTACCAATGTAGGCAAGCATGTCAGTTACTTAGAGGTTTTGGGGCAATAATTTTTATGTCTATTTGCCTTTATTTTCTTAACTAAAATAAAAGGAGAAATATAATTTTAACTACTTCACAGAATAGTTATTAAGTATGTAAAAAGGAGCAAATCTTTATAAAATGTAAAGAAATGTTATTATCTTACTCCATTTTTGATGTATGGATTCTTTATTATGTCATCCATGTATTTTATCCTGGATTATAACAGAGCTGAACATTTTTAATGTTATAGTTCTTTGAAACATTTTTCTAAAATACCATGGAGAAATTTGTTCTCTGAACATACTTCCCATTTTCTTGCATGATACTAAACTAAAAAACAAAATAAAAATCCTCAATTTATCCTCAGGTTTTAAGGGAATGAAATATTCTTTTAAAGATCGTCTTACAAATTATTCATCATAGGCTGCCACAGACCTGTTCAGGTAATGCTTGCTGGTTAGATGGATGTGATGGTGAATCTTCATTGTCCCCTTGATTAGCTCGAAAGACACTCAGGAAATTAGTGAACACACTTCTCGGGTGTATCTGGGTGGGCCACGGGGAGAGACTGTGGAAAGTATACCTTGTCCTTGGCAGCTTCCTCTCTGGTGCTCCTCCCCGTGCTGTGTTTCCTGGCCACCGCAAAGCAAGCCGCTTCGCTCCAATACACCTTTCCACTCTGGTACTTCTCCTTTGGACTGAACTCTTTGAAATTATGAGCCAAAATAAATCTCTCCTTCTTTAAGCTGCAGTGTCAGGTATTTTGTCCAGCAGTGGGAAAACTGAACAGCAGAGTGAATTATTGGAAAATACTCATTTTTCTCTGAGAAAGTACAGTAGAAAACACTCTGTAAGCAGGTTAAGAAAAATTCCAAGAGTATCAACCAGCTTTTTATTAAATATGTCTAGATATTTACAAGTCATGTATTTTGTCTTGCTTTGACTTCCAACTATCCACATGTAGATACTTGAATTTGCATGAAACGATGACCTTTAACTATTTTAAAATTATAAATGTAAAACTCATTAGCTTATTAATGTATTTCAAATACAGTTGTCACATGAGAGATAGGTTAGTGGAGAAACAGTGTACTTAGATTTTTGTGAGGATTAAATAAGAAAATATATGCAAAGTCTAATAGCTGGCACATAAGAACTGAGTAATGATATCTAATGTGCCTTTGGGAATAAACATGTAATTACCAAAATCTCTTGTTTGCTAAAATAGCTTTCCATTTAAAAATCAATTTAAATTGTTTTTAACGCAGTTCACGTGTCATGAGAGCCAATCACGTCTCATTAGCGGCTGGAGTCATTTAGTTTATGATGACTATTGAGTAAATATTGCTACTTTTAAGTAGAGATAACACCTAAAGTTAATATTGAGGCCAAATGCAACTATTAAATTGGCATTTGCATTTAAAGGAAGAAAAACAAAGCTTAAGTTTCCAGATGGTGCTATAGTGCGGTTGCTAGGACGAAGAACTCCATACCCCCAAATGTTTAAATGCATATCCTTTAAAGCATTCAAGAGGTGAATATTTAGCTATCAATGCAAATCACCCTGCTTGTTGGTTATATATTCACTATCCCTTTCAAGAAAGGTCTGGAATGGCATTTGTCACTGTGAAAAAGTGAGTGTTGGAGTCTGGGGACACTGTGTGTAACGTCCTTGGGTTATGAGAGGCAAAGCCTCAACATGAGGTGGCATAAGCTCTGCTTTTGTGCTTCTTGCAATGATTACAAACAAGTAAAGTGGGTTTCATTTCACCATTCTTGAGGCTGGCACCAGTCACGTTTTCCTTTTTTAAATGTGTTTTTCTTTTCTTTCCATTTCCCCCAGTCTACAACATTTTCAGGTATATGCTTTCTCTCTGCAATACAATATATTGAAATGCAATGTTATAAAAATTGAGGCCATTTTATATCTTATTAAAGTAATTTGTCTTTATTTCTACTTTTTTACTCATTCCATAAAGTATTTGACTTTTTGTTGTTGTTCTCTTGAGGAATACAAAGAAGAAGATTGGTGCATTACTTTACTACAGCTTTCATAACAAAGTACTCATTCTAGGTAGTTTTATCAACAGAATTGTGTAGTCACAAGTTCAGGAGGTCAGAGGTCCAAGGTCAAGGTATCATCAAGATTGATTTCTTCTGAAAGCTTTAAGAGAAAATTTGTTTCATGTCTCTAGCCCACTGTTGCTGGCTCACTGGCAATCTGTCTTTTCTTGGCTTTAGAAGCCTCCACGTGACCTTTTAATGTTCACATGAGAATATACCCGGGTACAAAGCTATCTCTAAATGCCCCCCTTTTTTTAAGGCTATCAGTCATAGTACACAGAGAGCACACTTGAATGACCTTCTTTTAACATGATTACCTCAAGACTATCTCCAAAGAAGGTCACACTCAGAGGGACTGGGGGTAAATTTTAAGGGACACAATTCAACCTATAACAATCAGTAATTTTAGCTCGGATTTTCAAAGCAGAACTTATGCGTAGGATGAAAACACAAATGGACTTTCTCCTACTGTGGGTGTGGTGGGAATGGGGTTGGGAAGAGCTCACTCAACAATTAGAATCTGAGAATTTTAAAGTACAATTTAGATTTATGTTGCATTATAACCAGTAAAGCTATTTCTTGTGTGTCATCTTATTAAGAGTGAATTGCAGGTCTAGCATGGAAACCAACCTTGAGAATCTCTTTAGATTCTGTCACTATGAATAATGCGGTAACACTGACTGTTAACCAGGGCAATCGCTTGATAGGCCATTTCGTCTACGGAGAGTTTAGGAAGGACCCAGCTTCTAGCACATTTCTGTGTTGAGGAGAACACATCTGATGACAATAAAGTACAAAGAGGTGTGAGGAACAGTCAAGGATATGCATTTGCAGGACCAAGAGCCAGGGTGTGTTAGAAGTTTGGAGAAAAGAATGGGGTAGAGACTGTTATGAAGAAAATGGAGAAGTGTCTCAAAAGGTACCTTATGAATAACTTAAATTCTCTAGAAATATATAGGATAAAAGTAATTTTCTTGAAGTTAGAATTATAGCTGAGTTCTGCTATGTTGATCTCTCTCTCTTATACATACACACATACACACCTAAACATACATAGAGTGTGTAATCTATTTAGTTTAAATTAAGATACAAACAATTTAGTCTAGGCCTATATAGAGCCCGAGCATCAATATTACTGACTTCCTCCTCCACATCTTGTCCACTGGAAGGTCTGTGAGAGAAAGTACAGGCATGAAGCTGCTATTTCTTATGACTCTGATGCATTTTTAGGAAAACCTCCTGAAGCAGCTGCCTGTGGATGTTTCATGGTTAACTTTTTCCTTTTAAGAAGGAGAACATAAATTAATGATGCAAGTATATTCTAGTAAATGCATAACCAGTAACCAATCACTTACTATCATCATCAAACAGCATTTGTTGTGCATAATTGTATGCACTACACTTCTATGTGCCTAGCTTCATAGTAGGTCTTTTAGTGAGCATCACTATAAATGTGGGAATATGCATTGTGATGTGATATTGTGAAAAACACAGCTGGCTGTTTTTATTCTTCCATATTTCCCTTAATAATAAAGATTACATTTCAGATGATTTCTCTTTCTGATTAATTTAATTGAGAATTATCTGTCCACTACTCATAACATGAAGAGGAAGCATTAAATCTTAAATTTTGAACTTACGTATATGCAATATTTATTGGGCGTATTCACAGTGAGGACCTTTTAGAGCATCTCCTATCTCAGTTTAGGTGAGAATTACCATTTTCTTACCTTATACTTGCTTTTCTACCTCTAAGTCTATTAGCTGGTAACTAAAGAAGGTTGAAGGGTGACATTTTTTTAAAATACAAGTTTGAGTATTCTGGAAGTTTTAAAAAGTAGTATTTTACTGGAAGTTTTTCTTTTCTGGGAACTATGACTCAGAATTTGAGACCAGAGTCCCTGCTAATGTAGCTCTAGAGACCAGTAATTCTACCTTTAGTAATGAATAGATCCTTGGAGAGAACTTTGTGTCTTCCTTCAGTGAAATTCCCAACAGGTTAAAATTGGAAAATAATGTAATCTGTCACTGAAAGTCTTATTTAAAAAGAGAGTCAGTGAAAACCCTGGACATCTTTGGGAAGCCCGGTGAGTCTGGGCTCTGCCTCCCTGACCAGGGTGCAAGGCAGGCGAAACCTCAGGCACCCTCTGGGGCCTCAGTGGCTACTCGCCACACCCACAGTGTGTGGGCCCGGGGCTGGCCTGAACCCCAGGCATCTTCAAGAAGCCTGATGAGTCGCAGCTTTGCATCCCTGACCAGCGTGCAAGGCAGGCAAAACCTGGGGCACCCTCAAGAGTCTTGGTGGCTACCTGCCACACCCACAGTGTGTTGCCCCAGGCTGGGCTGAGCCCCGGACATCTTCAGGAAGCCCAGTGAGCCTGGGCTCTGCCTCCCTGACCAGTGTGCAAGGCAGGTGAAACCTGGGGCACCCTCTGGGGCCTCACTGGCTACCTGCCACACCTATAGTGTGTCTGCCTGGGCTGGGCTGAGTCTCAGACATCTTTGGAAAGCCTGGTGAGTCTGGGCTCTGCTTCCCTGACCAGTGTGCAAGGCAGGTAAAGCCTCAGGCACCCACTGGGTCCTCAGTGGCTACTTGCTACACCCATAGTGTGTGGGCCTGGGCTGAGCTGAACCTCAGGCATCTTCAGGAAGCCGGGTGAGTCACAGCTTTACATCCCTGACCAGCGTGCAAGGCAAGAGAAACCTTGGGCAAGCTCTGGGGCCTAGGAGGCTCCCCATCACACCCATAGTGTGTCTTCCAGGGCTGGGCTGAACGTTAGACACATTTAGGAACCAGGTGAGCTACTCTGGTGCCTCCGCCACTAGGGTGTGAGGCACATGGATCCCTGGACAACTTCTGGGGCCTTAGTGGTCACTGTCAGAACAACTCACACCCCCTGGTAGCTCAGCTGAAACCTGAACATAGTCAGAGGCCTTGGGGAATTAACCCTCACCCCTCCGCTTCCAGTGTGGGAAGCAGGCTCTGTCCTGGGCAATATCAGAAGCCTCAGTGAACTCCACCTGCATTCTCCCCTACTCTTGTGGAAGCTGGACTGAACTCCAGTCTCAGGAACAGTTTTAGGAATGTTGGAGAGCCTCCTCCACCCTTCCCACACACTTCTGGGAGCCAACTGAATGCACGAAAGGTCGGGAGCATCTGGGCCCCACCTTGCCACCACTCACCAGCACAAGAGATACACTGAGCACTGGGGATCTTCAGACTCTCACCCTGCCACTCACACATAATCAGGACAGTCAGACTGCACTACAGGGAGTCTCTGATTCTTCAAAAATGACAAAACACAGGAGCAAAATGCAATCCCAGACCTCCACACAACCCAAAATAAGTTTAGGAACAGCAGAAGGGAAGAGTATGGAAGTCATGCCCCTGAAATTTCTGAAATGATAGCAACTGAAGTGAAGAAACAACTCCAGGGGCTGGAGATTTAGCTTAGCAGCAAAGCACTTGCCTGGCAAGTGCAAGGTTATGAGTTCAATTCCTGGTACCAGAAAAAAAAAAAAAAAAAAAA
>NW_004955421.1:3054941-3083194 GCF_000276665.1 Chinchilla lanigera | reverse complement strand
ACAGAAGAATCTGGAAGTCATACACCTGAAATTTCTGAAATAGTAGCAACTGAAGTAAAGAAACAACTCCATCAGGCCATAGAAGACATCAGATCAGAAATAATGTCTCAGATGAGAAGACAAATGACAACAATAATGAAAGAAATATTAAACATATCCAAAGATGACATAGACAAGAAAATAGAAGAGCATAGGCAGCTCAATGGAACCTTCAGGGAACAATACAGAAAAGAACTAGAAGGTATGAAACAGATGCAAACAGATATCCAGGAACTTAAAAATTTCATTGAAAGCTTGAAAAACTGCCTGAATGCAGCTGAAGATAGACTTGCCTACCTTGAAGACAGCATTGCCACTAATGAACACGAAAGGAGGGATCTCTTAAAAACAACAAGGAACCAGGAAATAACAATTCAACAACTGAAAGGTGAAGCAAAGAGAAACAACGTCAGATTAATAGGTATTAATGAAACAGCAGGTGTCAACACAAATGGCATAAAAAGACTATTTTCAGAAATAATAGCAGAAAATTTCCCAGGCATGGTAAAAGAATCGGACATCCAGTTAAGTGAAGCACATAGAACTCCAGTTAATCATAACCAAGATAAATCTACCCCCAGACATATAGTGATCAAGATCCTGGAAACTCAACAAAAGCTCAGAATATTAAAAGTTGTTAGAGAAAAGAAACCGATCACCTATAAAGGAAAGCTTATCAGAATCACGGCAGACTTCTCAACATAAACCATCAAGGCAAGAAGAGCTTGTGAAGTATTTCAGATACTGAAAGAAAACAACTTCCAACACAGATTGATGTATCCTGCAAAGCTATCTTTCAAATTTCGTGGAGAAATAAAATATTTTCATGATAAACAACAACTGAAGAAATTCATAAGCATCAAACCAATCCTACAAAGAGTACTAAAGATATACTAGAAAGAGATAAACAGACCACAACTTCAAGAACAACAACAGAAAGGAACCAACAAACAGAGCAAGCAATTAAACAGGATCCAACAGCAGGAAAATAGCATGACAAAGATAAGCCAGTACATATCAGCTATAACCATCAATGTAAATGTTCTCAATGCACCAATCAAAAGAAGCAGACTTGCAGAGAGGATTAGGAAACAAACCCAACTATATGCTGTATACAAGAAGCACATTTAACTCAAAAGGAAATTCAAAGACTGAAAATTAAAGGATGGAAAACAATACTCCATATGACAGGAACCCAGAAAAAGGCGATGTAGCTATTCTGTTTGCAGATAACGTGAACTTCAAACCAAGAACAATCAAAAGAGATAAAGGAGGTCACTACATACTCGTGAAGGGGAAGCTTCAATAGGAACAGGTAACAATTGTAAACATATATGCATCAAATATAGGAGCACCCACCTATATAAGACAAATTCTAACAGACATGAAAAATGAAATAAGTAGCAAAACAATCATAACAGGGCACTTTAGCACACCATCATCACAAAGAGATAGATCAACTAGACAAAAAATTGGGAAAGAAATAATGGAACTTAATCAAATGTGTGAACATATGGACTTAGTAGACCTTTACAGAGTGTTCCACCCAACAACATCAGAATACATATTCTTCTCAGCTGCACATGGGACGTTCTCTAAAATAGACCATATACTAGTACATAGAACATGTTTAAGTAAATGCAACAGAATTGAAATTATCCCATATATACTATCAGACCATACTGCAATCAAATTGGAAATTAATGACAAAAGAAAACAGAAAAACTCCATAAACAATTGGAAGTTAAATAACATCCTCCTGAACAACCCACAGATGAAATCAAAGTAGAGATTAAACACTATTTATAATCAAACAAAAATGGAGATACAACAAACAGGAACCTGTGGGATGTAATGAAAGCAGTCCTCAGAGGGAAATTTATAGTGGTGAACTCCCACCTTCAGAAAACAGAACATGCACAAATAAACAATCTGATGCTGCACCTCAAGTTCCTAGAAAAAGAAGAGCAAGTCAAACCCAGAGCCCAAAGAAGGCAGGAAATTATAAAGCTCAGAGCAGAAATTAACACAATGGAGACTAAAAAGACAATACAAAGAAGTAATGAATTGAAGGGTTAGTTCTTTGAAAGACTAAATAAAATAGATAAATCTTAGCCAACCTTATCAAAAAAAGGAAAGAAAAAACTGAAATAAATGCAATAAGGAATGAAAGTGGTGAAATCACTATAGATCCTGAAGAAAGTCAGATCATCAATACCTACTTTGAAAATCTTTACTCTCATAGAATGGAAAACACAGAGAAAATTTGCAGATTTATAGATACATATGAATTGCCAAAGCTGAATGAAGAAGATATAAAAATTCTGAATAAGTCAATATCAGCCAGTGAAACTGAGATTGTAATTAAAAACTTACCAATGAAGAAAAGCTTGGGTCCGGATGAATTCACAGGTGAATTCTACAAGCAATTTAGGGAAGATTTAACACCAATTCTTCTCAACTCTGTAAGGACATTGAAAGAGAAGGAATTCTCCCCAGCTCATTCCTGGAGGCAAGTATTATTCTGATACCAAAACCAGGGAAAGATCCAACCAAGAAAGAGAACTACAGACCAATCTCCCTGATGAATATAGATGCAAAAATTCTCAGGAAAATACTAGGAAACAGAATACAACAAGTCATCAAGAAGATTATACACCACCACCAAGTGGGATTCATACCAGGAATGCAGGGATGGTTGAATATATGCAAATCAATCAATGTAATAGAGCATGTCAATACAGCCAAGACAAAAATCACATGATCATCTCCATTGATGCAGAAAAAGCCTTTGATGAAGTTGAACATTCATTCATGTTGAAAACCCTACAGAAAATAGGAATAGATGGCCTTTACCTCAAGCTGATCAAAGCCATCTATGATAAACCAACAGCTAACATCATACTAAAAAGGTCAAAAATTGAAAGCTTTCCCTTTAAAATCAGGAACAAGACAAGGATGTCACTGTCACCGCTCCTAATCAATACAGTTCTGGAAATATTGGCTAGAGCAATTAGACAACAGAGAGAAATAAAAGGAATAAGGATAGGAGAGGAAGAAGTGAAATTATCATTATTTGCAGATGACATGATACTCTACATGGGCGACCGCAAAAAGTCTACCAAAAGGCTCATGGATTTAATAACTAAACTCAGTAGTGTAGCTGGATACAAAGTTAACACTCAAAAGTCAATAGCAGGCCAGGGATATAGCTCAGTGGCATAAGCGCCTGCCTGGCAAGCACAAGGTCCTGAGTTTGATTTTGGGTACCAAGAACCCCCGCCCCCCACAAAAAAAAGGTCAATAGCATTCTGGTACACAGGTAACAAACAGACTGAGAGAGAATTTAGGGAAATCACATCTTTCACAATAGCATCTAAAGAGATGAAATACTTAAGAATCAATCTAACAAAAGAAGTAAAAGATCTATATAGTGAAAATTATAGTACTCTGAAAAAAGAGATCAAAGAGGATATCAAAAAATGGAAAGATATTCCTTGCTCATGCATAGTCAGAACCAACATTGTGAAAATGGCCATAGTCCCAAAATTTTTGTACAGATTCAATGCAATCCCTATTAAAATACCAGTAGTATACCTCACAGATCTAGAGAAAACACTCTTAAAGTTCATCTGGAACCAGAAGAGGCCTAGAATAGCAAAAGAAATCCTGGGCAACAAGGACAAGTCAGGTGGAATCACAATCCCTGACCTGAAATTATACTATAAAGCTACTGTGATAAAAACAGCATGATACTGGCACAAAAACAGACCTGAAGATCAATGGAACAGATTAGAAGATGCAGATACAACTACAAACACAGTCAGTCACTTTATCTTCAACAATGGGGTCAAACATGTTCAATGGAAGGAAGATAGCCTCTTCAATAAATGGTGCTGGAAAAACTGGCTTTCCACATGCCAAAGACTAAAACTAGATGTCTCCATGTCTTTCACCATGCACTAAATTAAAGTCAAAATGGATTAAAGATCTAAACATTAAAACAGAAACACTAAATTTATTTAAGAGAAAGTAGGTAAAAATCTTGATGACATTGGGGTAGGCAGAGAGTTCATGAACAAAAACCAAACTGCATGGGAAACACTTCAAACAATCAACAACTGGGATCTCATCTTATTGAAAAGTTTTTGCGCATCTAAAGAAGTCACCAATGAAGTAAAAAGAAAACCTATGAATTGGGAAAAAATTTTAGCCAACTGCTCCTCAGACAAAGGACTTCTATCTAGGACATATAAAGAATTTTAAAAAATCAGGCCTCCCAAATTCAAAGGCCCAATCCAAAAATGTGCATCTGAGATGAATACACACTTCTATAATGAAGAGATACTAATGGCCAATAAATACATGAAAAAATGTTCAACACAATTAGTCATTCAAGAAATGCAAATTAAAACAACACTGAGATTCCATCTCACCCCAGAAAGAATGGCTATCATCAAGAAATCAACCAGTAACAAATGCTGGAGAGGCTGTGGGAAGAAAGGAACCCTATTCCACTGCTGGTGGGAGTGTAGATTTGTGAAATCACTGTGGATATCAATTTGGAGATTCCTCACAAAACTAGGATTAGAAGTCCCATTTAACCCAGCTAGTCCCCTTCTGTGTATTTTCCCAGAAGAATTAAAGACATCATACCACAGCAATATATGTGCCCTCATGTTTATAGCAGCACAATTTGTTATAGCTAAATCTTGGAAACAACCCAGATGTCCATCTATTGAGGAATGGATAAAAAAGTTGTTGTATTTTTATATGATGCAGTATTACTCAGCTATTAAAAAGGATAACCTTCAGGCTTTTGTATATAAATGAATGCAACTAGAGACCATATTCATAAGTGAAATAAATTGGACCCACATGTGTAAACATCATATTGTCTCCTTGGTGTAGGAACCTGAAAGACTAGGTAAAACTCAAAACATACATTAGATGATAGAAAAGGGAAAGAAATTGCTCAAAGGAAGGAATGACTGGGATGAGGGAAAGAAGAAAGAAAGAAGGCAGGCAAAACATAAATATATATATGAATAGCTGTGATTACTGTACTGCTGTTGTCTGATGGTGTACTGAAATGACTAGTTAATGCTCAGAAATTTTTATGTTCTGATTAACTTTGCATGCTTGAGACTGATGGTCTGAGCAACTGATTTGAAGGTAACAAGAGGCAATGAAATTATAATGGTGAACGCCTACCATCTTGTCTAGTGAAACTCTGTATTATCTCTAATGTTTTATTGAAGAATTATTTTCTTATTCTCTTTAATGGTTTGAGCAATCTTCCATTCTTACATCTGATAATCTGAGCAATGTAGTTGAGGATAGCTATATACAATGTAACAATCACTATTGATTTGTATTAATTTGTCTTGAGACTCTGTATCACTTTGAATGTTCTTACTTCTATTTGTTTATGTTCGTGATACTGGTATGCTGCTACTGTTCTATTTTTTGTTTGTTTCTCATGTACTACTCCCTTTAAAATAAAAAAAGAGGGTAAGTCACAATAATTTCTATTTTTATATGCTTATATAATTTTGCTTCTTGATTGGAAATTCTGGGAGCTATAAAATTTGTGATATGGAAGAATTCACCATATAATAGCAGATCTATTTTACTTTGTGTATCATTTTCAGTCTAGCATATCACATAATTTGGCATTGGTCAATGTTGGAGCATATATTCTTTTTTTCCAAATTTTATTTGTTATTAGTACATTTGTAGTACGTAATGATTATATTCGTCTTGTGGAGTCAGTATACAGAATATATATTATTTGAATGGAGGTCCCACGTATTGAGCATGTTTGTACTGCCCTGCATCCTGGGCACAGTAGTACCTGCCTTGATCCTATGTGTATATAGGATGTGTCTGTGTGGAGCGCTTTTAAGTGAAGTAGGAAGTTACTATTTGCATTTCCCTATTTGCTCATGCCTTAATGCTCTCTAGCTATCTGTGATGATGCCAGACATCTCTCAGAATTCTCTCAGTACTTGAATAAATAATATTAAAGGCTATGTAAATTTTGTGGTTTCATAAAATATTGAATATGAGCTGATCCAGCTGTTGTTATTTGTCTGCGTGTACTGAGAAGTTCACTGAGCAAAAGGGTAATGGGGTTCCTGGATTTGTGTCTGACTCATACCTTTTTTTCCTGTTTTTTTACTTCAGGCGCCAAGCAGGGAGACTCCTTCCATCAAATGCACAATGAAAATCATCAGTAAGCTTAAGATTACTAATCGATCTTAGGCCAGACAGAGGACATCCTGGAGGAGTCTGAAGACATGTGTAGTTAGGTTAAAAGCCAGCTGTGTGTAATCCTGAGATAAGCAACGTTTAAGAAACCTCTATGCTAAGACAGTAGAGCATGAAGCCAAAGGCAGATATGTCAATACGGAACAAAAAGAGCATGGAGTAATTACTGTAAAGTATATGCAGCCTGTACAGAACTAAGGTTATTCTCCTAGCCACTGAG
Organism: Chinchilla lanigera; assembly: GCF_000276665.1. Taxonomy (NCBI): domain Eukaryota; kingdom Metazoa; phylum Chordata; class Mammalia; order Rodentia; family Chinchillidae; genus Chinchilla; species Chinchilla lanigera. Next base: position 3,076,662 of record NW_004955421.1, on the reverse strand, counting down.
TTTAGCACTATGAGCAAGCAGTTCCCACGTGAGAAAGCCTTCTCCTAGAACCTGTAATGTCTTTTGCATTACAATGTAACTGTGTATGGTAAATACAACGATTTATTTTAAAGTGAATTAGGTATTTTGAATAAGCCTTTCCTCAGCTCAAGTCTCAAGTTAATAACTACACTGCCTGATATTACTCTATGCAGATTTCTGAGATGGATGTTTCTTCCCTGACAATTAAAATCAAGCATTTTGCACTCACAGGAGACAAAATCATGTAACCTGCCCATTTGATATATTCACATTAAGGAGATTTATTCTGACTAGGTGTTTCACTGGTCACATTTGCATAATGACAGTGTTCTCTACACTCACTGTGCATATTTGTAAGCAGACCTACAGGAAAAGGCCCATATAGTGTTATTCATATTTTAAAAAAAAAAACAACAAAAACAGAAACATTTCTCACATAAATGAGGCTTTTATATGCATTGTAACGCTAAATATTTTACAAAACCCTTTCAGATGCCACATGTGCAACTATATATATGTGTATGATTGTCAAAATCATTTCTATTGCTAGTTAATGAAAAGGTGACTTATTCTTTCACATTTGCCTGGCAAAGGTGTCAAACTGAATACAACCTCAAAATCTGGTCCTTTTGGAAACTGTTTTTCAAATTTTTGGACTACAGTTCTCAATAACAGCAGTTTTAAGTTGTAATCCATTTTCCTGTCCTTACTTTGCCCTGAAGGAAAAGAATGATGAGAAGAGAAGCAAGAAATTGCAGGGAAGAGGGGCTGAAGGGAGGGAAGGGAATGGAAAAAAAGACTTGTGCATACATATACAGGCACAAATTCCTTATCATGAATGTGATCATTACATGTACCTAAAATGTACCAGAAGTAAGCATAGTTATCTAAAATACTTTCAGGGAAGTTTTAAAATGTATTTGATATCTGATTATTTTCTTCTATTCTATTCCTATTGTGTTCTATTCTGTTTCATTTTAAAAATTATTTGAAAAATCACTGAGTTAGGTGACAACGTGCAATTCAAAAATCACTGATCTTTTTTTTTGAGTATGGTTGTCATTTCTCCATATGTAATTATACCAAATAGAGGAATGAGGGAGATCATGTTTTTTAAGCAGGACACAAACATAGATTTGAGCCAGCCAAATAACACTCCAGTTCTGGACATAAAAATGTGTTTTTGCTTAGCTATTTTTCTTTAACACACCAGTAGATTCTCGATTGTCCCTTCTACTGTGATGACCAGATAGTAATAAATTCCTCTTTGTAGTAAAAGTGAATGCTCATTATCTCCCCATCTGGGTGGTAGCATACATTTGCTATTCATGGGGAATTTGATATTTAGTCTTCAAGCTTTATCATTCTGACTCATGTTCATGATTGGAGGGTGATGGGGAGTGAGAACCTGGCAAAGCACCGAGATGATGGATTATCTTACCTGCTGAAGGACATGACAAAATGATCCTCTTCATGCTTGATTCAGTATATTACACAGGTCCTTTGTGTCTCTTTGCCTCAGATTTGCTTTCTCTTGTTGTTTTCAGTAAAGAGAGAAAGGTTTTCCCTCTAGCCAAGGCATATGATCTTAATTTCAGACTTAAACTCAATGTGGGACAGATATTGGGCAATGAGACATGGTGCTAACACCAACTCAAAATGTGAAAAAAGTCATTAGATTTGAGGAGAGGTAGCTGTCTTAGGTTCTAACTGTCCCTTATTGAAAAGCTCTTTTCTTAATCATTCTGTATACCATGTGAATTAAGGTGTACTATTCATTTAATGTCTCATTTCTTTCAACATTTTATTACTAACAAAATATTATCTGGGATGTCATGAAGGAAATTGGTATAGTAAAAAGCACAAGAACCCTCCTTCCTACCTAGAAATGAACTGCACAGGCAGAAAGGATCTACAGTAACTATTTGAATCGATTTGAAAGCTTGCAGCTTCCAGGAAACAGCATGTTGCAGCTCACCATGAATGTTGTTGATTTTAGTCTTTCGTGTGGCATTGGCTATACATGCCCATCCCTGTGGCAGGTGTTGTGCCTTTGCTGGTGTGGCGTGCTGAAGCCAAGGTGGGCAATCAAGACTTTGTCCTCTAAATATCGAATGTCTGTGTTCGGATGGATAATTGTTACTTCTGGTCACTCAGGTTTAGGCAGAGCCACTGTCTTAGCCTCCACTGACCGAATTAGTTTACAGAGGATTTAAAGGAACAGCACTTTTTTTTTTTTTTTACTTGTTTTACCTGTTTTGACAATCAAATATTTAAAAATCAGAACATTCAAAAGCAACTACATATATGAAGGCATTCATAACTCCATTCATGTCTAGAAAAGGACAGATAGCTCAGAAATCCCCTGAGAAGACTGCAAGCATTCAGCTTAGGTGAATACTCAGCAATCACAGGGACGCCAGCCTCTGCTAAAACATGGGGACTCTGCTTTCCAGGGTAATTGCATAAGATGTAAGTGGGTGGTTTTTAATTTTAAAAAATCAGAAGATATACAAAGAAACAGGAATGAATTACCCCTTCAGAGGAACAATAAGAAGGAAAAAATAAACAGAAGCCATCTCTGAAGAAGTCCAAATGTTGGGATTCATCAACAAAATCATTAAAACAACCATCTTTAAAAGCACAAAAATATAATGGAGGATAATGACAAAGACAGGAGAATAATGCTTCAGGCTTATCTTGTGTATTTTCTGCCTTACTCCTAGATTAACCATTTCTTTAGGGAGCACTGGTCCCTTAGTCAAGGAATAATTTTAGAAGCCAAGCTCTAGGTGCTCTACATGTTAGTTTCTTCCCAGTGTCAATTTTTTAGGCTCACGTGCCAGATAGAACAAAACAGCTAGGTTTATTTATACTTGGTACATGTAGATATCTATAAATACTTCCACAGATAATTATCTCAATCTTGAGATACTATGAGTCTGTAAAATAGATCTTAGCTTATCTCTAAACTCTCACTCCATCAGTGAGAGGCCTGGCTCCTTCCTTTTGCAATTCATCCGCTCAATTATTTTATTCTAGAATATATTTATAGCAGAATCAGAATTGCTAACTTTCAAATCTCTCAGGAAACAATTTGTCAACTAAAGTGTAGAGCTTCTGGGTAGTTCTTTTGCCTTTAATGCACAGACTCCACCCATTTCCAGGGTTACTTATGGCAAGCCATTTTTGCTGATCTCCAATGAATCTATTGTCTATATTTCTAATGTAGTTAGCTTCTGTAGTCATTTTTCCTGAGATACTTCAGAAAACCTCCTAAATTCTCTTCTAAAGTTCCAAACATTAAAATCTCCTTTGTATTCTGTAAAATTCTATGGATTTTGTCAAATATATAATGTCTTATGTGTACTCTTATAATATCATGCACAATAACTTTATTGCCCTGAAAATCCCCTATTCAATTTATCATCCCGACCTCCTTCTGAATTCCCAGCAGTGACTCTTAATTTCATGTCTACATATTTTTTCTGTTCCAAAATGCCATATAATTGCAAGCATACAATTTATAGCATTTTCAACTGTTTTCTTTCACTTAGCAGTGTGCATTCACTGTTTCTTCACATGTTTTCATGGTCCGATAATTCATTTATTTTTGTGGCTGAATACTACTATTCTGCTTTGTGGATGTACCAGTATATTTAGTCATTAAGCTGCTGAAGACCATCATCATTGCTTGTACTGGCTGTTAGAAATATTTATGTGTAGTTTTCTTATGGATATGTTTTGAAGTCAGAGTGGAAACACTTAGGCCTAGGGTCTCTGGACTGTATGATAAAACTGTTTGCCTTTGTAAGAGCCACCAGACTACCTCTAAAGTGGTGGTATCATTTTGCATTTGCACCATCAGTGAATTAAATGTCCTATTGCTCCACAGCTTCACCAGCATTTGTCAGTATTTTGGAGTTTAGGCATTTCAATACATGGGTAGTAGTATTTCACTATCATTTAGTTTGCAATTCCCTGATCATGTGATGAAGAACATATTTGAATGTGCTTTTGTATAATTTGGGGGAAGAAGGACTTACACATTCATTTTGTCCATTTAAAAATTTTGTTTTCTTATTATTGTTGACATTTAAGAACTCTACCATTGTGAATACAAGTGCACTATCATTTTGAAACAAGTCCTATGTTTTGTAAATATGTTCTTCACTTGGTCTTTTCATTTTCTCAAAAGTTTCTTTCCACCTGGGTATGTTGGCACACACTTCTAATTCCAGCTGTTTCAGGAGACTTAAGAGGGAAGATAGTGAGTCAGAGGTCAGACTGGGCAACTTAGCAAAAACCTGTCTCAAAAAGAAAGGAAAAAATGGCTGTGGATATAGGTCAGCTGTTGGGCACATGCCTAGCATGTGTGAAACCCTGGGTTCAATTTGCAGTTCCACACAAAAACAAAACAACACCAAAGAAACAGCAACAGGAAAAAAAAAAAAAAAAGAAAGAAAGAAAAAGAATCTGTACCATAGAGCAAAGAATTTTCCTACAAATCAAATCCAACTTAGCAACTTTTTCTTTCACGGATAGTAGTTTCAGTGTCTAAAAACTCATTTCCAAATTCCAAGGTGACCTGTATTTTCTTCTACACTTTTTTCTAAAAGTTTTATAGTTTTACCCTTTCTCTTTAGGTCTAAGATCCATTGTTAGTTAGTACAGCATAGTAGGCATGTGCCTAGATTTACTTTTTTCCACGCACGTGAATGTCATTTCAGCACTATTTATTAAAGTAATTACTCCTTCTCCATTGAGTTGGCTTTGCTCCTTTGTTAAAGAAAAGTTTCCTTTGTCTGAGTGGGTCTGTTTCTGGACCCTTTGTTCCGCTCCAGTGCTCTGTGTCTATTCCTTGTCAGTGCCATGCTGACTTGTTTATTAGACATTCGTGGTAAGTCCTAAATGCATGTAGTATCAATCTTCCAACCTTTTTATTGTTCTTCAGTACGTTGTTGGCCATTCTGGGTCTATTTGACTCTCAGTATAAACTTTTGAGTCAGTTTGTTGATATATATATACAAAATAGATTGCCAAGATTTTGATGCATCTATGGATCAAGTTGAAAAAAAACTGATATCTTAAGACTGAGTCTTCTAACTCATCAACATGAAAAATCTTTATAAAATTTTTATAAGTTGTTTTAATCTATTTAGGCTGATAAAACACAGTAATTTGGACTAGGTAACTGGTAAACAACAGAAATTTGGTATTTATGGTTCTGGAGGCTGGGAATCCCTATATCAATAGATTTGATATTTAGTGAGGGTTTATTCTCTGTGGATGGTAACTTCTTACTGTGTATTCACGTGGTGGAAGGAACAAAGGGCCTTCCATTAAGCCTCTGTAATAAGACCACTGATGCAGTTTATGGCAGCAATCATCTAATTACCTCACAAAGGCCCTACCTCTCAATAACTTCACTGTAGAGGTTAACCTGAAAACAATCTTGGAAGAACATAAATATTCAGACCATAACACAAACTTTCATTGATATTTTTCTGCAGAATTTTTAATTCCATGCATATAGATCCTGTATATATTTTGTTAGATTGATATCTGTTGGAGTTACTTCAGGAAAAAGTCATGCAAATGTGTAAGCTGGTAAGTAGTTTTGTGTTAGGGTATGGAGATAAAATAAACATTCTACAAACTTATGTTAAAACTCAATATTTTATTTAGCTTGTATCCCAGGCCTATGATCTCATCAAATGTTTTTTACATTTTTATCTAACTTAGTGAAATAGGAAAGGGACAAATAGCTGGCCTTGGGGGAGGTGAGTTATTTATTTTCCCCAACATCAGATTTTCACTGAAGGGCTCGACTTTCATTATGAAGAATGCTCTTGATATATTTCAAATGATTACTTTTTTCCTCCTCCATCTTCCAATTAAACAAAAGTTTTTCTTAGATTTTTCACCAAGAGTAACTGGTGTGGTTCTTGGAAGTAAGACTCACTAACAAGTGCATTCTATAAGAGTGGTTTCTAGGAGTTGTTCCTCTACATTAGCTTACTCTCAGTCTCCAGCAGTTTATCAGTGTTCCTCCTTACGTGTTCCTATCAGTATGGCTCTATCAGCTTTTGCATCTAGTAAGTAGACTAATGTGGGCTGTGATTCTCCTATTTGCCACTCCCAACACTAGGACATAGCGCACCTGGGTGGTTTCAATTCCCCAGTGGATTCAAGAAAAGTCACTAATAGTTTGTGTAACTTTTTTAGGTTATGATGACAAGAATAACAACCTCTAAGCCCTTCATATGTCATAAATGAAACGAGAATAGTTTTATTTATTAGAGGTTATTTAATATAAAATTCATTTTATTTAATTAATTAAGAATACTGCTATTCAGATTTTTATATATTACATTCTGCCAATTTTTGATAAAAATTTTCAGAGTATTTGTACATTTTATATAAATTTCAAAATTTGTTGGCATAGACTTTTCATAGTATCCTGTACTATAGTCATAATGCCTGTAGTAACTATAATAATATCTCTTCTTTCATTCTATGTGTTGATAATTTCTGGTTTTGATGGTTACCCATTCACACAACTTGGTTCATCAATTTTATTTAATTTTTTCAAAGTATTTTGGTTTTAGTATTGTTCAGCTCAATCATCTTGTCAATTTTTATCTTATGTCTTTCACATGTTTTAAGTCATTTGAATGTCCTGGTCTGCTAATTGTAACCTTCCTATCACCTGAAGGTGTCTCTATTTTTTTCTTCTACCCACTTAATGGTCACACTGTATAGTTCTTCATATGTGTAGTAAGTATTGATTGTATGATTGACATCATTAATGCTACATTGCTGAACATCTGATTTGTTTCATTTAAAGAATACTAAATTTTACTCTAAAAGACAGTTAATCTATGATGGCTTGGTTTGATCTCATCAAGATTTGGTATTAGGTTTTTTAACAATCAGTCTAGGGAATTCCTTATCCTTGTTCTTGGACCACAGTGGCTCTGATCTTTATGTGCAGATTTTCCTGGGTTTTACATGAATGCTCCAGATAGTCAGATGTCTGTACTATAAATGCTTGTAATTCCAAATGTTAAGACTATAACCTGTACGTCTATTAGAATTTTTGCTTAGTTTATGGAACAGTCTCGATAGACCTTTTCTATGCCTCACAAAATACTGCTTTGGAAGTACATAGTTAGATATTTGTGCAACAAACCAGGAGACTCCCATGAATCTATGATGCCCCTTTCTACGACTGTTTCTTTTGTATCTGGTATCTTGCAGAAATTTCAGCCACCATCTCAACTCCTTACTCAGATTTCTACTTCTTCGACTAGCAAAGCTACTCTTCTCTACTTAAAGTGAATTTCCCTATGTTAAGATTTCTTTAAATGTTCTCCTAGAAGAAGAACTAGCAAAAGTATGTAGCTTTCTCTCATGGAAAGGAAATAATCTTTGTTCTTGCATGTCTTCAAACATTGGTATCACACATTTGTACATTTTATGATTGCTTTCTTGTCAGGAGAACAGGCAGGCCCAATAGTTCACAAATAACTCACCAAAAATTCAGAACAGGAAGTGATTTATTTTTAATGAAATCCTTTAAAATGATAAATCCCCACTATCAAAATCAGAAGAGAAAGTTGATATTTTCTAATGAAATTTTTAAAAATAAATTTGATCTTAATATGATTTATTAAATATATTTAAAAATAATATTGATTTAGTATTACCATTTAGATACTTGCTTTATATGTAGTACGAAATAGGATGTAATTCACATTGTATTGTAAAATAATTGTTTCTGCTGCATTAATTCAAAATCTATTTTCAGCCATTGTTTTCTATCCTATTCATTGTGCACCTAGAGCAGAAGGAGACAAATAGAACTTTTCCAAATATAAATATTAAACAGAAAATACTTGGCTCCAAAATAACAAGTACCACTAAGATAGTAGTCTTGTAGCTTTAAAAAGGAGAATGTTTATTTCCTGCAATTTAATAAACTATAGACATGATGGAAAGAATGTCACACTTAGCATTTCATTTCCTCAGGGCTTTTAAAATGATGTTTAATTGCAGATGGTGACCTTCTGGATAAGACACTGTTTACAAGTATTAAATTTCAAGTAGGAGGCTCCCCTCATTTCCCATAATGTGTCTCTAGGGAGTAGCGTCTAAAATCCAGGCAGAGATTTATAAACTAAGAAACAAGATACTTCTCTGTTAACAGATTGCTCACCTGTGCATTCCAAGGTGGCACTCAGATTTGAGATTCATATTATTCAGAACAGAATTTTTATCCTCAGTTAGTTGTATCTGACATTATTTTTTAAAGTTGTTTTAGAAATAATGGTTATAATATTTTCATCTACTAATGAGTATTAGGTTCTTTGAGTTGGCCTTATAGAAAGAGTGATTTAGGTAGTTTAAAACCTTAACAAAGATTAGTCTTTTGATCTCATATCCTTGGGATTTCACATTCTATTCTCTTGCCATGTTTTATATGTGGAAGGGTGATTAATATATCTGCTAAGAATTTTACTGCATGAAGAAATTGGCATGTTGGCAGAACATGCTGAATTTCATATGAAATACGTTTCTATGCTAGCAATTGTAGTAGTAGGAATGGGGTGAGATGGAGGGGTCATTTCATTGCTTTCATAATAGTTAAGGTTCACGTCTATGGCACTTTCTCTGAAATATCAGCATTATGTGGTATCTCTTGCTATTCATTTCTGTTCATAGCCATTCTGAGCATGACAGTAGATTAAAACAGTTAAGGGAAAGGTAAAAATGTTGGAGACATCTGAATGGGAATCCTTTTCTGACATACCATGACTTCTTATGATTATAGGGTTGATGCTTTCCAGAAAGAATAGTGGAAACATTAAAAAAAGGAAATAAAATAGGGAAAAGGGCTGTGAACCTCCAGTAATACCTTCTCCAGCTATTTCTCTCTGCTCACCAAAGCCTGCCTATTCCTATTTGTGATTCAAAATCTTGACCTAGGACCCTCAGGTTCCTGCAGCAGGACTATATGAAAATATAAGGAGATTCTGACCCTTCACATTAAATATTTCTACTTACCTAGTAGAAGAGAATCTGTAGAATTCTGTCTTTGTGCACTGAAACCTTGATCTATGTTTTGTGATTGACTTTTTTGAGACCTTCAGTGAAAAAGCCAAGGTTAGATTCATAGTACAAATTAAGTCCACACACATTTTCTGGTTTTCAAATTTCAATTTTATCTAAATGGAAAAATTTGTGGTTTCCTATGGCTATAAGAAATTTTTTTTTAAAATGAGGGCCATTCAGAGCTTATAATACTAGCTGCAAAGCTTGATTGTGATTGATGAAAGTTGAAGGTGCTATGATTGTAAAGAAGCTTGAGAAAATGAAACAAGAATCAGAAGCAGAATATCTGCCTGTGTTCAATAATGCAGTAACATTCTATGAAGCTCCTCCTCCAGTAGCTTTCTTATTGTGTTTTCAGAAAAGACAGGTAAGCTGCAGATAAATACATTTAATAGAATTATATGTAAGAAGCATGTTGCAACTAGTTCAAAACCAAAGTGAAATGCATGGGTATAATCTTTTAGCTGCCTGTGGTAAATGATATCATTGGATAAAATAAGAACCTTCTCAATTTTTGATGAAGCCAGAGATTTATATAAAAAGAAAAATGGTTGCTAATCTACTTGAAAAGCGGATCAAAGGTATAGCTGAGTCTCATCAGAGAAAGCCAAAAAGTTGTCTGACTTTCTCTGACTTAGTACTTTCAATATAGAAGTGGCTTAAGAACAGATAAAGAAAAACCTAATAATCAAGAAAATTCAAGTAAAATTCTTATGAAACTTGTTATGAGCAAAGAAATTAAGCTTTTTTAAAGCACCTGGCAAGATGATATAAGACATTGTAAAACTTCTGAAAACATAAGAATTTCAATCGCTTGCCTTAAGTAAAATTGTTGTTATTTCAAATTTGAATTGGAAATACTTGTTTGAATCATTTTAATACATACAGACAAATATGTAAGAACCACCACCATGCATGCATTTCCCAAATCTGCATGTGGGAGTGAGCAGAGAATGCAGTTATGTGTTTAAGAATGTAGCTGTGTAATTTAGTTGTGATTCACAATTGGGATATCACTATGAACTTGTTTTCCAGCTTATACATATACATGTTCCTTAAAGTTGAATCGTGAAACTTTGACCAACCCTAGCTGACGTCGGTTCTAGGGCATGAACTATTTAAGATACGTTCAGAGCATCTCTTTTTTTAAACTTTATTTTAAAGAGAAAAAAATGTTTCAAAACAAGATAATACAGTAACAATGGTTAATATATTGCATATTCTTATCTTTAAATTAGTTAGAATACAAAATAAAGGCATTTAATTGTCTAAACAGTATTAGCACAAATCTCTTTCAATGAACTAAGAGAAATTAGTAGTATAACCATCTTAACTATCACACACATATATATATATACAGTTTTTGTTTTTCCCTTCACTCTTTTCCTTCCTCCACCTCAATTTCTCTTTTCTTATGAACAGTTTCTTCCCATTTTGCAATATCTGTTGTACATTTTGGATCTTATTTACTCTTTCAGCTTCTCCCACTAGGGAGACAATATGATGTTTACACATGTGAGTCTGGTTTATTTCACATAAGAGTATAGCATCAACTAGCAAGAAAGCTGTCAAAAGCTTTGAGAAATCATAATGACGAGGTTTTACCTGGCCAAAAATGGAACAATGAGTATGACAGCAACATTTTGAAACTAAATATTTTTCAATCCATGGATTCATAATGATATTTCAAAAGTAAAATACCATAGTCAATTTTAATAGTTGCTAGGTAACAACATGTGAAAAAATAATAAAGAGAAATAATCAGCATTCATTTCACCCTTTTATAAGCTGTATGTTTACATTACCAAATATTGTATGAGGAAAAGTTCTCCTCATAGAAATGACCTAGCCAATGAATAAAAACAAAATGGTAAAATGGCAGAATAAATTATCATATTACCAATGTTTAGGTAGGCACAAATGAGCCAGGGAACCTAGCACACAAACTACTGACATCTCCTCTTGAAAACATACAATACCACAAATAAAACAGCTTTGCCAAAAAAGACCTCAAATCTAACCCATTAAGACAATTGTAGATATAAGCACTGTCAGAAATAAGTTGCTACGTGACACCATAGAGATGTAGTCAGCAAAATCCTGGCAGTGATCTATTTTATAAGATACTAAGTCAGTTTCCTCAATAAATAGATTAAAAGCAAAATAAGAACATGAAAAAGGCAAGGAGGAAACTACAGATTCAAAAAAGACCTGGGGTCACAGCCTGTCACAATGAATACCATGATTCAGGCAGGTGAACTGTTCAAAGTAATTAATTGGACAATGGGAAATTGAGCAGGTTTTTGTGGGATAGGCCCTCTACTTGGAGAAGTGATAACCAAAAGGCAAGACTAATGCGCTGTTACTGATGATGAGGACAGCTCCCCTGACGAGAAATCAGAAACTGGCCCTGGATTTCATCACTACAACTCATTCTTCATGTGCTTTTACCGTCTTTCCATTTCTATTTCTTGTTTGAGTCTATCTTTTCCAGTTTTTCCCTTAGATAATTCCTTTCTTTCTTAGTTCTGCCTTTGTTAATTTTTTTTAATTAAATCTATTTTTAGTGAAATGAATGTTCTGGAGGATTTTGTTTTACTTTAATTTTAATTTTATTTTTGCTTTTTAAAAAGTTATGTTTTAAAGATAGTAGTAAATGAGAAACAAACAAACAAACAAGAACAATAGCAGCATACCAGTATCACAAACATAAAGAAACCAAAATTTTAATTGTTATTATACAATGTCTCAGTACACAATCACAATGATTACATTCACTGTGAGGAATTGGTACCGTACATGTGTCTACATTTTCGCATGTATCATTGCTGCCAAATTGATTTGTTATTAAGACAGTCTTTTGCAAATTAATAAAATTCTTTTAATTAAGAAAAGGCGGTGCTGTTCCTGCTTCCCGACCCTGACCTCTAGGTTATCTTGAGCTTATTTCCTCCTTCTGTGCCTTGCTGTGGAAATCCAGACTAGCACTTAAAAAATTATTTTTATTCCAGATCATTTTATTTATTGGCACGTATTTGAAGTATATGACGTTCTCATTCCTTTGTGGAGGTGGTAATGTACATGAAAAACCTCACTTCCTGTTTTGCCCACTTTCCCTTCTCTCCCTCCCCTCTTTAGTCCCTTCCCTCAGTACTTCCTACCATCCCTCTTTCATTTTGCTCTTTGTGTATACTTTGGGTTTCTCATAAAAGAAAAATCATCTGATTTTTTTAAGCTCACATCTGCCTTTTCAGAGCAGGAAGAAAAGGTGAGGAAACAGTTAAAATTTTAACTAAAATAAATATAGCATGAGGTCTCACAGAATCATATAGAAACCACTAAGGGAGAATTTGCCACTAACAAGAACTGAGAATCACAGGGTAGATGTAGCTTAATAATGTTAATGTATTCTTCTTCTCTGTTGAAGTTTCTATAAATAACACACACCAGGCACACAGCACATCCTTCATGATTAGCTTCTCCCTCTTGACTTACTTCATCAATTGGTGCCATCAGACTGTTCTGAAAGTCATTGCTACTGATTAAGAGAAATGAGCTGGATCCTTTTAAGATGGCTCACAGAGCTGGCAACAAAGTGGGAGGTGGCTGAGTGTCTGTGGAAGGGGATGGATATCGCTTGTGATGTGAGCGGAGATTCAGACTCCTCAGAAAGAAACAGACCACAGCTGTCTTTTGAAATGGAGGTGTTAGGGAAGAAAGCTTGCCATCTTGGTGCCACTCTCTGGTGTGTGTGTGTGTGTGTGTGTGTGCGTGCGTGTGCTCCACTGCATATTCTGCGTGTGTGAGTAAGCAGCAGAACCTTTCCTAGCTCAGACTTCCACTTAGCTTCTCTCATTGCTCTAGGGCACTTGAAAATGTATCGCCTGTAGTAGCATGAGCCATGGAAAGGAGAAGTGTCCATACTTAACACGTGCTAATCAAAGTAGGAGATGGGAGAAGAAATTCTGGTAATTGTCTTTCAGAGTCATTATCCAGAAAACAGGTCAAGAGTACTTCAGCTATCTTGGTACTGGTCTTTGAAGCAGCCCAAGTGCTATTCCTACAGTCTGCTTTGTTCTGAATTCTGACAGAGCCAACAATTCAAAGAAATAGTGCAGGAATTGAAGTAACATAAAGGACGGGTGGGGTTACATTAAAGAAGAGAGGGCCCACACACCTGCTTTGCAATGATTCAGTGAAAAGTTAATTACTATTCCTTTAGCACCTTTGCAAGATAATATTTTTAATCTTTTGAGAAAATGTTATTTGTGATGTTTTCTATTTAACAACACTTAATGCTATTAATGAAAAGATGAGGTAGTAGAGTCAAATGACCAAAAATAAGCCAATACAGGAGCTGCTGCTTTTCAGCTCTATATTTCTGAGGAAAATGTAAGAAATATATGGCCTTAGATATTTGTTTTTCCATTAATGAAATTATTGGAAAGTCATATTTAGTCTGTGTCCCGTCTTAATATTCTGGGTATGGTTTCTGCATATGGAACTGAATTATTAATAAGAATTTCACACTTTTAATGGGCATCTGCTGTCTTCTTTTAGTTAGTACATTGTTATGATTCTTAAAAGAATATTAATCACACATGCCAAATTGCTATCTAGTTCATTTGTTGACCTAAGTAAATTATTTTGAGTTATTTTTAGACTTACAAAAAAGTTGGAAGGGCAGTACAGAGAATCCCTGTGCCTTCCCCTTGGGCTTCCCCTAATGTTAGTATTTTGCATAGCTACAATATAAATAGCATAATCAAGAAATGGGCTTATAAAATACTATTAATGAAGTTATAGAGTTTATTTAATAAAAATTCTACAAATATTAAATAGAAATATTCTAAATTTTAAAACTATTCAAACATCAATAGATAGGTCACTGTAAGACAGATTTAGTAAACTGGAAGTCGGGCTATAAGATATGATGCAGGCTGCATCTTGAAGAAATCAAAGGTAAAAACACTGATGAGATGTTGGGATATTGTAACACTAGAAGAAATAAAGTTGTCCCTACATGTTCATGGCTGCAATAGCTACAGATTTAGCCAACCGCAGATCTTGCACTGTGTTGCTAGGCTAATGATGGCTGCATCTGCACTGGTCATGTACAGATCCTTTTTTTCTTGGCATTATTCTCTCAACAATGCACTAGGACAAATCTTTATATAGCACCTACATTGCATTATGAATTGTAAGTAATCTAGAGACGATTTGAAGCAGATAGGAGGATAAACAGGTTGAAGCAGACTTGGATCTTGGTATCTAAGGAATGGGTAGGTACAGGGAGGGGCTCTTGGACATGTTTTGGTTTTCCTCATCATTTCCTGGCATATAATAACTAAAACTCTTAGACTATGGAAAAGTGTGTCTTTTGGTATGCTATTTTAGTCTACATTCCATTATTAACAACATATCCAAAAGAGGCTAATTTATTTTTTAAAAAGAAATTTACTTTGACCCATGGTTCTTCAGGTGCGAGGTCAAGGAAGCATATCTGTGACGGCCCTTTCTGTGAGCAGAGTCCCACGATAGCCTAAGACGTCATATGGCAAGTGGGTATGTCTGGTCTTTCTCACTCTTCTTATAAAGTCACTAGGATTCAATCATGAGGGCTCCTCTCTGATGATTTTTTCTAATCATAGTCATGACCCAAAGGCACCACCTTTAAACACCATAATCATATTAAATTTTCCTCTTTTCATATTAAACAGTTGATTTAAATTTCAACACATGAAGCCTTGGGGGGACACTCATGCAAACCATCGAAGGACCGTAGCATATGCTAGCCAGATGACTGGTGGCCAGAATCTCCTGGATAACCTCAGGATGGAGTTTGGTTGCCAGACAAACCAACTGTGTGATTAAAGGATTCTGACATTGACTTCTGTTGCTTCACTTTAGGAAAAGGAAGACAGGCTAAAGGCTACAATGACCAATTAAAATGTCCATGTAATGAAGCCTCTCTAAAACCTCACAAGGTCAGCAAGCAGAAAATTTCTAGGTTGCTAAAAATGTAGGGGTGCTGAGAAGATGGTGATTCCAGAGAGGCCACAGAAGCTCTACAACCTGATATATGTCTTCCATCTGGTGGTTCCTGAGAGGTATGCTTTCATAACAAATGTGTAAGGGTAAGTGTAATATGTTTCCATAGGTCTTGTGAGCGATTCTAACAAATGATCAACCCTGACCAAGTACTGTGGAAATCTCCAATTTGTGGGCGAAAGGATGGATAACCTTGGGAATATAGGAGAGAAAAAGGAGCACATATTCTCAAGCCATTGAAGTGTTCTTGGTGACAAATTTATAACACAAGACACATTACAGTAAGAGGAGTGTATAACAAACTTTGATTTGTCATTGGTAAAGTGTTATTGGCATGGAGCATTTAGAAATGAAGACCCTCAAACCAGGAAAAACTGTACTTTTATGCTATGTCCGATGAAAAATAGTTGTGGGAAAACATGATTGAACAGAAAATGCTTTTGATACAGTAATCATAAACTGAAGAAGTGTTAACAAAGCATGGTTGCTCAGATTATCTTCTGTTTCTGGATGACATCCCTTCCACTCCAGCAAGGGGCAAGACATCTTTATACAAGTATGTACCAAGGAGACACTTTTGTATTAGTACTGATCCTTTTCTAACTTTTATTTATCTAGTTTTTGGATTGCTTTGCCAAAAAAATAAATAAAATTGCATTGGAAATATTTTGTTAAATACATGTGAATTGTTTTAGTTACAAAAAGGTAACTATAAGATGACAGCTTAGGTAACCTGCTTCATCATAGTAATCATGTTACTCTCTGCATGGATCCCATAACATTATGTTGTAAATCTCAAATATACAAAATATAATTTATTTTTTAAAAGAAGACATAGAAACATAAACTGAAGTCTTGAAAAGCCAGAAACATAGAAAGTGGTAAATATGTGGATAAATGTAAGTGAACATAAGATATGTACAATAGAAATATTGTAATGTCTAGTAGAGAATGCAAGTCAAAAAATGTAGTGGATTAAATTCCTAGGAATAGAAATGTGAGTTGAGAAGTGAGTAAATATTGTTTACATTGTAGCATCTTTTTTGTATCCTGGCTACATAATAAAGATTTTGATTCTCTCTAGATATTGGGCTTTTTACTTCACTTTGTACATAAAAAATAATTCAAGGTTGATGGAAGACATATATGTGAATGATCTTTAGAAGATATTATAGAACAAAGTCCTGTAACATTGAGATATACTGAGCTTTTAAAAACAAACCACTTAACCAATGAGTGAAAGCTGATAAATTTAACTATATAACTTTTGAGATATGTTTTTCCAAACCTTCACAGTGAGAGTGGGCATTTATTGGAAATATTGTATATAGCATATCCTGAGTATCTGCAGAATATCTACTGATCACAGACAGAATGCATCCAACACTATTTGTAGTCAGGGAAATGCAAATTAAATCACCATGGAATACACCCACCAGAATGTCTAAAATTAACAAAAGATTGCAAGTGTTGGTGAGGATATGGAGCAACTAGAGCTTGTGTACAGCATAAACTTATACCTACTTGGAAATTTCCTTGGCAATGTTTATCTATGCATAATTGATTACCTAATAATTCTACTATTAGCTAGGTACCCAACAGAAGTATGTGTCTGTGTTTCCTTAGATGAATGTACAAGAATCTTCATGATAGTTTAATTTGAAAAACTGGAAGTCACCCAAATATCTATGAATATTTTGAATAAATGTTATTTTGATAACATTTCATAGCAATTTGATTCAAAATATTTTGAATAAATATTATGAATCAGTAAGTTCTGGCATATTTATGAAATAAAATTCTGAACATGAAAATAAACAAATTCTTGTTTTTGTTTAATGGCACAGATGTGTCATCTTCCGTTTATATAAGATTCAAAACCAAGTGAAACTAATATTGGAGTATGTGCATACGAATTAAGTATTGAAAAATATTTAAGATTTTTAAATATTTTAAAAACAAGTGAATAGTTGGTATCAGTTCACAATTAGTGCTCATTCCTTCAGGGAACTTAGTTGCAACTGGCAAGTGATAGGGGATTTGTGTGTTTTAATCACTTTCCTTGTTGCTGAGGCACAACACTGACATGCACAATTTAAAGAAGGAGAGGATCATTGGGTGCATGGTTTTTAGAGGTTTCAGTCCATAGCTGGCTGGCTCCAAGGTAGAAAGAGAAAAGTGGAGAGGCCTGGGCAGAGAAAAGTGCTCACCTCATGGCCACCAGGAAGCAAAGAGAGAGGAGGGAGGAGCCAGGAAGCAAGACACACCCTTTCAGGTCACTCTTCACACCTTGACTTGCTCCTAACCAAGCCCCACATTCTAACAGCAGGCAGCTACAGCACTCCCATAACCCTAACTTCCAAACACAGAAGCTTTTGGGGGACACCTCAGATCTAAACCACACCAATAATATTTGCCTTCTTGAACCACACAAGTTACTTAACTTTTGGAACCAGTTTCTTCCTTCTAAAATTAGCATAACATAACTCATCTCAAATATATGTTTGAGGATGAACAAAGTTCACATTTGGTGAGATCACTCTGGCTGACATTAAATGATAGGTGCAATAGTATTTTTATTTCTGGTTGGTGGCCTATATCATACCTGGACAAAAAGAGCAGTCATTCTCTGGAATACTGTATTCTCCAAAGAAAGCCTCACTCAGTTGGCAAGAGTGGGGTGGTGGTGCTGCTATCACTGAATTATATGAAGGATTGAGATAATGGGAACAGGTTCTTGACATCAGGTTCTTGAAACTTTAAATTGGGTAATTTAAGAAAAATTTGATGAAGTATTTTAAAAAGTGTAAATTGGAAGACCGGAAATGAAATTTTTCAAGAGCTTGGGGTTGGAACGTGAGTGCTGAGTGCTTGCCAGAACTAGAATGAAGTATACATGGAAATAACTCATTATAAGGTTGTGTCCTCCAAATGGCAGAATCACTTAGCCCACAGGGTCCCTGCAGGCAGGGGGCAGAGTATCAATACCCTGACATCTCTTCTGTCTTCTGTGATCAGTATACTGCCTATTCTCCCTGGTGGGATTCAAGTTGAAGTGCAAGAACAAAGGAGCCTCTGGGAACACAGTGCAGGGTGAACATGAAGAGTGGAGTATGTTGAAGAGGTAATTATAAAACGATCATACAATAAGGTCCTCAGCAGAGTACTTGCTGTGCAATGAACTCTCAATTATTGTATATGATTTTTGCTGTTTGCCTTATTATTTCATGTCACTGTGTTGAAGTGTAACAATTTATGATATTATTCTACTTTCTTCCACTGTCTGTCCATGTGGAAAATTCTCAGAATCTATAGTAAACTATATTGAAGTGATAGCTTCTCTGTAAACATTTTTGTTGAAGATGAGGAATGCTTCCTCCATTGTTCTCTAGTTTATTCCATATGAAATCTTTGGGCACAATGTATCATAGTTACATTTTCAGATATCTGCCTCCCTTGTGATCTGTAACTTCTTCAAGTTCTGGCTAAGCTATCACCACTTCTTAGCACAGAGAAAATCTCTTTATCTGTCCAAATGCCAGCATCCTTGAAGGTAGTTCACTTCTTCTGTTATCAGGGACCTGACAATAACTGCTATGTCAGAGACAGATGAGGTGTAAAGAAGGCTTAAGGTTGCCCTCAGCATATATCATAGTAATTTTATGAATATCGTGGAATGGAATGGCAAGTGGTGATGAAAGTAAATTTTGGAAAAATGTTTCCTAAGTGATTGAGGTCTATATCTCTATGTGGTATCACTTCTCGCTTAAATTTCTGCCAAAGTACCTAGTTCACAATTGTTTCCTTTTACTAAACTGATTCTCCTGTATATAGAACTTCTTGGTGCATTTGTTTCATCATTTTTTAAATATACAGAAAGACAGTTTTGTAAGGTTGTCTTGCAGTGAAAGAGAATGATTAGGCTCAATTCAGACTCAAACAAAAACAAGTGGGGATTCACAGGCAAGGAAAAGGGTAGGACCAGTGGGTGGGATATGAATAAGAGGAACTATGAGGGTAGCGATATGTAATGTAACAACCACTGTTGATTCATATTATTTTGTCTTGAGACTCTGTATCACTTTGAATGTTCTTGCTTTGATTTGTTTATGTTTGTGATACTGGTATGCTGCTATTGTTTTATTTCTTTGTTTGTTTCTCATTTACTACTCTCTTTAACATAAAAAAAAGACAAGGGGTTGCTGGATAGACTAAATAGTATTACTGCTGAAGGCAGGCCAGTGTTATAAGATGAAGGCTGCCACTACAAGTGTAGTGGGTCTTCATTAAACTGATTTATCAAGATTCTTGATCAGATTTTATAAGGGCAGAGAGAGAGATGCTCAAGATAGGAACTGATCAGAAAGGACTCAGGTGTGTCAGATTAGTTTGGTTAAGAGTTTTTGTTAGTTGCTATTGATCAAAAAAAAACAATCCCTCACTTCATTACAGGGAATAGATTTTTAGTTAGCAATAATATTGATCTGGGGCTAGGGATTTAGCTCAGCAGTGCAACACCTGCCTGGTAAGCACAAGGTTGTGAGTTTGATTCCTGGTACCAGAAGAAAAACAAACAAACAAATAAATAATATTGATTTTTTTTCCTTTCTCCCATCTATTAATTCTTTATCATTTCTGTATTTATTGTGCAACAGTCATTCTTAAGAGAAGAAGATATAAAGTAGGGAACATTTGACATTCATTCTGAGAAGTGAAGCTCCCATAAGGTAGATGCAGGGTAGGAAAGGCAGAGAACAGAAGCAGCTGAGAAGTAGTGTACTCAGCAGTTTATAATTTCACATAGTTTTGGACACAAAATGGAAGAGAGAAACAGTGCCCTGGATTCAAGCAAAATATTGTGCCACATATATCAATGTGTTCTCAAGCTCTAGATACAATTTAAATATTGCAAATCAACAGAACATTGAGCCAATGATAGGAAATAGCTCTTCTGTATTATCATTATTAAGCTTGAAAATGTCAACCCTCATTTAAGTACTAAAAATAAAAAATTCCACCATATTTAACTAATACTGCAGGATAGATATGACCCATATTTAGAAGACATAGATCTTTTAAAATGATGAACTAAGGGAGCCAGGATGAAATGTTAGACTTAGAGAATGTAGTATTAGCAACACACATCAGTTATAACCATAATTCAAATGGCCTCAATTCACCAGTCAAAAGAAACAGACTGGCAGAGTGGATTAAGAAACAAAATCCAACAATATGCTATATACAGGAAACACGTTTCACTCAAAAAGAAATTCATACACTGAAAGTCAAAGGATGGAAAACAATTATTCATGCAACAGGAACCCAGAAAAAAGCAGGTGTAGCTATTATGTTTGCGGACAATGTAAATTTCAAACCGACAACAATCAAAAGAGATATAGAAGGTCACTGCATACTTGTTAGGGTAAAACTGCAAGAGAATGAGACAACAATCATAAAACTGTATGCACCAAATATTGGAGCACCAAACTATATAAGACAAATCTTAACAGACATGCAAACCCATATAATTAATAACACTATTGTAACAGGGGACCTCAATGCCCATTGACACAAAGAAATAGGTCAACTGGACAAAAAATCAGCAAAAAAAATGACAGATCTGAACCAAAGCGGCGAACAAATGGACTTAGTAGATGTCTACAGAGTGTTCCACCCCACAACATCAGAATACACATTTCTCTCAGCTGCACATGGGTCTTTCTCTAAAATAGACCACATTCTAGCTCATAGAGCATACCTACGTAAATGTAAAAGAATTGAAATTATCCCATGCATATTATCTGACCACAGTGCAATGAAATTGGAAATTAATGACAAAAGGAACTCCAAAAACTCCAGAAACATTTGGAAATTAAACAACAACCTCCTGAGCAGCCAATGGGTCACAGAATAAATTAAAGAAGAAATTTAAAAATACCTGCAAACAAATGAAAATATAAATACAACTTACCAGAATCTGTGGGATGCAATGAAAGCAGTACTCAGAAGGAAATTTAAGTGGTGAATTCACACATAAGGAAAACAGAAAGCGAACAAATAAATAGCCTAATGCTGCACCTCAAACTTTTGGAAAAAGAAGAAGTCAAACTCAAAGCCCAAAGGAGGGAGGAGATTATAAAGATTAGGGCAGAAATTAATGCAGTTGAGAGAAAGAAAACCCTACCAAAAATAAATGAATCAGTGAGGTGTTTGTTTGAAAGAATAAATAAAATTGATAAACCTCTAGCCAACCTTATCAAAAAAAGAAAGGAAAGAACTCAAATTCATGCAATAAGGAATGAAAAGGATGAAATTACTACAGAGTCTACAGAAATTCAGAAGATCATTAACACCTACTTTGAAAATCTTTACTCACTCCTTTAGGATAGAAAACTCAGAAGAAATGGACAGATTCCTTCATATGTACAAATTATCAAGGTTGAGTCAAGAAGATAGCAAAATCCTGAACAACCCAATATCAATTAATGAGTTTGAAAATGTAATTAAAAACTTACCAACAAAGAAAAGCCCA
>NW_004955421.1:3041760-3054017 GCF_000276665.1 Chinchilla lanigera | reverse complement strand
ATTCCTTGCTCATGGATAGGCAGAACCAACACTGTGAAAATGGCCATACTACAAAATTGTTGTACAGATTCAATGCAATTCCCAATAAACTACCATTAGCATACCTCACAGATCTAGAGAAAACATTCCTTAAATTCATCTGGAACCAGAAGAGACCCAGAATAGCAAAAGCAGTCATGGGCAACAAGGACAAGACAGGCGGAATTACAATTCCAGACCTGAAATTATACTATAAAGCTATTGTCATAAATAGCCTGATACTGGCTAAAAAACAGACCAGAAAATCAATGGAACAGCCTGGAAGACACAGACACAACCACAAACACACTCAGCCACCTACTCTTTGATAAAGGGGCCAGACAAACTCACTGAAAGAATGATAGCCTCTTTAATAAATGGTGCTGGAAGAATTGGCTTGCCACCTGCTAAATACTGAAAATAGACCCAGGTCTATCATCATGCACCAAACTCAAGTCAAAATAGATCACAGATCTCAATATTGAAAGAGACACACTAAATCTATCGGAAGAGAAAGTAGATAAAAATTTTGAAGACATAGGGATAGGCATAGAATTGATGAACAAAAATGAAACCACATGTGAAATACTTCAAAGGATCAAGAACTGGGATCTCATCCTACTGAAAAGTTTCTGCACATCTAAAGAAATCACCAGCAGGGTGAAAAGAAAACCCACAAACTTGGAAAAAATTTTAGCTGACTGTCCCTCAGACAAAGGGCTTCTATCTAGAAAATATAAAGAATTAAAAAATATCAGCCCCTCCAAATTCAAAAACCCAATCAAAAAATGGGCAGTTGAGATGAATACACACTTCTCAGATAAAGAAGTACAAATTGCAAACAAATACATGAGAAAATGTTCAACATCATTAGTCATTCGAGAAATGCAAATTAAAACACCTTTGAGATTCCACCTTACCTGAGTAAAAATGGCTTCCATTAAGAAATCAAGCAATAGCAAATGCTGGCAAGGCTGTGGACAAATAGGAACTCTTCCCCACTGCTGGTGGGAATGCAGACTGGTGAAACCATTGTGGAAATCAGTTTGGAGATACCTCACCACAACTGGTCTAGAGGTACCATTCAACCCAGCTATTCCACCTCTGGGTATTTTCCCAGAAGATCTGAAAACATCATATCCCACTATATATGTGCACCATGTTCATAGCAGCACAATTTGTAATTGCTAAATTATGGAAGCAACACAAGTGTCCATCCACTGAGGATTGGATAATAAATTTGTGGTTCTTTTATATCATGGAATATTACTCAGTTATAAAGAAAGATAAACTCCAGGCTTTTATAGGTAAATCATCACAACTAGAGACCATACTCATAAGTGAAATAAATCAGACCTGCATGTGTAAGCAACATATTGTCTCACTAGTGAAAGAACCTGAAAGAGTGAATACAAACTACGAGTTATGATAAACATTATGAAACAAAAGGAAAATACTCAAAAGTAAAGAGCAACTGGGGTGAGGGAATAGAGAAAAGAAAGAAGGGGAATTTGTGTATGTATGTATATACAGGATAGCTAACATAGTTGTGCTACTGTCTTCTATTGCTTTCCTGAAAGTAACAGTTAATGATTACTTTTTTGATCAATATTGCATGTCTCTATTTCCTGAGAAACCACTTTGAAGATACTAATATGTAAGACAACAACCACTGTTAATTTCCTACAACTTTGTCTGTAACTCTGTACTGTTTGTATCATTCTTATGCTATTTTGTAAATGGATATCTGTTTGTTGATATGTTCTCCTTTTATTTTTAAAATAAATTAAAAATTAAAAAAAGAAAATTTAGCATTAGTATGCTGCAATCAATCTCCAATATTGGGCTAGATTGATGATCCTCTTAATTTTTCCCTCCAAGCTGGAATTCTCTGAAAATTTTGTTATATAGTGCCTGTCAGCTTCCTAATGGTAAAATTTGGACAATTACAATACTCACATTTTACCTTGCAGTGCAAGTTAATAGATATGAAGTCATCAGGGTATAGTTTACAGTAAGCTATTATTGTTATTCTTAAAAGCTAGCAAAAAGACAATATTCCACAAGAAAAGATTAATCTGAAATACAGGTGGAGCTCAATAATATCAATTCAAGTATTTAGAGTTAAAAAAACAGGCACTTTCTTCTAAACTTGATTTTGATTTAACAGAGAATCAAGTTGATGTTGATTGAAAATGAATAAATGGCATTTAGGACACAACTGAGGGATTCTTGCAAAATATAGAATAAAAAGGACAAAGAGACTCAGTGACTGATAATAAGAACTATGATAGGGAACAGAAATGGAAAAAAGGATGCATCTTGAGACCATAATGTTAAGTGAAGTAAATTAGACACACAAAGTTAAATACTACAGGATTTCTCTTATACAAAAAAATGAAAATATAAATAAATTATTGAGCAAAATTAAAGATAGAGAATGGGAAACAAGGAGATAATTCTTTTGTAAGAGTCAAGGGAACCAAGAGCTGGGGGCGGAGGGGAGAGAAAGGGAATGAAGAAAAGAATTAAGATGTGTTGCATAGAAGTACCAGCTCCTCGTGGTAAATGTAATCATATGTACTGTAAACATGTACTACTAAGATCTGTAACTTACACAAAGCTGGGGTTATTAAAAATGAAATTAAAAATTAAAAATGAAAGGTTCACAAGTAGAAATGAAAAAGTTTTTCAGTTGAAGAAGATGTGGGAAATGCAAAAAAGGTATTCCAAACACTAGAAAAATCACTGGAAAGAAAACTCACATCTAGAATTAGTCACATAAAAATGTCTCAATCATGAAATTAAAAAGAAGTATGTTCTACATTCATCCAGATATTGGAAAAGGGTTAAAAGTCCTTTAAACTTCCACTTTGTGTGTGAAGTAGAGAGAGATGAAAACAATGTAAGGTTCATTTGGGAATTAAGTACTGGTATTTTTAAACTTAGTCAATTTGTCTTTCAGAAGATAAAATAGCAGAAAACATTTACAAATATATAATATTTCCTGGAATATTCTATTTATTTAACATATTTTAGAAGTCTTAATGTCAACCTACTAATGACTAATGATACTGCACACCTTCTCATATACCTTTTGACTGTTATAAAAATATCACAGATAAATGCTAGGAAAGGTATAGAGAAAAAATCATCTTGTACACGGTTGGTATGGATGCAGACTGGTGCATCTGTCTTAGAAAAGTGCATGGAAGATCCCAAATAAATTAAGAATGAATTACTGTGTGAGCTGGTCATCACCCCCTGGATGTCTCTCCCAGTTGCTCATGATAGCACAGTGATTCCAGAACTTTCACAAAGTGTGTGCATAACCACCAGTTCTGCCTGATCCAACATTATATTCCTTTCTCTTCATGTAACGTCCTTCTGATCTCACTTTGTACCCGCCCACCCACCCTCAGTACTTACCAGGAATTGAGTAGAACGATGCCGAGGCAGCAGAGCTAACTGTCTTGTTTTTCTTTCTTTAAACACACATTTCATTTTTATTGGTACTTCTTTGTAATACTCAATGAGTACATTCTTCCAGGGAGTCAGCACACATACGTAACATATCTTAACTCTTTTCATCCTCTTGTCCTCTCTTCCCTCCACATCTTGGTCACCTTCCCTTTTATAAAAGGTCTATCCCCCTTTTTCTATAATCCATCATTTACATTGCTCTGTAATTATTTATATTTCATAATTCTCAGGTTTAATCTTGTGTATCTGATTCATTTCACTTAGTATTATGCCTCATCCATTTTCCAACGAATAACTCAAGTTTATCCTTCCTTATGGCTGAGTAGTCTTGAAGATCAAAAATTCCTACTCTTTCTCAATCAACGCCCAATTTTTACCAACGCCCAATGAGACCCTGCAAAATTTTGATTCAATTTGAATTGTAACTAAGCTATTGGAAAGGCTAGAATTCAGTTTGTTTGGACATTTTAGCCTTTCGTGTAAAGGAGATGATAGACTCCCTTTTAAAATACAAATAGTAGTATCCTGTGGATATTAAGGTGGGACTTTAAATCTTGGAACTAAAATCTTCTTTCTTTTTTCAGTGCTCTTAGAAGAAATAAATGAACCCAAATGTACTTCTTATCTCCACTAATATATTCTATTACCTTATAACTGCAAACATCATTGTGTAGTCACTTGATTAGAGGTATGAACACAATAATTATAGTATTTTTTATATAATCAATATGTGATACATTTTTTCAGTGTTTCCTTTACCAAAGGAAAAGTGATAGAAAAAGAGATAGGGTATTAATTCTTTTAGATGTGTTCAGCTAAGAAAACATATTCCAGATTTTCGTATGTAAGATTACGTTCCCTGGGAGCCACTTATGCTAACAACTGTTTCAAATAGACTTTGGTGGGGCTGGGGATTTAGCTCAGCGGCAAAAGCACCTGCCTGGCAAGCGCAAGGTCGTGAGTTCGGTTCCCGGTACCGGAGAAAAAACCAAAAACAAAAACAAAAACAAATAGACTTTGGTCAGAAAAATCAGTGTCATTATTACAGAATCAAGGATTTATTATAAGAAATAAACTTTAACCAGTTTGCTTTTGAAATCCTGTGGAAATTTGTCTTTGGCCAACTTTAACCTAGGACTATGATTTAAAGAAGGAATTCTAGGAAACAATTCTTGTTTAGCCAAATACACAAAAAATCCCTACTCTAAACAAGAATTATTTACTGAATAGATATGGCTTTTGGACTTTATCATGTATGATCACTGTTGGGCACCATTTGTTGTATTGCTCTTCAAAAAAATAGGCTTAATGTGTAGAGGAGATTTAGACATAAAACTGTGAAGACAAGAATGAACTTACATGTGGTCAACACCAAATTTCCATGATAGTTAATATATTGCATTAGTATGGTATATTTGTTATAATTAATGAATGGATAAGAATAGAGATATTAACTAGAGTTAATTATTTAGATTTCCTTAGTTTTTACTTAAAGTCCTTTTGGAGCCCAGGGTCCAATTCAGGATATCATATTGTTTAATTTTTATGCATTTTAGTCTCCTCTTGGCTAGGACAGCCTCTCAGACTTGTTTTTGATGGCAGATTTGCTTTAAGGTGTACTGACCAGGTACATTGTAGGGTGTCCCTCTATAAAAATGTGACTTTTTTTCCTATCTCTACACTGGGATTCTTGGTTTTGGAGAGGAAGAGGTAAAATCCATGAATCACATGATATCGCGTACTGATGTTGATCTTGATCATCTCTGGTAGAAGTGTTGGACAGTTTTCTTCACTATAAAGTTACTATGTTTCCTCCCTCTGTTACAGCTTAGATCTAAAATGCTCCCCAACATTCTCATGTGTGCGGTAAGAGACTGGATCATGGAGATGCTATACTCACCAGTGGGCTGATTGGAAGATGTGACCTGGTAGGGTACACTCTTGCCTGTGGCTCCTCCCTTCTCTCATTTGGCTCCCTGGGTGACATGGTGTGAGCAGACTTCCTCCGCTAGACCTTTGCCCTACCGTGCTTTTCTGCTTTAGACCCAGCTGACCATGGACTGAAAGAAACCATGACCCAAAATTATCCTGTCCTTGTGATTGGTGGGCATTTTGTCCCAGAAATGAAAAATTGATTAAGACATCCTCTTCCATAGCATTTTCTTTAGAAGGAAATCAATATTTATGGTGTATTATTGCCTAGAAGAGTATTAACTTCTGGTATTTTAGTGCAAAAAAGCTACATAACTTTTTCTTTCTTTCTTTCTTTCTTTCTTTCTTTCTTTCTTTCTTTCTTTCTTTCTTTCTTTCCTTCCATCTTTTTCTTTCATTTCTTTTCAATCACCTATTTCTACCAATGTGGATCTACAGATATTTATTTCATATTTTGGATTATAACATTACTTTATTTATTTTACTCCTTGAGTTTTCAGCTTTTGTGATTAGAGCTGTTTCATTTTGCTCCTCTGCCCATTGATATACTCCCACTAATGTGGATTTTATGGTATTAGCACTTCCCCAATTGGTAGCACTGTAAGTTCCTCCAGGGTCATATGTATTACATGCCCTCAAATCAGCCATTTCTCCATGCTTTCTAGGCACTTTTATTGGAGAATGGTTTCA
This sequence comes from Chinchilla lanigera, assembly GCF_000276665.1. Taxonomy (NCBI): domain Eukaryota; kingdom Metazoa; phylum Chordata; class Mammalia; order Rodentia; family Chinchillidae; genus Chinchilla; species Chinchilla lanigera. The sequence goes on along the minus strand of NW_004955421.1, from coordinate 3,047,894 downwards.
GAAACCAAGATTGGAGTATTAATAACTGCTGCTAGATGACAGTTCATGAAGCCCTCTCCACTGGCATAGAAATGTATGTACATACTAACCATGCATGTACACATATTTATCAATATTTCTCTCTTTTCTTTTTTGTTTTTTTTTTTTCTGGTATCGGGAATTGAACTCATGACCTCGTGCTTGCCAGGCAGGCGCTGTGCCACTGAGCTAAATCCCCAGCCCCCAATATTTCTCAATATAACAATCAGTAATTATATCACATTGAAATGAATTCTTACTGACAATTCTAATCCATTAGCCATCAGTAGCTGTAGCCTCCTTTTCTGGGTTATGTGTAAATTCTCACTCTTGCAGTAAGTAACGTGGCTCCCACCAACTGCTCTCCATTTGCATAATATTTCAGTCTAGTAATATCAGTACCGAATTTCATTCCATACTCCCATGTGAAGAAACTTTTCTCAGCTAAAGTGTGCTTACACGCAGTGCTTTTTGCCTTTGTTCATACAGACTCCACTTATTTCCAGTTACTTGTTAGCACCTTTCTCCCTCCCCGTTTCAGTGAAGCTGTAGCATACATTATAACATGGTTAGGTTTTTGTCACAGTCAATATTCCTTCCTGAGTTCATCTGACATCCTAAGTTATTTTTTAATCTGTATACATTAAGTTTCAGTCTTTGTGCTATAAAGTTATATGGATTTTGACAAATGCAAAATATCAGGTATCTAATATTACAATATCATGTTCAATAGATCCTCCTTACCCAATTCCCCTTTTATTTCACTGACTCATCCCTCCCTTCCTGTCTCCACCTAGTGGCAAGCACTGATTTTTAAAAACTGTCTTTACAGTTTATGTTTTCAGACTAGCTTCTTTCAATTGGTGCTTAAGCTTCCCTTACATCTTTTCATAGTTTGAGAGAATGTTTTTCCTCTTTATTGTTGAAGAAAAAATATTCTACTGTATAGATGGACCCAACTTGTTATCCATCCACCTATTGAAATGTATCTTCATGGCTTCCAGGTATTGGTGACTGCAAGTTTATTTGCTGTAAATATTTTTGTGCACAGTTTTGTGTGGATATGAATCTTCTAATCAATCAGACATGTACCTAATATGGCAGTTGTTGGGCTTTATAGTAAAACTATGTTCAGCTCTCTGAGACATTGCCACATGGACCTCCAGTATGCCATATCCAGTTTTCATTTCTAATGACATAAATATATGTTCTGGTTCCTCCACACTGTATCAGGATTTGCTAATCCTGGGCTTGGTTTGTTTGGGAGAGGGGAGAGTGATTTTAGCTACTTTATAAGGCATATAGTGGTATCATATGGTTGCTTTAATTTACAGTCCTCTAGTGGTAAATAAGGGTGGGGACTTTTTCATATGCTTATTTGTCATTAAATATTTTCTTTGGCAAAATGTTTGTTGGGACCTTTTGTCTATTGAATAGATTGGGCTAATAGTATTTATGATTAAAATAGCACTAAATTTTACTTTAAATCATGACCAGTAATTGAGGATATTATTTTAGAGTTCCTGGGTATTCCAGTTACTTGAAATTAGTACAGAGGCTGTGGCCAAAGGTATTAAGACTCAAGGTCCATGATCAAAGAATAATTCATTTTCTGAAACTGAAGAAAATGAAGAGCAAAGTATACTTAAAATGAGGAGCATGGGGCTGGGGAGTTAGCTCAGCAGCACAGTGCCTGACTGGCAAGCAGGACGTAGTGAGTTTGATTCCCGGTACCGGAAAAAAAAAAAAATAAAAAAAAAACGAGGAGCTTGCAGGACCAACTACATTCAAATGCTGTTATTTTAGGATCTTGGTGTAGTTACTCTGCATTGTCAAAGTAACTGAATTTTGTAAAGAAGGGCTATTCACCATAAATCAGGATAGAAAAAGAGTATTTAGGGCTTTGAATACAGATGGCTCACAATATTGTATATCTGCCTTTACTTTCCTCAGATTTATAATTATTTCCTTGGTGCAGAGTCATTCTACTGCCCACAGAATGTTTGTACATTACTTGCCAGTCTTTGAATTAACTTACTTGCTGATTTCTGAAATTTTCACTTTAGAGATTCATTTATTTGGTGTTATGCAAATGCCATTATCAATTATTCATACATACACATGAATAATTATAGCATCTTGATCAAGACTGATTAAACATTTCACTCTTCAGGGAGAAATGCAGATACTCTGGGTATGTTATTTTTATTGTTTTTTATATTTTAACACTGACTATAGAAAGATAACTATAAGGGAAACAGGTTCAACAGGATGCAATGGTAGAAGAGAAAGTTTGATTGAAAGGTGAAGAGAAAGAATAAGCGGAATTGACATCCAGATGTCAGAGAAAATCTGTGCATTTGTTTAAAGTGTAATTTAGTGAATCCAAAATATGTTAATTTTTTATTCTAAATTTTTTGTACTATTTAAAATTTTTCATTGGACTATTGCATAACTCTGTTTTTAGGGATTTTAAATTCTCCACAATAAAGATAAGCTAATAGATAAGTTTGGTTTTCAAAGTGCATGTGGGTCTCAAGTATCTGTATCTTATCATTATTTAGCTCTCATCCATTATGTAGACTTCTCTACTAGTGCCTTTTAAGATTCTAATTGTATACAGTCATAAAATGGGTTGACTGTTACAGTCAATGAAGATTTTGGTTTTACTATGACAGCAAGAGAGTGGGAGAGGATATCTAGGAACTTGAAAGTACACATAATAAGGTATATACAAGTCAGATTCAACCAGAGAAATAGAACTGATATAGTATACATCACCATATCCATCTATGTAAAGCACACATGTGATATATGTATATATAGCATTTGAACTATAACTTTATAGTTATAAAACTCATATACCTTATACTAAATATACACCCTTAAAATAACCTGTAACTACTCAATGATAAGTATTTTTGACTATTATATATGAGTTTTATTAAATGCCCAGCAATAAAATAGTCTATCAAAGTATTTTCATTCTAGGATTAAGAAAAGATATAAATGGTCAAAGAGATGGATCAAATACCTATCTAGTGTTACAGATAAAAAAGAAGTAAAAATATTGAAATAAGAGAGATGATGAAGAGAATAAGATGAAAGAAAAAAACGAAATCAAATTAGTTGCTAAGTGTGATTCAGTGAGCTTCAAGGCAGAACAGAAGAGGCCCAGGAGTTTGTGCAAAATGAAAGTTCAATAAGTATTTATCATAGTTACTTTTCTCTTGTTGCTGAGACAAAATATTCAACATCCAAAGTTAAGGAAGGAAAGGTTTATTTAGCTCACAGTTTGTCGAAGTTTCAGTCTGTAATCAGCTGGTTCCAAGGCAGGGTGGCAGGGCAAAGGGGCAACATTTCAAAGCAATGTAAGATAGCAAAAGCAATAAGAGTCAAAAGAGGAAGAAAGAGAGAGCAAGCCTCTTTCCCTCCATTATAATAGATGCGGACAACTTGCCCCGGGGCTGGTGCAGCACACTTATAATCCCAGGATTGGACCATGAGTGAATCACAAACTGTAGAAGCCCACTGTCTTGGTTACTTTTCTCTCATTGCTGAGACAAAATACCCAATGCCCCAAATGAAGGAAGGAAATGTTGATTTGGCTTACAGTTTGTGAAGGTTTCAGTCCATACTTGGCTGGCTCCAAGGCAGAAGACAGCAAAGCAACAAGAGCAAAGGGGGGAATAGCAGCCGAACAGCAATGCAGGCAGAGCAAAAAGGAGGAATCGCCCCAAGCTGCTTCTTTCCCTGTCTTACATTGTAAACAGGCTACCACCACCTAGGAGGCTTGTAGCTCTCATATAATTTCCATGCCCTCCTCTTCCACAGGCTCAGGATGTATACAAAGTAAGCACCCTGGCTTCCTGCTGAGTCACTTAGCCAAACCTCTAGACTCCCCAAGTTGACACAATGTATCAACCATAACACCCACCACATGACTGCATGAGGCTTTGGGAGGACATCTAGACACAAACCATAATATTCCACCTCTGGTCCCGCAAAGACTCATGCACATCTTTTTATACAAAAGGCATTTTAGTTCATTTTTAAGAGTTGCCAATGTCCTAACAGATAGGCATTCCTCAAAAGTCCAAGACTCAAGTTTCCTTTGAGATCTAAAGCAAACTCTTAGCTGTGAGCCTCAGTACAAATGAAAACAAAGTTAAACACTTCCAAAGTTCAATGGCACAAGATAGACATTTCCATTCCAAAAGTTACAAACATGGACATGCAAAGGATTGGAACCAAAGCATGTCCAAATTCCAGCAGGGAAAACATTAAGTCTTGTAGTTCCATGTGTAGCATCCAATTCAACCTGTGGCAAGTTGTGAGCTCCAAAGAGCTTGTGTGGTTCCACTCCTTCAGCACTTCTTATGGTTTTAGCTCCCACACTTTTTGTCTTGAGTTCACTGTGCTCCCTTCTTGCAGGTTTCCTCAGAGGATCCAAATTCCTGGCTTCTCCAAACTTCTGGGGGCTTCACTGCACCTTTGGCTTCATACTCACAGCTTCATATACTGCCCCTTCAGGGGCACACTGCTGGTCTCCTAGGCCCTCTGAAATATAAATGGAAGCCTCCTTAACTTTGTAACTCTTGCATTCTGCATGCATCTGAAACCTGCAGCACCATGTGGATGATCACAAGGTCTGCTACCAGCAGGAGCAGTAGCCAGGCTTTGCTCTTTCTTGCTGTAGTAGTTGAATGCCTGGATCACTAAGCACTCTGAATTCAGTTCTGAGGAACAAATTCTGTATGCTACCACCACTCTGGAACATGGTGTTCTGTAGCTTTCTTCTCAAAGCAATTTTTCACCTCTGCAGTTTTGAGGCTGCAAAGCATGGAGATTTGCTGCTTTTTGTGATTCCCTCAAGCCATCTTTTGTATTCTCCTGTTCCTTGTCAGCAGTTGTTGGAGGTGCTCTCAGCTCTGTCTTTGCAGTCCACATCTTTACTGGACCTTCCATTCTGGCTAAATTCCCAACATTTTAAATCATCCTGGTGGGCTCTCTGTTCTTGATTCTCAACATAAATCTGGCTAAAATCACTCAGCAAAACCATGCCACCAGGGCTGGGGATTTAGCTCAGTGGCAAAAGCGCCTGCCTGGCATGCGCAAGGTCATGAGTTCGGTTCCCGGTACCAGAGAAAAACCAAAAAAAAACAAAAACAAAAACAAAAAAACCATGCCACCACCTCAACATGAGACTGCCTTGGAATTTTTTCTACCAGTCTAATTTGTATACTTCCCTTAATCTTATTATCAGGCAAAGTCCCTAGACACGAGCAAAATGTGACAAACTTTTTACCAAGTCATAATGCATGTTGTCTAGAGTACAGAAATGAATGCAGTCTTTCTTCCCAGCAGAAACCTCCTGAGCCTGGACTTTACTGGCAGGATTTTTATCAGCCTTCTGGTTTTCTGAGCTCTGACCAGAATCTACCATACAGAACAGCTTCAGGCATTCCAGGTCTACTCTTTATGGTGACATATCCAAACCTTTCCAAAGTTCTCACAAGCCATTTCCAAAGGCCCTTGAACTATGTGGTCAGGTATAGTCACAGTAACAACTCCATTTCTCTGGTACCAAATTCTGTTTTAGTTACTTTTCTATCATTACTGAGCCAAAATACTAGATGCCCAAAATTAAGGAAGGAAAGGTTTATTTAGCTCACAGTTTATGGAGTTTTCAGTCCATAATCAGCTGGCTTCAAGGCAAGGTGGTAGGGCAGAGAAGCAACAGTTAATAACGGCAGAAGACAGAAAAAGCAGCAAGAGCCACAAGGGGAGGAGAGAGAGAGAGCAAGCCTCTTTCCCGACCTTATATTGTATGCAGGCTGCCTGCCCCAGGGAGGGTGTAGTACTCACACCCATAATCCCAGCATTGGATCTTGAATCTATCATAAATTCTAGACGCCCCCCCCCCATGACTGCATGAATCTTTGCGGGGACATCTAGACACAAACCATAACAATATTCAGGAAGCAACAAGAAATTTTTAAGAGGTGATAGCCATATTAATGAAAGAACTATCATTTGGGAAAATTAATAGAGTATTTTAAATTGTTTTTTGTGAAGCACACTCCCCCCAAATTACCCTTTGGATCTGCTGGTGT
>NW_004955421.1:3023740-3040200 GCF_000276665.1 Chinchilla lanigera | reverse complement strand
TATATGTAGACATAGGATAGCTAAGATAGTCTTACTACTGATTTCTATTGCTTTATTGAAAGGTACACTTAATGTTTAATTGTTTGATCAGTCTTGCATGCCTGTATTTGTTTATCTGAGTAACCAACTTGAAGACATCAATATATAATACAACAAATGTTGTTAATTTCCTATCACCTTGTCTGAAATTCTGTATTGCCTATATTGTTTTTGTGCTATTTTGTAAATGTGTGCATGTTTGTTAATGGGTTTTTTTTCTTCTATCTTCAAAATAAGCAAGCGTAGAAGAAACTTGACTATGATGTTTGGATCTGCGGTCTTTGGGAGGTGATTAGGATTGGCTAAATTCCTCAAGGAGGATGCTCTACCATTGAATCCTACCGACTTTAACAAGGAGGACAGACACAGGAGGCACACACACACAGGCACACTCCATATTTCTTGCTTTTGTGATGCCCCACACCACTTTGAGATTCTATCGGCAAGAAAATCATCAACAAATGAAGCCACTTGACCTGAGACTTCTAAAACATTAGCCAAGATAAATTTCTTTTTCTCTGTAACTTGCCCAGTGTATGACATTGTGTCATTGACAACAGAAAATGAACTACTATGCATGGTGTGAAGCTCCAGACTATGACAAGAAAGCAACAGTCCAAAAATTACTGCTATTTTCTATAAAGCAGTGAAGAGCTCAAGTCAAACCCAGAACAAGAGAGGAGAGTTTATCAAATCAAACACAATGCATAGAAAAAACTCCTTAGAAGTCCATTATTTAGCATTAGACTCTTAGTAGTCCTACCGCTTGTATATCTGATGGGAGTAGTAAAGAGATAGGAAGCAGAATTTTTTAGTAATAACATTATTTCTTGCTATTTTTTCTTTTCAAAATTTTATTAATATGTTTGAAGTACATAATATTTACGTTCATCTTGGTAGATGTCCTTAACATATCTTGATTTCTTTTATTCCCTTCCTCTCCTCTCTCTACTCCCTCCCTCTAGATCTCCTTTCCCTGTTTTCTTTGTTTCTTTCTTTGTGTCTTTCTTTGTGTCTTTCTTTCTTTCTTTCAATTGCAACATGCAATGATTACATTCATTGTGGGTAGTTGACACATCTAAATTCATTTTATGTCCCCTTTCCTTCCTACTACTTTCCATCTCTTGGTCCCCTTTCCATTTGCAAAAGATCTGTTTCCCTGTTTTCTTTTATCTGTCTTTCACTTTGCTCTGTACTTTATTTATGCCTTCAGTTTCTCACATTAAAAGAACCTTATAGTGTTTAACATTGTACATCTGATTTATTTTACTTAGCATTGTTTTCCTTTTTTATTTTATTTTGTTTTGTTTTGTTTCCAGTACCAGGAATTGAACTCATGACCTTGCACTTGCCAGGCAGGTGCTGTGCTGCTGAGCTAAATCCCCAGCCCTTTATTTAAAAAATTTTAAAAAACTAACAAAACAACAATGAAGACAAAGCAAAACAGTTCAAAAACAAGAAAAATGATACATGACCTCAGAACAAAATGATAGGAATTAACAGTGGTTGCTACATTACATACTGTTATCTTCAATCAATTACTCAGCCCACCAGACATAATGATGTAAGATTGATCAAACAATCAAAGACCATAATAATAAAAAACAACAATATTTAAAATGATGCAGAGCTTCACCATACAAGATGGTAGGAGTTCAACAATGTTTTTTATACTACATATTGTTGCTTTCAGATCAGTCATTCTGATTATCAGATTCAAGCTTGCAAAATTGGTCAAGAAAAAAGAAAATTTTAAGCATTGACTGTTCCTTTCAATTTGTTTTTTCATTTAAAATTTATATGTATATATAAAGCTAGCTGGAATAGGTGTATTGTTGATGTCTGTGGTTTATGGAAAACGTTATGGTTTGAAGTTGCATCTTAATCCTACAAATGATACAGATGTATCCTTCCTTATAACAGAATAATGTTCCATCATATTTAGATACCACATTTTCTTTATCCATTAATCTGTTGGTGGACACATAGTGTGCTTCCAAGATTTAGCCATTATGACTTATATTGGTATAAAAATTGGTCTGCATGCATAATGTAATGTCTTTATCTCTTTCAGGAAAGTGCCTAGTTGCTGAAGCAAATGGAATTTCTGTTTTTAGTTTTTTGATGGAGATTTTTAGCTTAATCCATGATATAATATTTCTGATGCAAATATGCAAGATTTTAATGCTTGGTAAATGTAGATGGTGAATGCATGGGTTTGGCTGTGTTTTCTGTCATTGCATGCATAGATGAAAATCTTCATAAAATAAGTAACCAGTAAGATGATAAGTAGTTAAATAGGAAAAATTGTATGAAATGGCAAAAGTCTTAAATGAGTGAATTTTGGAGGGATTTTTCATTTTTTTATACTAGCATTTATCTTGTTAACCCAAAGATCAGCAAAATTCATACTTTAATATACAAGTTTATTTCTTGAATATATTTGAAAATGCTATCAAAGGTGACTTAGAATACTCAAAGAGAATTTCAATGAAATTAAATAAATTTGAACTATTTCTTGAAAAAAGAGAGAGTTTGCAACATTTAAAAGTTCAACCAAAGGAAATGAACATGTGACACTCATAATCTTTGGATGTCTGTAATACTGTTATCTCATCTCATCTACTACTTATCATATCTATCTATCTATCTGTCTGTCTATCTTTCATCTATTCAAACATTCACTAGATTTGTAACTTCTCAGAAAAATAGATTTTCCATTTCACACAGCTTTAATCCTCATTCATTAAGGATAATATATACTTGAAATCAGGTCATATTGATTCTAAATATTGTGCCCTTACTTTATATTCCTTCACTCAGGAAGAGCATAATGTGATCTATATATCAGAGAAGATAGAGTGAATAATACTTATCCTTTACCTGTAGAATTTCTATGTAGGTGGTGAAACTAAGTAAATGAAGAGATAGATAATTAGGCAGAAAATCTATTAAAATTTTTGCAAGGTTACAGGAACTCACAGAAAGTGTTAAGCCTGGAGGTTACAAGAGAACATGTGTGCTGCAGAACAATAACACCAGAGGCGATGCTGAGGCAGCCTGAAAGAGCAAAACTATAAGAAAGAAGGGTACTTAGTGCTTCATTGGCTGAACTGAAGGAAGAGTGAGGCCCTGTGGATGAAAACACAGCCAGTATAGTAGTACAGTAATAGCATCTTATGACAACAAGTTGAAGGCCAATAAAGAGTAGTTAAGATAGCAATATGGTTGTCTGGCCATGACAGTTAAAGGCATTACAGACTGAAAAATAATATCTCATCAGAATCAAATCGATCAGAATCAACTGATTTTAGGAATTTTTACCTCTCCCTTGCAGCTTTGATAAGACTATCTTTCTTCATAAGCCTTTGAATTATCATTTACCCAAAAAGATTATACACAAATTTCTTTTGGAGCATGTTATAATGGAAAATGTCTAATCCCAGAATGAAATTTTTCATTTAAATAATGTGGCAGATGTCTAATGTTCAATTTACCCATTTTACTGTTCTTTCATGTTATAAGAGGGTTTGGCTTTTCTACTCCCTTTCATTTCATTGGGATACTGTGACAATTTCTGACCCATTGGTGATAATCAGATCTGGATGCATCTTATGAGCTGGATGGTTTCTTTGCTAGTGGAAGATGTTTAGATGCTTTTATACTCCTACCAGAGTGATCAGCAGCATTCTTGATGGTGGGTTTTTTATTAATTTAAGTCTGTAAATAAGACTATCCAGGGGATGATTTCCTAATCAACCCTTGGTAAATTTCTATTAAAAGGAATAAACAAAAATTGTTTGGGGGTAGCTCCAGGATATCGGAGTTTCTATTACCAACTACAAGATTGAACCTCTCTTCATTAGCACACCACAAGTAAGTTTCTTCTGACACTGATAGTCAAGATATGATGGACTAAATTTGTGAACCACATCAAGAATCCTGGACTTGTGTAAATGGAGATTTCTTGAGTGAGAAATTAAATTGCTGGAACACTGTGAGAGAAGCAGAAGTTTTCTTCCGTTTCATGAGGGAGCACTACTCAGAATGTGTCTGTGAAGTGTGAACTGTTTGGATGGTGTGCCTGTGGATGAAACTGCCAAATTAATGGGGGCATTGAGTCATAAATTTTCTGTAAGATCTCACATTTCTCTAAGTGATAGTTATGAATAAAAAATATTAAATTTTACATTAATTACATTCTCATTAATAGAAGTATGTATACTATTAATGGAATGTATTATAAATCAATATATGTTTGATTTCAGAGCAATGACGGTGCTGAAGAGGAAAAATTTGTCTCAATGATAAAGTCAAGGGCCAGGGATACAACTTTGCAGCACAGTGCCTTCCTGGCAAGCGCAAAGTCCTGAGTTCAATTCCCAGTAACAACAACAAAAAAAGATAAAGTCAGTAATTATCATTGATAGACTAATGTGAATGAGTAAGTCACAGCGATTAAGCATAGTAATATCAGATATTTAAGTGGGGACATAGCTAAAAGCACAAATCATACCATAAGATAAAAATATTTTAAGAAAGTTGTGATTTTATTTTATTTGCATAATGATTAGAGATAACAGTTATTGAGTGTCCCAATCACTGCTCAAAATGTTTCACAAGTATGAATGTATTTAAGTGTTTTACATGTGAATGGATTAATTTTTTGGCACGATGATGTAGATGATGTAGCCCCATTGTGTAAGTGAGAAAGCAAAAGCATGAGAGATGAAGTGTTAAAATACAAAACCGTTTGTAATAGAAATCAGTTACAATTTTTACATTTGCCATTTACCTAGTTATTCATTTTGCTCTATCATTTGAAAGATCACAGCATTCATAGGACTCAACAACTTGAGTCTGTTATGCTATCAAAGCTCAGCTTGCTTAACAGAAGTGAGGATAAAAGTTCTTCCCTTCTACTTCCTGAACCTGTTATGAAAATCCAATAAACTTGACTCATTTCAGAAAATAAAGAAGAAAGCATAAGGTGTGATGAGCACATGGCTCAAGATTACCTCTACCCATGCTCGAGTCACTCCCAAGTTATGGGACCAGAGGAGAATGGAGTCTGGGTAGGGAGCAATTACTCTGGAGAAGTGGAAAGTGTCCAAGAAGTAGCAAAAGTTAGAAAAATAAATGTAGCTATTTATCTCCTAAACTGGGTCAACAGTGTTATCAACTGCAGGAATCTCATGAAAAGTGGTGAAAGCAAGGGAAGCAGTCACATGTGCCATTCAGAACAATGCTCTAGGGTCAAGATTCAGTGAGACAGCTGTGAGGTGCTGGAGCTCCCTGTTTACAAGATAGACCAAGCAAGCCCTGTGGCAAAAAGAGAGTTAGGCTAGTGATGTGCTTAGTTGCAAACAGCAAAATTCATTTGTGCAAAAGCAAGTCCACCTAACTGGGTCCGTTTCCTTCTTTCCTTGTCACATCCAAGGTATGGCAAATTCAGTTAGGCAAAGAATGTGTATTAACTTTTTAAAAATATAACAGGGGGAGAAAAACTGTTAAAAATTATGTTGTAAACTCAAGAAGCTATATAGAGCTCACATCCCTATTCATTCCCTTGCAGAGTTATGCTATAGCTATTAGAAAAAAATGATAACGCGAAAAAAGAGTTCTATAAACAATTCCAGTGAAATTAGTTACCCAATTCTAATTTTAAATGAATGAATGTAAGCATGAAACAAAATCTAGAATCTTGGAAGACATAGAATAGTCTTAACCAAATACTCTGTGTTTTATTTAGAAAATGATATGCGATTATTTTGTAGAGAAAAGAAAAAATCTGTGATGGGATTTTCTATTTCAATGTGCAAGCATTATGGTTTTTGAAATATAGAGAACAAAGTCTTATGTGTTCTGTAAAAATTAAATTGAAAAGATTTTTAATATAGCAAGATATTTCTACATTAAGTGAAGAATAAAAGAAAGGAAAGAATTCTTCAACCAGCTTAAAGAACTCAGAGCTGAAGGAACGAATTAAAACAGGTGGAAGTATTCATACAAGAAGCACAGGGGAAACTAGTAGGGATGATTGGAAAGGATGTTGACGAGCGGCTATTTCAGAAAGATTTCAGGAATGATAATAAAAAGAGATATATGTACTAATTAACCAAGATGGTTACAATTACTATGCACTGCAAACATATGATAAAAATAAGTAAAATATTTTAAAATGCTAGACAGTGAAAGACAAGACAAAGGAGAAAGGAAGGGAATAAATAAGATATTTGGCCAAAAACCCTTGAGAGGTGTTAACTTTTCCTCTGGAAAGCTAAACTGTGCTTCCATTACGATGTGGACTTTGTCCTGAAGAGGACACAATGCTTTATTCTTCAGGGGACCCCAAGAGGATCAAAATATTGCAAGGAAATGTATGAATGTTTGGGAGGACAGCTGCCTCAGTTGTGAGGCAAGGAGGGACACCACTTTCCATGTGTAAACAAGATCACGGGAGGACTGCGGAAAGAAACATAAGTTTTGCTTTTACTAAATAAGGGATTTTAATGATAAGGAGCCTATTTGAACTGGATTTTAACAGAGCTTATATAAGATTGAGGATAAATTGATGGTACAAGTGGACTAGCATAAGAAATGTTGAGGAAGTAGTGAATATTCTGAGTTCATTGTCACCCTTTTTCTTGACAGAGGGCAGGAAGCACTAACTTCTGAACTTGGCTTCTGACTAAAAAGCATGGTCCTATATTTGAATTGAACTTTCCCCAGTTTATTATATCTGAGATATTAGAAGGCTACTTTACTTATGTAAACTTCAGTGCTGTATTCAGTAAATTGAGATTAAAGTATGCAATCCAATTGCTAGGCATGGTGGCCCATGCCTGTAATCTCAGCACTTGGGAGGTTGAGGCAGGAGGATTGGCATGAGTTTGAGGACAGCGTGGGCTACAGCCCAAGACTGACCATTTTTCAAGGAACCTTGATTCTTTTAGTGCAAAGTGATATTTAGAAACTATGTCTTATTTTTAGGTGTGATAGAACTAGAAAATATCTACCTATCTGTCTATTTATACATGCATGAGCATATATATAAATATAATCAGGCTAAGAGTATACAGTATAATTAAACACTTTTAATTGATTTGCTGGCTGAGTAAAAATATTAAAGGACACCAACTGAAATAAATGTATGAATTACTTAAAATTTATAAAGAAATAAAGTAACAAAGGATAAAAGCATGGATACAGTAGACCTAAATGTGATTATCCAGATGTTGAAAATTTCCATATCAAAATGTTAGTGAATTTACAAACAAATAAGTAGCTTTAGTACAAAATGTGACAAATGTATGGAGATAATATGACAACCCAAATATTGATTATATTTATACAATCCAGCAATTAATATATTGAAAATATAATGTATTAAAGAACCCCCTTTGCTGAGACAACAAATAAGCATGTTACCAAACAACAAATTTGACAAATGAAGTGCAAGACTTTTTAGAAATAACAAAACTATTAAAAGAAATGTTTAAACTGAAGGAGAAATAAATCTTGATGATAGATGAAAAACCTAATTATCTAAACATACAAGTTATTCTTTTTTTTTTTTTGTCATTTTCTTCTGGTACCAGGAATCAAACTCACGACCTTGCGCTTGCCAGGCAAGCGCTTTGCCGCTGAGCTAAATCCCCAGCCCCCGTACAAGTTATTCTTAGATTATAAATTTGATGGCATTCTAAAGCAAATCTTAGCAGTATTATTTATGTGTGTGTGGTGAGGGGGTACGTGTAATTTTTGGTTTCTATTCACTTCAGAGCTAGAAAACATACCTTGTTCTAAGATCAGGAGAACTTAATTGTTAAATAATCAAGAGTCTATATTGATTGGTTTGCTCTTGGGGAGGCCAAGAAATGATCTGGAAGAGGATTAAGGACATAACTATGCAAACTACATCATATTGTTGCAGAAAAACAATATCAAACCAAATGAAGGACTCTTTGCATAGAGGAATTAGCAGGCAAATTTTATTATGCTAACAAGCTAGGAAACTCAGAAATTCAGATCACCATTCCAGAGTCAGATTTCAGTTCAGTTTAAATATGGTTTGCAAACAGAAAATACAAAGCTGGTAGCAGTTTACTACATGATTGGCTATGTGTAATACCAGAATTACATCATATATTGTCAGACAGAATTGTACAGGAACATTCTGGAAGGGAGGGGGTCTGAGAAGAGTAAGTAGAGTTGAAAGTGTCCTTGACTGGGCCAGTCTTTCCCAAACATGACATCCTTGAAGTCCTTGAAGCAAGTTAGAATTACTGCATATTTTTAAAACACAGTCCGGACACAGTCAGTTTGACCCCACATATTGTTAAGGGGGAACATGTGGACCTAGACAGCTAAGGCTAAATGAATGCAGTGAGCTAGCTACATGACAAGCAGTAGAGCCCGTAGTCACAGGCCTCCAGTTGATTTCTAACTTTTGCTATGATATGCCTGCAAGTCTGCTAGTCTATGAATGCGCCTTACAATATTAATATTAGCTTGACCATATGAAATTTCCAGTTTTGCTTTCAAATGTAGTGGAACATTGGCAAATTCATGTGGTTCATGAATATGAACACATGGTTTTAAAAGTACAATGTACTCTGTGAATATGACACCATGGAAAATAATAAAAATGTATCACTATATAAAATAGAATTTTTGCCTGAAATATATTGGTAATGTGGCAGGTTTAACAATATTAATTCTGCCCTTGCAGGAACAAGGGGTTTCTTTTTTTTTTTTTTTTTTTTTTTTTTTCATTTTCCTATGTCATTTTCAATCTCTTTCTTCGGAATTCTATAGTTTTCATGATAAAGAATTTCCACATCCTTGGATAGGATGACTACTGGAGAGCCCGGCAGTGAGCCTCATTCTCCTGCCAGGTGTTACAGCACAAAAAGTAAAGAAAGAAAGAGCAAGAGGTAAAATGTCAGTACAGTGGGGATCTAGGATGACCAGTGGTTCATGAGGAACAAAAGGCCAACAGGTAGCCAGAACCTCAGCATTTATTAATTGGGGAGGGAATTTGAGGAGGGGATCATCAGATGACTCAGAGCGGGTGGTGGAGGATCCTGCCTTGGAGCACTTTTGTCTCAGTAGTTTCAGCAGTCTTAGTCTTAGTCTTAATCTTAGTCTCAGTATTAGTCTTAGTGCTTTCAGTCTTAGTCTTAATAGGTGGGAGAGGATGACCCACCCCTAAAGGGATAATTAGGAAGTCTCAAAAGGTTGATACCAAAAATCTCAAGTCTCTGTTCATCCCTCATGGAAGCATGTAAAAACAGCCATTGTGAATTGCGGGTCCTCAGCAGTTGATCTCTAAGTATTTAATTTTTTTGAAGCCTATGTCCTAGTGAATGCAGTTTAATTATACAATAGCTAAAATCAGGTATTACTCTTTCTAGTTTCTGAATGTAATTTCTGAATGTAACCCAGGAACATAACTACACAAGTATTTTTCCTCATCCAGAGAAGTCCCTAGTAGATAAACATCTGGAACAATATTACTGCTTTTAGAGCTAAATTTTTGGATTATATTCACTTTGAGCCAGGCACAGTGCTCAGTGCTTGCATTCTTTGACGGAAACCTCATCTGCACAGAAGACTAGATCAAGAGCACTATGTTTTAAAATTGAGAGTTAACAGGTCAAAGAGTATGAAAGAGAAGAAATGTAGTATGAAATTAATTTACAAAATGAGGGCTAAAGTTAATAAAGCTATACTGGGAAGTTTTGCTAAATAAGTAGATTGTGTTGTTTTCATGACAGAAAAAGTCACTGAGTGGTCATAGGTATTAGTCTATTTCATTATATAGTCATTGGACTATCTATAAGTATACAAACATATGTTGCAAATCTTAAATATACATAAAATTTATTTTAAAAGAAGGAATGGATTTATAGAAATAAACTTCTTTGTGTAGCGGTGCCAAGAACAGTCTTGTGAACCATTTCCAAAAGTAGCATTTTATTTCATTGTACAAATAATTTATTCAGAGGATGTTTCTATTAATGATTTTCTAAAATCTGGGCACCTCTAAATAACTCTGAGGGGAGAAAATGAATTAACAACAGTCAAGTATAACCATATTTACTTGTGCATTCAAATGGTTTATTTAGAAATATTTTGTTCCTTAGAACCAACTTTAGTGAATGCTATCCAAAATCCACTCAGATCCCCTTAACAGGGTTATAGTACTTATTCAGAGGCTCTGATTTTTGGCTAATAAGTGTTCACAGATACTCTTTTTTTTCTGGTCTCAAAATTGCCTTTTACTGAGTGGGATCCTCAGGCCCCACTTTGGTCAATGAGATTCTTACATGAGAACAAAAAAGACCAGCATTCTTGACTCATATTTGGATAAATTTTGAGGTACAATACCTGTCCCAGAGGACCCTATGAGATCAGAATGAATCTAGACTCTTGTTGACAACAAATCTTATCTTTTAGCATTTGCTAGTATATTGTCTTTGACTTCCTTCTGATCATATCCTACAATCTTACACTCAGACAAAAATGTCAGTCTCAGGTCTTGTTTCTACAAAATCTCACTTAAAATATCATGTCAAAAATAGCCAAGTTCAGAGTTCTCATGTTTCAATATAATTTGAAGACATGTTTAACAATGAAGCAACTACCAGTAAAAGTGGATCAGTTTTCAATGTGTAGTACCTCTTACTAAATAAACTACAAGTGTTCTATAACTTACGAAACCTGTTAAAAATCTGCTTCAAAAGAGATAACTGGCTGGCTTTTTAAAAATTGAACTATAACTTTCTAGTAAACAGAAAATTACCCTAAAATTATGTTGACTACTATTTCTTAGCCAAGGCTATATCTAATAAATATTCTGTACTTTGACATCTATGCTTCTGGCATGTCTCTACCTCTAACTTTCTAAACTGTTACTGTACAAAATCATTTCATGTTTCATTATTCCAATTTCCTTATCACTAATTAGAGAAAAGTATAAAACATGACGGTTTTCATTAATCATTTATAGTAATTACATCTTAATTGCTGTGTACAATTTCTCAATATGCACATAATTGTTCTTAAAAAAACAAACAGTATGCAAGGTTAATAATGAACATAATACTGTCTCACCCAATCTTTATTATTTTTTCTAATGGCAATGATTTCCTTATCATGTTAAGCCAGGTTGTCATTTCACTGACTGCTTTTTTACTGCTAGTGTATGTTACTAATACAGACGTATAGAACGAGAAGGTTTGTTGTGGAAATTTGTTACATTTATTCAACCTATCTTTTGGGGGGCGTTGTTTTCTGGTACCAGGAATCGAACTCACGACCTCGCACTTGCCAGGCAGGTGCTGTGCCGCTGAGCTAGATCCCCAGCCCCTATTCATCCTATCTTGATCATTTTAAATCCCATGACCCATCTCTCCCCTTCCTCCCTTCTTCCTGTGGTCCTCCTTCTCCATCTCCCAAAGTCTATGTTATAGTTTCCTCTCCTGTCTCCATTTTATTTGTTAGCTTTCTGTGTAAGAGAAAACATGTGATATTTAACTTTTTCAGGCTGGCTTATTTCTCTTAGCATGAAGGTCTTAGGTTTCATGCATATTCTTGCAAGTAACATGACTGTGTTCTTCTTAATGGTTAAATAATATTCAGATATATACATATATATTCAAATTATTCACTCATCTTTTGAGAGGCACCAAGGCTGTTTTCAGAACCTAACTATTGTGAGTTGTGCAGCTATAAACATGAGTATACCTGTGTCACCAGAGTGTATTTTCTTTAATTCTTTTGGGAATATAGCCAGGAGAAAGATGTTGTCACAAATAACAGAATTTTATCATTTTTATGCCAAATAGTATTACTTCATTTGTATGTTACTATGCTTTCTGTATCCATTTATGGACAATAATGTTTCCATTTCATCTTTTGTGAATAGCGTGTCAGTAAACCTACCCACTACCTTTAACAAAATATTTTCTAAGACCCCTTCAAAATAATGAACAAAACCAAAAAGTCTTAAAACCATGAACACAATGTATTAAATCATATTTTGATATAGAACATTTGTAACATGGCAATTTAGAAAAGACTTACAAATCAAATAGGACAATATTTGTCACCTGCTGCTACAATTAGTTCCCTATTTGAAGTGCAAAAATACAGAGCTTCATTGCTTATACCTGCCTTCTATCTCTATTTTGAGGAACAGATAATTTGAAATTTTGCCAAGAGCACAGTAGAAGCCCATTAAACACCAGTTCCTCTGTTTAATCTCTCAATGTTTCATTTCTCCTCTACTAAATGTAACATTCTTTTTATGACCTCTTCTACACATGCTACAGGAATCACATACAATCATTTACCTTCTGCTTAGGCACCCCGATGAATAGGGTTTCACATAATAACAAGAAGCCAGAATCTATTTGTATTTTTATCTATTTGTTTTTTCCTGGGTAACAAAAGATAGTCCCCAAACTCAGTGGATTAAACAATAACTATTCAGTTGAGACCTATGAGTTAGCAAATGGTGTAGTGTTGCTCTGAGGCACCATCATTTGATCTGATTTGGATTTTCTGACCTGATTTGATCCATTTCTGTACTGACTAAGGGCTAAGTAGCCTTTGTTGGGAAGGTTAATTTATTTGTCATAAGTTTTCTTATCTACTGATAAGTTGTACACTGAAGTTCCCATGATATTACCTTCCATGAGTAAAAGCAGAAGTGGAAAAAGGACCAAGGCAGGTTAGCATGACACAGTTTTTTCCATGTTATATTGGCAGAAGTAAGTCATAAGTCCAGTTGGCTGGGGTCGGTATACTCTTCATTTTCTCTCTTCCAACAGGAGGATCTGTGAAGAACTGTGTCCTTTTTAAAAAAATTATCACACATAGTAAAAATGCTTATATGATAGGTTTTTGAGGACAGATCCAAGTAATAAAAAGCTAAAAGTCTGAAAAATACCAGGTTGAGGACCAAGGCAAGGATGTAACCTGCAGCAGAATCTCTGATTTTTGCTCATCATCTTTTTGAGTTTGCAAGTTAATACATTAAATATATAAAGTGGTATCAAAATAAGAATAATATATCTTGATAGGTGAACATCATATGAAATTTGAATTTCAGTGTTCACAAAAGTTTTACTGGAAAATAACAAAGCCTACATATTTACAGGTCATCTGTCACTGCTTTTAGGCAAGAGTTGCTAGATTTTAGCAGTGGCAAAAAAGACTGCATGTGGCATATGTAGACTACAATGAGTGCTATTGACCCTTTCCACAGAAACTGTGAGCTTGTCTAATTTGTCATATATTTGATTATGACTTATGTCTAGATGTTCCCACAAAGCCTCATATGCTCATAGGTGGTACGTTTTTTGGAGTTATGAATTGGATTAAGGTTGTGTAAATATGGATTAAAGATGTGATAATTAAATTAGTCCACTGATTGGCTTAGCATAGGTCTGGGTGTGGGTAATGGGAACCCTCACGCTGGGTGTGGTGGCACTGACCAATAGGCTTGTAGCCAAGACTGAATATAAAGGGAAAGATGGCAGGCTGGTTGCTTCCTGCCTGCCTTGCCATGAACTGTTTCTCCTCTCTCATGTATGCATGCCATGCCACCAGGTCTTGGAGCCAGTCAAATGTGGACTAAAACCTTTACAAAATGTGAGGTGAAATGAACTTTTCCTCTTGTAGTCCTTAGCGCATAAGACGAATTTTGTCATCAATACACATAAATCTAGATCTGCCAGTCACATTTTATTCTTTAGAATATTTCTTTTGATGAATTATTCATTTTAATTTTGTCAGTTTTATTGTATTAAACAATGGGTACTTACCAGAAAATATCACAAAAGTGAAGCATTGAGTTTATAATATTTATGGAATGTTTATTGAAAGCATCAAAATTTTCAACATCAACTAGTTTTTAGTGTAGAAAATCTCAAAATGAACATCAGAAATAAATTCCCATATGAGCTACAATGAAAGTACCAATCATACACTATAAGAGATAATCTTTACTTCATCATATTTAAGGTCATCTGCACACATGACAACAGTGCATTCCGTACACACATCACTTACACTGATAGCACATGCTTTTTGTTTTCCTGACCTTTTTGTAGGACATACTTGACATTTCAGTGGTCTTGCTGTTTTGTCAGGATGTTCCTATTATATCATACAATGGGTAGTAAACAGGAATATAAAATATCATTTAAATAAGTTATTAAATTATTATTATGTCTTTGTGTGTAGAATGGACATCAACATTTTCACATCACTATGTACTTGTTTATAAAACCTAAATGATAACATTAAAAATTAAAACCTAGGGAACTACAGTGTAAGCACAAACAAAAGTTGACCACAGAAATAAAGTGTGATTCAACTGTCACACCCAAGACAGTCTTCACACTTGACAACTTTATGTTCCATACGTAAGTATTGCTTATACCAATAGCACATACGTCTGTTTTCCTATACTTTCTTGTAGGGCACAGTTGAACTCTTTTTTCCCCTTGTTACTATAGTAGGTCTTTGTGATGCTGCACCTGCCTGTTCACCTGTCAGGTCATCAATATTCTCCACAATGTTTTTTGCATAGTTTTCTGGGCAAAAACATTTCGATTTTCCTCTGCTATAAGTGATCTCTTATGAACTTTGATCCCAGTCCTCTAAGAAAATTTCTCTGTGAAAATTTTCATTTGTTATTTTCTTTGTAAACTATCAAACTATTTATGTCACATATGTTTAGGATCAATTAAAACACAACCATTGGCCAATGTTTGTATTTTAAGTGACATCATAGTTGCTGCATACCTCATCAAAAATATCCACTCCACCTCTGCTTTTACTGTTGGAAGTTTCCATCTCAGGCTTCCACTTTGTTGAGGTTTCCCTATCAATATTTCCATCATGGGGACTGGGGATTTAGCTCAGCGGCAAAAGTGCCTGCCTGGCAAGCGCAAGGTCGTGAGTTCGGTTCCCGGTACCGGAGAAAAACCAAAAAAAAAAAAAAAAATTTCCATCATGGTGAAATGTTGATATCCGTAGTAGCAGTTTGTTTTTCTTTGGTGTATATGAGCCCAATGTTATATCTTTCTGAAATCCAATATCGCACTATACAATTCTCTGTTTTGAAATTGCAACATTTCATTTGGAATTTCTGCTTTATTTATTCTTGTGTGCAAATCCTGTGCTGGGCAACTTGTGCTCTGTTAACAAATGTAACATCAGTTGGAAACCACAAAACCAATTGTCAAATGTCACATTCCAAATAGTTTGGGAGAGGGGAGCAACACATCTGTTCACAACATCATTCAGCTTATTATTATAGGAACAAGGATGTGATGGCTGAATTGCACAACAAATGTCTAAAGTAAAAGCATAATACATCTTTGCATTTACAAGGGCATAAATTTTTATGCCATATTTTGACCCATCATTTTTCCATTAGTCTTTTACATTCCTAGAATCACCATAAGAAATCTGCTAAGTACAGCAGACATATCACTGCTTTCAGTTCAGCTAGTGACGTGTCATAAATTTTTGCTTTTCAGCTTTTTTAATTTTAAAGAGAATAAAAAACAATAAACCAAAACATTAAAAATGATACAGAATTTCAAAAAACAAGATGATATGAATTCAGCAAGTCTTGTTACATTGCATATTTTTGTTTTAAATATGGCTATTAGTGTACACAGTATGTTTTACTTGCATTTCAGCTTTTGTGCATTTCACAGCATCTTATAACATTTTGTCTGTTACAGTTTCCAAGACTGAATGGAAGTGCTGGCATTCTGTCCAATAGGTTTCACCCCTGCCAAAAATTTCACTATTGTTTTGGACTTAATTCTAACAGTAGGTCATTCCAATTGGTTGTGTGGTCATTTCACAACATTTTGTACTCACTTTGCTGTTTTCTTCATCGTTTGAATCAAACAGGTCTGTATCAGTTGATTCTTTCTCCATTTCACTGTTATAGAAACTTTGGGTTTCCTCATTGTCGTTGTCATCATCATTATCATCATCCACCCAAACCACTCTTCTCTTATAAAAACATGCATTTTTCCATTATCAACAATCTTCATCATGCATAATTAATCTTTTTAAAATTTTTTAAAAATTTTTATTTTAAAGAAAAAGAAACAAAAACAAAACCCCACAAAATTTAAAGAGTGTTTTGCGTGGATGATGTTTCCAATTCTTCTAGTAAGATACCCAGGAGAAGAATAACTGGGTCAAATGGGACCTCCAATCCTAGGGGGGTTTTTGGGAGGAGGGGTACTGGCAATCAAACTCAGGACCTTGTGCTTGCCAGGCAGGTACTTGTGCCACTGAGCTATGTTCCCAGCCCCTGTCCTAGTTTTTTTGTGGAATCTCCACACTGATTTCCACAGTGGTTGTACCAGTCTACA